>NC_133972.1:114209061-114574124 GCF_047716275.1 Strix uralensis
AATCTTTCTTTGTGCTAATAAATACTTCAGTTGGACAAAGTGGAATTGCTCCAAAGAAAAAAGACAAAGTGACGAATAGAAGTAATATTCATTTCTAAAGGAGATACAAAAAAAAAAGTAAACCAGCGTTCAGGCCTACAAGTCCCTCTCCAGGTAAGAAATAGAATTAACTAATTTATTAATTGATAGAAAAGAAAATGAGATGGTTCCTACAGCACTCACTAAGACTGAATCCATGTATCTGGTATCCTTGCTGAGCATTGAGGATATAGGTCAGCTGCTTATTTTTGAGAAAGGTAAGAATTTCTTGTTTTGAAAACATTAGTTTTTCCACCTGATGCAAAATGGAGGAAATGCTAATATCCAAAATACTTTTCCAAAGAAGAAATCTTTTTCCTGTCCAACTTTCCTACTAAGATCAAACACTAACATAATTCTGTAAATCCCAAATTCTTCTTAACTTTAGCCAAGTATCCACTCAGGAAATGGCAGTGAATATATCAAAGGCCCCAGTGAAGAAATGTGTCTAACAACTTGGGAGGGAGGAAATCAGTTTATTTAAACTAAAACCAAAGTGGCTTTCAAAATTAAAGATACTTTAGGTTAATGAATTATTTATGGTGGATTTTCATTTTATTAATAATTTTTAACACTTTAGTTATTAATTGTACTGCATCTCAGTTTGTTCACCTCTAAAATGGATTAAAATGCTCATATTAAGAGCCCTATGTTTATGTTGTCTACAAAAATAATCTAAAGTTGCTGTGTTGCATAGCTACAAAATATTAAGCAAAAACATTGTTGGAAGAAATTATCATAGTGTATTTTACTTTCCCTTGAAGGACGATATGAACTAAAAAATAGAAGAAAAATACTTCATAATATTTATTTCAGGACCTCATTTATGCTTCCTACTGGGAAAATTATATTCTCAAGGGGCCTTTATCTATGGTTTATGAAACTTCAAAATATCTTAAAACTATTATTTGAGGTTAAATATTTTTCACCTAAGTTCTTAGGAATAAGTTTCTTTGTTCTTAAAATAAGAAACCAGTATAAATCTTGTCAAATAACAATTTTGTATTCTCAATTTCTCTTTTTGGAGGATTAATTAGAAAGGACAGGATTGTGCAAACTGTTGAATGACTTATTCCTCAAAGAGCATAACATCTTCACCCCCTATTGACATCCAAATTGAGGTTGAACATCAGCGAGAACCTCAAGATCTTCGGCTCCCGGCGGAAGTGAATGTACTGTGTTATAGGTCTTGTTTAGTGGTAGTTAAATGCTTCTATTCTCTGACATGAACTTTTCAAATATTTGCAATAAATAGCCTTAATGTAGTCTCTTACTTAAGTGGGGTTTTTTTTTGTTTGATTGGATTTCATTTTTCTTTTTCTGTTTGGAATGTTTATTTGCATTAGTCTTTGTGTGAACCTGGTCTTCATCCTGTATAGACCTGTTCAGGTACAGTCCTTGGTATACTCTTGTATTTATGTTAACCTTGAAAATATTACTTCCAATACATGAAGCCTTCTGCAGTACCGTGCTCTGTGGGACATGTACAGATGCAGGTGGGCCAGACAGAGGAGTTGCTTGACAGGCAAGTAGGAACATAACTGGAGGGGACACACAGTCAACAACTTCAAATCCCAATTGTAAAGCCACATGGGAGCTGTCAGAGCATGAGTTAATTTAAGGTAGTGTTGTGTTTATCTAAGGCTGAGGACTGCTCAGTGGAGACTACATCAATCATCAGTTACAAGATCTTTAGTGTAGAAATTATAAATCCCCTCTTTCATCCTTAAGGGTCATGGATGTCTCTCCGGTCAGCTAGCAGAACAGCCTGCTTTATAATTAAAATATGGTCATACTTTTTGCCTGATAGCACAAGCTACAATAACAGAAAAAATATTGAAAACTATTTGCAAGGATACTTCTTATAATATTGCAATAAAGCAATAAGTTCACTCTCTTGCCTTAAGTAGAGCATCTGTCAGTAGGAATAAGTCCTTTGAGGACATAATGGTGTTCAAAAGGGGAGGTCAAATCCTCCTGCTCTCAAAGACTCAGACACTGCAAAGTTGTTAGACTTCTTTACAGTAAATCTGGGTCTAACAAGGTCTGATTCTAGCAGCATTTACAGAAATAGGACTTCTAATTATCATATAACAAAGTATTGGAATTAGGGACAGAGCTTACTGCTACAGAAATACCAATAACAGCATCCTTTTGGAAAATACTTATTTTTCATAAAGAGTCCGAAAACCTTAAAAAGTCGAGTACTATGCAACTTTGTACTGCATGGGCATGGGATGAGGCACACCTCTTCTAATGTGATCTGGAAAAACAGAATTTAGGAAAAAAAAACACTAGGATTCCTGAACTCACATTTATGACAGAATAGTGCATTTTATACACTGTAGTATTCCTCCCCTGGATTCATATAATATTTCAGGTAGGAAGAGACCTCAGTAGGTCATCTAGCTCTCTCTTACCCTGCTAAAATACACTGTTTCTTTCTGCATGCCTGTCCTGGTTTTGGCTGGGATACATTTAATTTTCGCGATCTAGGAGAGAGTTTAGCCAGAGCACCCGACCTGGATTTCAGCCTGGATAGAGTTTACTTGCCTTGAGTTGGGAGGGGGCACAGCTGGAGTACCAGGCTGGATTGGCCATTGGAGTATTCCATATCATGTGTCATCATGCTCGGTATATAAAGGAGGCAGGTTCTCTCTCACTTCTGAGGATGCAGCAGGATCTTCATTCTGTCGGGATCGCTGTGGGGGGCCGGCTGGTCAGCGGGTAGTGAGCAACTGCATTGTGTATTACCTGTTTGGACTTCCTGTTGTTACTGTTGTTTTGTTCCTATCACTAAACTGCTTTTTATTTCAGCTTACGAGGTTTTCCTTTTTGTCCCTCCCATATTTTCCTGGGCAGGGGGGAAAGGGTGAAAGAGAACCTGCCTCCTTTATATACTGAGCGTAATGTCACATGATAAGGAATACTCCAATGGCCAATCCGGGCCCAGCACTCCAGCTGTGCCCCCGCCCAGCTCAAGACATGTTAACTCTATCCTAGACAAAATCTGGGTCGGGTGCACGGGTTATGCTCTCCCACCTCACGAAAATTAACTCTATTCCAGCCAAAAACAGGACAATACCCTAAACCCAAGTGTGATTTCTTTCCCTCAAAGTCTCTGTTCTCCACAGTTCCTTAATTATACTAAAACTGTTCCTTCATCCCATCCAACACTGCATCACTAATAAGACAGACCTTCATCCCATAGCTTTGTCTTCCATTCTCCATGTAGCTTAACAATGCCGCTGCTATTTCCTCTGCCTTGGGTTGGCCCGCTGGCTGCTCTATGATGCAGTTCCTGTTCAGAATTACATACAGCTGATATACTTGCAGGTTGTGAGGCAATTCAAGTGGCCTGGATCATGGTTCTTTGCTTCCTTCACTGGCTTTATTAAATACCTGTCTGACAGTCGTAAAACCTTTTAAGGTCTGTGATCCCCACTCTTTTGATAAATTCAGTTGAAATTGTCCAGAGGTTTAAAAACTTATTTAGGGTATGAGAGACTGATATATTGACAGGCAAATTGCTAATACTTGTTTCATTAAGATATCAAGCTAATGACAATTGTATTTGTTTGATTATTGCATGTACATACATAGAGGAATCTAGAAGTAGTTTTTTATTTACTTCTTAAATCTTTGCAGTATTTTGTATTTTCCACTCATTTACATGTTTGTCTCTAAAATTTATATGTGTGTGTGTGTGTATTTATACATATATATGTATATAAATATTTGTGGTTGCTTGGCTACTGATCTCTAATAGAGCTATATTAGCTCAGTTCCGATTAAATCACTTATGCAGCACATAGTTAATCTTACATAATTCTGAGCACAGGGAACTCAAGGGAAGGTCAATGTAGCCAAGAAACTTGAGCGAACCTAATGCCAGATTCGGAGGTGATTAGCAACTTCAAACAACCTCTGGGCTCAGTACATGAAGTAATTATGTTAGAAATTTTTTCTCTAGGATTTTCCATTATGCTGGTGAGTTAGAGGAGTAATGCAATAAATCATTTGTAGAATCATATTTTATAAGCTGTCTTAATGTCTACTTGGTGATGTAATCTTCCCCCTTTTACTTAATGCTCACATTGTAGCAAAGTCCCTGTGAGTGTGCATTTACAGGCTTATTTTTATTTTTTAACTAATTTGAGATTTGTCTTTTTACTGAAATAAGCAGGAGTTCTGTTTGTATTAGAGTGAACCAATCTTGTTGTCAGCCAAGTATGAACATCAGAGTCTCAATCCACATAGTATTGGTACATAGTTTTTTATACTCCACAGGCAAATCATTTGATTAAAAAAAACCTCCAAAACTGTTTGAACATGAATTCTTAAGAATATAGTAATTACACTTGTGTAATAAAACCTTTATTATTATTAGTAGTAACATAATTGGAAAGAAGGAGATAAATCAGTTTTGTGAATAAATGATGTGACACCTTCTTCATACTGTGGTTTCCCATCTGTAGATAAATGATGTTTTGTCATGTTTTTGCATAATATTTTTTCCAGTACGCAGCATCTCAACTATAGAAGAGATTTTTGCTTTCTCAGCAATATGGGTGTAGATTGAAACTATAACATATGTTAAAGGAATAACAATTTTAAGGTGTTGCAGGGCAGTCTGTTTTAGGAAACTGAAAGTTACCTTAACCTTTTCCAAATACAAATGCAACAGCTTTAAGGGCAGAACAATGTTGGGAAAGGAGAAGTCTGTATGACTAGTAGAGGAAAGAAAGTAAGACTCTTAAGGGTCTGTCCTCTAACCTCAAATGAGTGAGGAAGCTTTGGAGAAAGTCGATGATATATTAATATGTTAGTGTGGGGTAGGGGAAAAAAGCTCCCTCATTATCCTGGCTGTGCAGCCTGAGGCTGTTGCTATGTCCATGTTAATGTTACAAGAAATAGCCGAATCCAAGGACGTGTTAAGTGTCTCTCTCACTTTAATTTCGTTGGTAAAGAAAGTAAAGTCAGCCTTTCTGTTCTGCTCATTCTCTACCTTCAGAGCTTGGATTAGTGACCAGGAAATGTTTGACTATGCTGGTAGGAGACAGCACAGCTCATGACAATGGCCTGTGAGGAAAGTAACAGGCTAGAGATTACTCCTGATATTCATGTTGTCTGCTTGGGGTGTTGCAGAATGGACAAGAGGAACAATAGTCAGAATTTATAGGAATTATTCTTGTTTTGTGTTAGAACTGCTGTAATTCCATTGAAATAAATCTTTTAATTCCCCATTTCCTCTCTTCCTTCCCCCCCCCCCCCCCCCCTAGTTCCCCTGAATTTATGGTACAATAAGAATTCAGACCTCTGTGTGCTTCCCAGTCTAAAGAAGGTGGTCAAACTCTTTCTTTGCCAAGCCAGAATCTCTTGTGTTATATTACCGATGGACGGACTGTCATAGGAATTACAAAGGATGCTGTGTCTTGTTTTTCTTATATCTGTAATAATCACTCTCTGGTGACAAAATTTTATCATATATGGAATTTCCTAACAAAAGAGCACTAAGAAATATGTGGAAATTTGACTTTTTAAGAACTTTGCATGAAGCAACCAAGAACATGAACACAGTTTCCTGGTTGCTTTAGTGTTTGGGATTGATAAAAATTATTTTTCTGCTCCACGTCCAGACAAAGCACTTGCCAAATAAGTAATTTCACAATGCATTAGCTACCTCCCTGATATCACTCTTCCTTTGTAGAGTTGTAGAGAGAAGGTCAGTATCACTAATCTCTTCTTTCACATATGGGAATATACCTAAACTATTTACTGCTATAATATGAACCGTCTGGATGAAAACCTATTCCTGGCTGAAGCAGAATTTCTTAGGCATAAACTCTACTCTTGCTCATCAGTTTGGAGGACAGTTATGAGCTTTTTCTTCAGGCTATTTAGGAGCAGGATAACTAGTAAGATTTTAGCAGAAAATCCCTTTTGTAAATTGATTTCTGTATTTGCTTTCTCCTGCACTTATACTGCAACTTAAGTTCTGTTAGTCTTGGGCTGAACTCCATATCAATCTGGAGAGGATCCAGGTTTCAAACTCATAGATCATCCTCACTGATGATCTTAAACGGAATAAAGATCAATTATTTGAATGGATAATGGCTCATTTTGGTTTCTCAGTATATAAATATCTTCAAAAGCTTTTTATAAAATTATCTACATTCCCTTATCACATAAAAATAACAGATATGCAATGTGAAAATGAATTTCTTTTCAGTGTTAGAAAACTTAAGTTACATTAACCTTATTAAGAATTCTTGTTTTGAAACGTTTACATATACATTTGACTCAAAGAATTATTACAGTTAACATTAGATCAGTTAAATTCTAGTTAAACATGTTCTATGGACATGCAGAAAACTGAAACTTCTCTAAAAACTGGGTTTTAGGGAACAGTTGTATAAATTTTATTAATTATATTATAACAGTTAAATTGTTTGCTTTGTAGAAGGATTTTGAAATTGTAAATATACAAAATCCAACACTGACAGTTGGTTTTGGCTTGTTTCTTTCTGAATGGGGAGGGAAAATAAAGAAAAGTGAAATTATGTGAAATTTAAATTTGCATAGCAATATGTTATTTGGATATTGTTCATAAAATATCTAAGGCTAGGAAGTTTTTTTTTAGCACAGAAATTAATCTGCAAGAGAATGAACGTTAACGCTTTTGATCTCAGTTGATATATTGCTCAGCTTACAGAAAAATCCACATACATGACTTGACTGTTTTACTTCTCTTCCATATTTTGAAAGTACTTCAGTTTCCACCAGGGAAAGTTGAAGTTGTTAAATATCATAGCTGATGTTCTGACACACTTCTGAGCTAAGGTCCAAGAGAGCTTTATTTAGTGTATGTGTGCCTATGCACAGAAGGGAATAAGCTACTTTCAGTGCCATTTTACTCATCCTGCCTTTGCTCAGGAGCCACAGGAAGCACAGAGGGGAGTGGTGAGAATTCAGTCAGGCATTGTCTGTGTCACTGCACTCCGGGGGTGCAGCGCTCACATACAAAAAGCTTTTATCCAGTAGAAAACTGGTGACTGATATTTCCATGCCTCATAATTGGCAGTTATATAAGAACAGATTCGGCTACCTAAGCCTGAAATTTCCCAGCAAAAGGGTGAGGCAGTTCTGGTACCAGCTGCTCTGCAGCAGCAGGTCCCTGCTGCCTGTACGCAGCTGCTTGACTTTTAGGGGGCAGCGCAGAGTGGCGTGTCAGTGTTGGCATGGGGTGCCCAGAAATGTGCTTGCAAAGTGTCAGTTATTGCTGATTTGGGAACTCTTACCTCTAGCCAGCGGAGAGGGAGCACAGGTCTCGAGCTGCTTGCAGCATATACTGTGGGGAAAAAAGGCAGAGTGGAGTGGAGTATTGGTTTAGGGTTGGTGCACGGTAAAGATTAAAATAGAGCTGGATGCAATGTGATAGGGGGTAGTGTTTGTCTGGCTGTTCAATGTTGGGATAAGTGCGAAAAGGCAGATCTTGTCTGGGTCTTCCATGTAGAAGGGATGGAGCAATACCATTCATGTTTAGTGCTGAACAGCCATGTGGGTAGCACACAGCCTGTTTTTCTGACTGACTACTCAGCTGCTGCTGTTTTGTTGGTAAATTATATTATGGATCTTTTCTCTTGAACACATGCTCAGACTGCCCCATGGTTGGACTTACAAGCAGGAAATTCAGCTAATAAACTGGGGGGAGAAATCTTCTGGGTTTTAAAGTTCCTGGTTTTGGCTTCCCTTAAAGAACTGTGACTTTTAACAAACCCTGTTCTGGTGCCTCATTATGGATACACAACTTCCATGGGAGATACATCCACAGTTATCATGTTCTTGTTAGCAATAAAATCAGGAAGGATCATTTTGCTTAAAATATTTTGGAGTAAAACAAGTTCTATGATTTTTTATTTCTATTTTTTGTGT
Organism: Strix uralensis; assembly: GCF_047716275.1. Taxonomy (NCBI): domain Eukaryota; kingdom Metazoa; phylum Chordata; class Aves; order Strigiformes; family Strigidae; genus Strix; species Strix uralensis. The sequence continues at coordinate 114,217,075 of NC_133972.1, forward strand.
GGAGAGCTATACTACTAAACTAATTGTGCTTAACTTTTTTTTTTATCACTGTAAGTCTCATTGAAATTACTTCATTTATTATCCCACTAATTTAAGGAATGCTTTACTTTTGCCATTCTTGCAGCAGAGTTAATATACAGAATTAGTTCATGCAGCTCACCTACCTGTCTGTTCTCAGATATGTTTAGCATTTCAGGGTTAGTTTTTCCCCACCTAATAGCTTGTAGTGCTACACATTAATTACCTTCTGTGTGAAGAAATTTATCCTGAACTCCCTTGCTGACCAGTCTTTTCTTAGCTTTGGTTCATGCCCTTGGTTTTTCAGCCCATTACTCTGTCAAATAATTTCAGGGCATCTGCCTTCTATATGCCCTTCAAAATTGTGTCGCTTAATCATTGTATTCTGTTAATCACTTCTACCCTAATTAATATATATCTCACCTAATCTCCTTTCAGAACTCTTGCCCTATGTTACTATCTCGATTGCTCATTGTCTCCATGTTTGCTCTTACCATCTGGTTTATCAGATTCTGTCAGGTATTCTGACTAATCACCTGCGGCAAGGTCCACACAGCCTTCATTAAAAACTCAAGCTCTGGGACCAAATATCACAAAGTTGTAGCTGAAACCTCTGTCCTGTCATGAGTTCAGTGTAGACAGCAGACGACATCCTAATGTTAATGATCCACTCCTCATGCCGTCTCTATGTTCATATTAAATTTCTGTCAGCACTTCCTAATAAACTTTTAAATGCAGAAGGGATCAAATATGCAGACAGATACTTCTGGAATATTGTAAAGTAGCAAAACCTAATTAAAAAACAGCTTCTATGACATTGTTAGAGACTGTGAATTCAGCTAATATGAAATTATTCATCAGTAGTGGATTTTTCTTACTACTGAGATTGGGGAAAATGGACAGATACTGTTAGGTTCAGGGGAATTAGATGTAAAAAGAGTACTAAGAGCTAATTTCTAGGCTGGTGTACTGGGCCAGACTAGGATAGAGTTTATTTTCTTCATAGCAACTCATATGGTGTTGTGTTTTTTGATTTTTGACCAAAACAGTACTGATAACACACTAATGTTCTAACTTTCATTGAACAGTGTTTGTACAGCATCAAGGCCTTCTGTGTTTCTCAGTCTGCCCCCTGCCCCCAGTGAAAAGACTAGGGAGTGTCCAGTAAACTGAGCAGGGGACACAGACGGGCAGATGACCTAAACCAGCTGAAGAGATATTCCATATCATATAATGTCATGCTCAGCAATAAAAGGGAAAAGAGGGGGGTTTAGGAAAGCTAGCCATCTTTTGCTCAGGAACTGTCTGGGCATCAGTCCACCCATGGGAGGTGCTGAGTGATTGCTTTTGCGCCACTTGTTTTATTTTCTCCTTTCTCCCACTTATTCTTCACTTATTAACATTTTTTGTTTTGTTTTATCTTGACCTCCAAGTTTTCTTGCTTTTATTCTTTCTTTCTTCTTCCCCTATCCCACTGGGGTTGTGGTGGGAAGTGAGTGAGCGACTGTCTGGTGTCTGGCTGCCAATGAGGTTAGCCCACAACAGCTGGCTATGTGAATAAAGCATGATCAGGACATGTTCCTATTAAGGGCCCAAGTCCTGGTTAAATTTTACATCCTCATAGCAGTTGGTAGGTTGCCAGGGGACTAGCATTTAACTCTAGCCCAGTATTCCTAGTGCTCTAATTAGACTCAAGGTTTTACAGAGGTAGAAACTCTGAGTGAAAAATAATAAGTGAACATGAAGTATGGAGTTTCAGGCAGACATAGTCCATAGAGTTTATAGAGATTTCTGGTTTGTATTCCTTTATTATGGAAATGCATACCATACTGATCAGGATTTTGTGGGATCTTGCAATGACATGTAGTGAGGAGGTTCTGTTTGTAGTTCAGCCCAGAAGAAAATTAAGAAGGTGTTAGCAATACAGGGAAACAACTCCAGTACGATATGGGGATCATGTAAATTTATTTAATTTTATATATAATGTATTGATTATATTCTCAGAAACTTGTAAGCAAGAACATTGCTCCACAGTATTTTCACAGTTGGTATATTATAATTTTGTCACTTTTCAGTGCCACTTAATGCATCTGTTTAACACCCCTCAAGCTTATCAATGCTGGTTCCTGCTATCCTTGAAGGACAGAGAGAAAAATGGGACCAAATCCAATTGAACAAAGTCAAAAACATATTTATTACTGTCAGACAGTTAACTCTACCCATCTGAATTTTCTTCCTCAAATTTCAGTATGTTCCTGAGGTTCAGAGCTTCCTTAAAGTTTACCAGTAAAAGAAAGTGGACTTCCTTTATTAGAATTTTTTCTTTTCTTGTTATAAATAAGTCTCAGTGAAAAGTAAATGCAGAGTACCAACTACTTTACATTTAGTTTCATGACTTTTCATATTTATTTTCCTTAACCTTTCATAAAATATGCTTGGTTATGTATCCAAAAACATACAGGGATACTCTAATGGATTTTATTCTACTTTATTCATTTAAATATGCCATATGTGCATGAATAGTCATTATATCATTATACATTTCTTTTATAACTTTACATTTTTTAATTAAGCTACTCTATCCCAGTCTAATATCCCAGTCTAAGTGAAAAGGTTTTTACTCAAAGTTTGTTCATAATTGAGATAGTTTATGCATTACACATCAGCAATGCATATTAACATTTCCAGAACTATTCTAAGACTAAGCCCTAGAAATACTCCCTGACCAAACTTCTACACTCTTATTTCTTGTAAAATTTTAACATTGTGAATACATGTTGATATTCCAGTAGAGCTGTTATGAAGGCAGGAGGCAGAATATATATGCGCATATTTTCATATTTCTAGCCATCATAGATGACCTAATAGTAATAGCAAAAACACATGTAATAAAATACCAGAACAAGGTTTAAAATTGAAATCAGTAATTTATATGGACCTTGACTCTATCATTATAGTAGTAATGTTTTATTGCAGAAATTAAGTCACACAGTGTCAGATTGGTGAGTAGCTTCTGTTTAATAGATCCATTTAAAATCAGTGTGTTGCCAGAGAAAGTGTTCTTGACTATTGGGGGATAGGAGAAGTTTTTCTTACCTCAGTTCTTTTAGAATATAGCAATGAATGTGTCTTTGTACATAGTGGAGTTAGTAGCTAGATGCCATTCACCAAAAATACACTTGACCCATCTTTTGAGATTTTTTTATGGACTCCATTAATCAGAATATCATTGAGGATTAATGAATTCTCAGTATGGCATATGCACACGTGTGAAACGAGACCTCATCAAAGATTTTATAGTTGAACATTAGTATCTGGAAACAGATCCATTACTGTATCTTAAGTTTCAAATATTATTTCAAACACCAGAGGAATAAGTGACAGGCTATGAATTAAAAATACAAAGCAAATGTCTTTTATATTCTCTTTTATATGTTTGACGGTGTATTTTGGTTTTCATAGATCCAAACCTTGTAAATCAAAACTCTTGAGGACATGTACTGTCTAACACTAAGCAAGCCAGAATACTTCTGATAATCATTAATTATGTCTCTATTCTATGGATGAATTAAAGAACTTATTTGGTAGAAAACCAAATGTAGGCGGCAAATCACTTTTTATGTCATTTCTAGGGAAAAAAGAATCAATGGTATGCACAGAGTCTGCTCAGGCCCTCTCTCTGGACACTGTTGACTGGTTGCACCAATACATTTACATTAAAAAAGAAAAAAAAATACTGGTGCTCATGAGAAAATAACAGAGATAGGTCTCATAAATGTCTATTTGTCAAGTTAATATATGACTGCTCATGGTTGCTTCTAACAGCTTCTCATTGAATGAGAGGCTAGAGGAGAATGTATTGTAGAGGAACTGTAATTTTTGGGGGTAGTTTTCAATTAAAGTTTTCCCTTCATCCCAAGATGTGAAAAATCATTCACTAACATATTCTCAGTTTCGTAACTTATTGTTCAGATGCTATTGTCAGCTCTGTCTGAAGTTGATGTACTAAAGGAGAACATTAACTGCCAACTATGTGAAACAGGCTGCAATGTTCTATTCATTTTTTCCTTTTTCCATTTCTACTTTTTGTGGAGGATATGGAAAATGAATACTATCAAGTTAGAAATATTTTGTTGAGACCTGGCACTTAATAGGTTTATAACTGAAAATACTACTAGATGTTTTCTGCATTAAGTAGCAACATTTCATCACCACAAGAGAATTATTTATGACCTAGAAAGACAAAAAGTTCTGAGAGTCAAGCCAACTCTCTCAAAATTGTTCATTTCCTCAAAAACAAAAGAATACCATTTCACTAACAGATGTAAACAGAAAAAGGCAGTACAGACCAAACTTAGGTTTGTGCAAGGGTTGGAAAAAAGGCAGAAAACAGAGTTAAACTCACAAAAATTGAATATATGACCTGACACTCTAATTGGAAGGAAAACTCTGGAAATGAGCAGATGGTGCCATTAACTAAATCAATTATGGGGCCATACTGATGTAATAAGGATTGTGTTGTCATACATCATCTCACTAGTACCTACATCCCACACTTTTGATGGTGTGTGTTAATGATTTGGCAAAAACATTTGCAATTTTTAGAGTTTTTTCTAAGTACTAAGTCAAGGAAGAATAAAATTTGATTTGGTTCTGGAGAACTAAAACAAGTTTTTTTAATTGCAGGTTTTTTGGAATGAGGTGTAAACACACATAATCTATAAAACAGCCAGCACTCTTCAGTGATTCAAAGCCAATAAACAGATGTTAACAATTTGAATGTATGCACTTAAACCAATGCTCAGCTTCCACTAATATGTGAAAAATATTTCGTAAGAATTCACTTATTCCTGTTCTTAACAGAACTCCATTCTTCTGAACACGATGTGCCATAATTTCAGATTAACTAAAAGGGGAAGAAAGGATGGTGGAAGAATACTATCTATATTATGGAGTTTATCAAGAAGAGCCAACTTGCAGAAGGAAGAGACAAAGTACATTGCAACAGAGAGAAAGGTCATGTTTGCCAAACAGGTAGTTCCTCCCATGGAAACGTTAAAATTAACAGAAGTATGCACACTCCAAAATGGATGAAAATTTGATAGTGTGAGATGTTTGAACGTGTTTTAGACTGAGAAATTTTGTCCTTACTTGTTTTTAATAAATAGGTAGGCAGAAGGAAAAGTTTACGTGAAGTTATAGTAAATTCTAACCACTGAAACTTTCATTGTAACTTTCTTCAGGCATTAGGCAAATGTAGGCATCAACCAGAAATGAGGGAATTACTACTTACTGTAAACACCAAATGGTTGTATTTAGTTTTCAGTAACTATTTGTTATCTCTAAATGTGTCTGCTTATTATTGAGATACTATAAAGTATAGCACATACTGCACCTTAAGACTGTTTTCTTTGTGTGGCCCTTCAAAGACCAATATTTCTCACCATCTAGTAGACAAAATGAAATTCAGGACTGTAAGCTGTAATGTTTGCTCCTTCTAAATCTAGCAAAAATGCTTTAAATTGAGACTGGAAATATGGGTTAATAAAAAGAATAACAGTAATAATATTAACAAAATAATAATATAATAATTAATAAAATATAAACCTTCCAGCAATGAAGCAACAGAATTTCTTGCTGAAAATGATGGAGAACTTATACATGGAAAAAGATTGCTGATTACTGCAGTGCACTATGGAAGTGCAACATGAAATTTTTCTTGACAGTTATCATTAGGGTGATGATAGAGAACAATTTATTTTGTGACATTGTTACAAATCCCTCCCTTCCCATCAAGGCCAGGTTGGATGGGGCTTTGAGCAAGCTGATCTATGCTTGGGCAGGGGAGATGGAACTAGATGATCTTTAAGGTCCCTTCCAACCCAAACATAGAATTATGATTCAGTGATTTCTTATAATTTACTGAAAACTCCTAGGTACAGATCCTTTGCTCTTCTGTTACTCTAATCCCCTGCTGCTTGTTGTTCTGCTTACAACCAGGACAATCAGCATTGTCTGAGAGATAGAAAAGGTTACTTTCCATACACTTTTGACAACAGCAATGAAATTCAGTCATGTCATGTCTTGTGTGTCATACACCATCATTAATGTGTTTTTTTTCTATTACTCGTTTAATAAAATGGTGTGGAAAATAAAGAAAAGGCTCCCAAGGCAAGAAACAAAGGCAGTATTTGATCTAGTCCTCTAGAGAACATGCTTTCTTGCATGTTCTGATGTTATAAACCACATTTTGCTATGTTGCAATAATTCCTCAGGAGGCTATTCGTTGTATTGTTTGACATTGCTGACTGAGCTGGGGATGAACAAATTTGGATGTAAAGAGGTGTGTCAAGTGTAAGGTGTGAAATATATGCATATATTGTAACAATCGTATTCCCAGTATTGTCACATCCAGGACTAAAGATTTTACCTTTCCTTTGTCATCTCTCTTCATGCTAGAAATGGGATTTTAATCTCAAGCACTGAGGTAAAGACTTTCTAATATCTTCAGTCAGGAAGGAAAAATGGCTCTGAAGGTGAAGTAGCTCTGAAGGTCACTTGTTTTATAATCCTAAAGTATAAAGTTTTCAATCTCAGACACATAATTCACTTAAAATGTTGGAGTGGTAATAAGAAACTGAATTTAATATCCAAATAAATAACTCCTGGTTATGACTGGCTTGCAAATTAGCTGTCAGTGTTTAACTTCAGTTTTCAATGTCTCAGTTTCAGAGTTGCATTTGCAAAATTTTCACAAAAAAGAACAGGAAATTGGAAGACTTTTCCTGAGAAATATATCCAGTTATGCCTAAGTGTACATGGAGCTTTGGCCTGAGATACATTTACACATCTACCTTTACTCTACATAAATGAAATTCACTATAGAGAAGGTGATGTAGGAAAAATAACTAGATTCTTTTTACAATAATAACAAAGACCAAGTAAATTCCATGTTTATGTTCCTCATCTTTTTTTTTTTTCCCATTAGACACTTGTAGTAGATATTCAGAGATCTTTGCACATATTTTCTTCATAAAAAGTACTCTGTTCATAAACCCCAATGCTTCCATAAGAAAAAATGAATGATAAAAGTATTAAACTTTTAGAAGATGAAGCCAGCAGAATTTTCAGCTTGACCACATCCACTAATGTGGATAAACTGAAGAAGTGCTTAGAAAGAGGAGGAAGTAAGAGACAGCACTTCAGTTGCTCAATATTTCTCATAAATTCTGCAGACAATGAAGGTAAGTTTTAAAGCATCTGAGATTTTATATGCCTAAACTACTTTTGTGAATAGACCCTTAATTTGATTTGTAGTTTGGATAGAGTTTTTAAACATCTGAAGATTCCACAGATCCCTTCATAAAAGTGTATTATAGTGGAGCTTATTACTTAAAATTTCAACAATGAATCATATTTTTTTTGTAGTTTTGTGTGAAATTGCACAGTAATTTAATCTACACCAAATTAATGATGATATTTACATCAGAGTATTCTTTAACTGTGAAGAATGACTTTTCATTGTGGTGCCCTATCACTTTATCAGTCAAGGCTCCAGTAGTTTTAGCCTCTTTTCAGAAAGCACTATATTGTACATAAAATATTCATGATACACATACCCTCTGAAAAGCAAAACAGAAACAAACATATCTATCTCTCTGTGAAGTTGCAATGGTTAAGATGTGGAAGAGTAATTAATTCCTCTAAAAATATTAGCAAATAATGTTAGAAAAAGAAATGTCAGCTGCACCATGTGCCCTATAAATGTCATTTGTGAAATAGAGAATTTTTTTCTTCTGGAGGCTGCAGTCTAAATTGCTTACCTGACTTTTGAGGAAATTGAAAATATACATAATGTGATAAATTATCTTAAAAACCTTCAAATCTTATTTTCCTTTATTTTTTATTGAAATGTACTACTCTACCATGGGCAAAGGATTGTATTATTTTGAGGTTGTATACATTCAGAAAAACATATTAATAATACACAATGTATGAATGTTTCAATTAAAAGCCCACCTTAATTGCTGAAATATCATACTTTTACAAAACTCTCAAGCAATCTCAAGCCCCCTTCAGAGTTTTCCTTCCTGTAAATCCTTATCATTGCAGCAATCCCCACAACATGTTGGGGTTTTTTTAAGATATTCTAAATCCAATCACATTGGCGGCAACAGAAGGATAATGTATTTGTTTAAAAACATCTGTTTTGCCATGTTGTTGTTATATTTAGACAATTTGTTCCAGACCACTTAGATTATTTTTAAATTTTATTATCTATCTGGCTTATATCAGAACAGGTATTAACTGTGTCACAAGAATTTGAATGAGTGGATGGTCTGATCTGCTATGGTATATGCTGTATTAGTGCTATTCAAAACATATTATCAAAGACATGATATACTATGGTAATAAATAAGCTCACATTATCATAACAGTGTAAGCCTTCAAATCTGGGTTTTCATAACACTTGGGTTTATACTATATCATCTTGAAGACTCTTATTTTTAGATAATATAACTTTTCCAGTGGAAGTCTTCTCTGTCTCTAGGGTGATGGAGACTTCCTTCCTAGTTCTCTGTGCATAAGAGGAACAAGGCACCAGCTAATCATTCATCTTTGGGATGGTTGGGATGATCTTTAGAGTTAGCTGGGGACTGGAAAGGGATTCCATTTTTTAAGGTACTTTCCACAAATAATGACATTCTGAAGACTAAAAAGAGGGTGATATTTGAGAATGACAATATTATAATTCAAGCTAGACTCCATGTTTATATCTCATCTTTTATGATGTTTCTAAGTCTCAGCTCTGGAGGAGGCTGGTAAATCTGAGCACAGAGCCTAGCAAGGGCAATGGGAGCTGGAAATTCTGTGGAATCATCTGAGCTGGGCTATTCCAAATTTCAGCAGAAAATTTGTGAATATTTTGTCTAGCTTCAAATGAAACAATGATGTTTTCTGTGGAAATAGTAAACTCTCCCCCAAATCCTTGAGTTTCAGAAAAATAATTTTCAACAGACCTAATTTTTTATTTTTAATGGGAAAAAAAGTCAGTGTTCTTTGTACACCAACCTTTACTTTTTACTACAGAAAGCACAGAAAGTTTTTTACTACAGAAACTTTGTACATAGAAGCGAGACTAAGTATACTTGCAATTTGCACTGTGTAATGTTCTGAGACCTTAAGCAAACTCTGATCTTGGAAGCAATCTGTTGTTACAGTTCATAGTTCTGTGTGGGCCAGTTTGTCTTGTTTTTCTTGATCAAAATTGGCTTGGAAACTCATACACTACGTGACAGCCTGTGAGATAACCTTCTCCCAGCCTACTCCACCATATTATTTTATTGGGGGAAGTTAGAAGGAGTGGACAGTTTGTGATTCTGCCTAGCTGCTGCTAAATAACAGTATTCTGGGGGGGGGGTGTGGGGGAGAAAAAAAGAAGGAAGATATGTACAGGCATGAACATGAGAAGGTTTCCCTTGCATGCAGAAAGATTGTGACTGTTTCAAGAACTCTTTTACAATTTAAGAGAACCGGTGACAGCAGGAAAATGAGAACTTTGAGATGTCTCCTTCCAGCGACTCATAGCTCAGATTTGTTGCTGAGCACAATGTCATATGGTATGGGAATATCCCTTTGGTCAGTTGGGTCAGCTCTCCTGGCTGTCCCCTCCTGATTTCTTGTACACCCTCAGCCTACTTGTTGGTGGGTCAGTGTGAGGAGCAGAAAAGGCCTTGATGCCGTGCAAGCACTGTTGTTCATCAACAACTAAAACATGCTATTTACACTGGTTTTGTCACAAATCCGAAACATAGCACCATGCAAGCTACTATGAAGAAAATTAACTCTATCCCAGACAAAACCAGTACAGAGTGTAATTAGATTTCAATAAGATTATCACTGTGAACAGTAGTGGATTCTGGTCAGTGGCCAAGGACCTTTAGTCTGACACTGTAAGTAATTTACAGAGACATCTTACCTTATTAATGTTTTAAATTATATGCTTAATAAGAAGACTGTTGTGCATCACAATAAACTTTGAAAGTTGAAAATAATCCATGTTTTCACAAGACTGGATGCATGTGTGTGTGTGTGTGCGCATGCGTGCACGTGTGTAACTCCTATAAGAAAATTTTCATTTCCAAGTTGTTAGGAAGTCTTATGTTCATGGTATGCTGTGGAATTGTCTTGACACATTGATCATCTTTAGAGTCACAAATTCTTATCAAACACATCACACTGTATGGAAGCAGGTTATACTTCAATGGGCAGTTTATCAGATGTATTGTAGCCTATATTGTGCAACTATTCCAGACTGAGGTATATCAAGGTCTTTAGTGAACTAGTTGGAGACTGAAGCCTCAAGACAATATTTCTTCATTATAGTCCTTCTTAAAAACCCTAATATTTTCCTAAAACCTACAGGACAAATTTTAAGGGGGAAAACCATCCCCCCCCAAAAAAACTCTTTGGAGGAGGGGCTGTAATTTTTATGTGTCTGTAAAATGCCTAACACAATGAAGGTGTTGATTCTGACTTGAAACCGTTTTAAAGCAACTGTGACACTGAGATACAATTTCAATGTTTAATTTTTCTTGCTTTACCTTCTTTGAGGAAGTTGATGTTACATTTTTCTGTGGTATAAGTTATTGTTAAGGGCAGAAGATAAAGCTTCCAAAAGATGAAGTGGCAGAACTCAAAGATCTTTATCTCTTCATCCAGGCTAAAATTGGTGGAGTCAACAGGGCTCTACAAGATTACAGTTGCTAAGGTTCTATGATAAACAGTTTGTAGGAACTTGTAGAGACAAATTCACATCTCCATCAAAACAGAGTTCATTTGTCACTATGGGTAAGGTGCACAGGAAATGAAGGCACATCTCTCAAGCTGTCCCTGTAAAGCCATCTCTCAAGGAAAATAACAGTGCTTCAGTACATCAGAGGACTACTAAGAAGTAAAGAAGTCATACTAAAGCAGGGAGAAATTTCAGGCCAAGAACAAAAAGTAGATTCTTAATCACATGCTGTTTTAAAAACTAAAATATTAAATTATTTTAGGCAAAAGCCATTTCAATTACAAAAGTTGACAATGGCATTTAACTCTAGCTATTGTTCAATTAGTCTGATACAGATTGACAATTACTGATTGCATATTAACAAAGGTTGATTTTAAATGAATATAGAAATTCTGAGTGGCTTGTTAATAACAAGGTCAACAATAGTTAAAGTTTAACTAAAACTTAGTAGGCTGTAAACATATATGTAAACATATATTTGGCCTAAAAAACCCTCCAGGTCATTATTATTCCTTTAGCTATCACTTATACCCAGTTAATTCCTCCTTATTGTAGCCCTGGCTGCTCTTTGTTCATAGAGGAGCAGAACATCAAAATCTCCCTAGAAATCAATAAAGCTGGAGCCTCTTCTGTAAATTCATTGGAAAGCCAACAAAATCATTTGTAAATTTTAAACGTTCAGTGAAGGAAAAAAAAGACATGCTGAAGTTCAGATTGGTATATTAAAAGTATTTCTGCTTATATATTGTGGTGTCTGCTCTTGAGTTTTTTCAAATTGCAGTCAAGAACAGATCAAAGGGAATGGGTCAGCAATGTCTCATCTGTCACAAGCTACTGGATTTTTCAGATAATAGTTATTAAATATGTTCTTGCTCATCTGTTAATTCTCCAGACATCTGTTACAGTTTTCAGACTTTCCTAATTGAATCCACAGTTATGTTTAATGTTAGTTTAAGGGCTCACAAAAACATGCTTCTTTTTAATTCTCCAAGATTTTGTCAATAATGTATAAACAGCAATTAGAGATTTTATTAGAGTCCTGTCCTTGTGGCTGTAAAAGTCTTGATGTCCCCTGATGGAGAAACATGAACCTCATTTGATCAAACAATTGTTACACCAGAGTGCAATGGTTAATGAAGGGTAAACCTCAGAAGTTCATAGCGAAGAGTTCAGATAATAATCCATAACCTGATGTGCGCATTGAAATTAGTCAGACAGAGAATTACCCATAAGACTCACAAAACTTCTCTTTCAGTCCTCTACTTTCAGAAAATACAGAATATGTGAATTATAGAAGAAAAAAATGCTGAAGAAAAATTGAGTTAGAAAAGGATTTCTAGTGGCTGACAGATGTCTGAAAATCTTATGCTAGAAATGAAAGAAAAGAATAAACCTGAGGTGCCTGTTTTAGCATAAGGAAGCATTCAATTAGCAGAATGAAGCTGCAAGTAGGAAGATTTGTCAATTCAGTTGAACTAGGCAGAATCCAAAGAGGGGGTTATGTGAATAGTCAACATGAAGTGGAAGTTCAGATTTGGGATAAAGATGTAAGACACACTAAGTCAGCAAAGGATTTTAATAGGACAATAAGATCAATAAAAAATGAATAGTCTGGAGAAATAGTAGATGAATTTATAGATGAATGGTAAACAGAACACAAACACAGGATCAGTTACTTAACAGGTACGGATGAGTTGAAAGAGGATCTAATCAGTTTGGTGGATTTAATATATTGTAGGTACCAACAGTGTGGTATATCACTGTTTTTAACACTACAGGGCAAAGCACAACACATCAGACAATGCAGTACTGCCTGTTCTGCCATTTATTTCCTTTTCTTTCTTATAAATATTTTTTACAATTGCGCAGTGAGGCCGAAATTCATATGTCTTACTTTGGTTTTGAACACTAGCAAGGGGATGAAGGGATGTTTTCTTTTCATCTTTTAGCTTTGTCTTTTTCTGTCTATTGTCTGGGGAAATATGTTGTTCCCAGATCCCAAATGACACCCATCATGTGAGTTTACATGCAGCAGGCAGTAGAACTAGAAGCAACAAAGACACTTATTTATAAAAAGCTTTTGTTTTCATGAGAAAAGCCCTTAATTGGGTTAAGTTTGGTATATTTTGCATTAAATTCAGTATTGTCCACTATCAAAACATCTTAGAATATGAGCTGATGTTTGAAGACAGAAGAGTGGAAATAAAAGTCCAGGTGGACTCTGAGATCGGTATTAATTTTTCAAAGCCTTTAATTTCCCCTCTTTTATACTTTTCATTCATAGTGAATCTTGCTTCCTTTCAGGACACATGATAATGAAAATTACTTATTTATTTTCATCTAATGATCATGATTGCCACTAGTAGAATTGTCTTTGAAAACATCACACTTTTATCCTCCTGCTTTCATCTTTTTGGAGGCATTAATCTTCAATGTAAGAAGGAAAGAAATATCTCAAGTCAGATCTACTCTTTCACACTATTCAGCTAGCACAGCTATTTTTGACAAAATCTGCTAAATAAATTTGCAATGCCTCGTCAAAAGCAGTTTATAATAAATACAGAGTTATGACAGTAAGTAGCAGCATAATCAACCTTTCTTTTTATTTTTCAAAACTGGGTAACAGCATTTTATATTATTTCTCTGCTCAGGATTCTGATCTTGACAAAACCAAGGGCTGGAGAAGTGTGCAGAAATAAATTACCTGTAAAAAATATTTAGTGTGACTTCTAAGTTCAATACGTTAAAAGCATTTGATCACATACCTAAGGAACATATTCGTGGCATACAGAATGTCTATGCCCCCACAAATGCTTGATAAATAAAATTGAAAGGTCCCTGATCATAGTGATTTGGCTTTGCTGTGGTATGAATGTCAGCATTATAGCTATGATTAAAGGAATGTCTTTTAGACTTAGTTATCTATTAGCAGCCTGGCCCTGTGTAAACTTGTGACAGCCTTAATGTAATTGAAATAGGTTTTTTTATCTTTGGGGGTTTTTTTTCCCATCTATAGTAATTTATTTCTTAATAAAGAATATTATTTCTCTGGAAAGATCTGTTTATATAAGTGAGTCAGTAATGTCAAAAAAGATTTTTCACCTAAAGTCAACTGCAATGCAAAATCTCTGCAAAACAATTCTCATTTCTAGCTTGCAGTCACTCTGAGGTCATGAAGTTTAATTATGTATTTGGAAAAAGAATAAATGCCTTGGACTCTAAATTCAATATGTTGAGAATTAATTTTACAGTGTTTTCATCATGTGGCATTCAACCAAAACCTTCACTTGTAGACAAAGAAAGTCATTGTTTGTTTGAACCCAGATATTTGACTATAGCTGCCAAAATGTTTCTGGTCCAAAACAAACTAGATCATGCGAGATGTGTCAGAGATAATCTGTATTTGCTATTTGTGTGATGAAATGTAAGAAGAATGAAGGAAGAAACCAACTACCTGACCTTATGCTACAATTGGAGAAGTAATTTAAAATGTAAACAAAATTAGCAGAAACTCGGTGGTATTTTCTCCGTAAGAAGGACAGAATCTTAATATGTAAGTAGAAGCTTGTGGCTTCTGGTCAGTAACAGCAGCTGCGCATCTAAAGACCACAGGGCAGCAGTTAGAAATATCCTCAATGTATACTGAATCTTGACACTTTTCAGTGTTGTCCTGACCTACTGCTGTGAAGTCAGAATGTTGCCACTGCAGGGGCAGAGCACTCTGGAGGAAGCAGAGAGGCTTGAAATACTTTTCCTTTTTTTGTTGGGGCTTTTTTTTTGGGTTTTTTGGGGGGTTCTTTGTTGTTGTTGTTGTTGTTGATTTTTTCTCCTCTAGGTAAGCAGTATAACAGATGAATAACATGCCAACATCTAGTTAGTGAAAATACAAAATTCCCCATTTAACTAATTCCTTGGGAGATTCCGACATGACGGCTGGATGCTGCAATGGTGCAAATAAAATATGATTCAGTGATATCTAATCCGTGTTTCAGCAAAAAATTAATTTTTGCTTTTAGATGTACATAGAACTAGATGATATTCAAGGTCTTTTCTAACCCAAACCATTCTGTGATTCTATGATTCTATGCTGCTGGCCTCCAAAAAACCACTTTAATTTTTAGTTTAAAATTCATTTGGATTAATTTACAGTAAATTTTTCTCAATGTTTTTGTTTTTATTCATGTATTAATACAAATTCTATTACAAATTTTAGACTATGAACTTCTGGGGATGTTACAGGTCCTTGATACAAATATATTTTCTATTCCTAGTGTATTGGTAATTATTCTTGAGGCAAATCAAATTTTAATTCAGAATAAACCCCCCCACATCCCCTATAATGGGAGCATGCAGAACGTGTTTCCTTTATTTTTTCCATACATATAAACTGCATCTTTATATAGTGGGAAAAACAGAAAACAAGAGGTTAGAGTATTAACATTTACTCCTCAAAAGTAGGTTAATACAATTTTACCCAGTTTCACTGAAGCTATTTCTCCTAAGAAGATTGTTCTTTATAATTTCTTTTTAGTATTTTTTTTCTTTCCCTTTTGATTTAGATACATCCTAATCCTTATTCTTCTCTAGACATGTCTGACCTTTCTCTATTAGAATAAATGGAGCTGACAGCTGTACAGTGAGTTTTGACCCTTTTTCAGTATGTTAGAGTTGTCTAGTCATTATCCTTTCCTTGCAACAAGAAAACAAGAGAAATCTGAAGCTCTGAAAACAGCTTGTGTCTGAAAAATCTTCAGCATACAAAAGTTTGGATCAAGTCTTTTGATATTCATTAAAAAAAAAAAAAAAAAGGCTCCCTTATGCAAATTCTCTGAGACTGGGAAAATATTTATAGACACACCTGTTTCTCTACTTCACTCCTCCCACATTTTCATTTAAGGAGGTTTGTAAGTTCTCTGGAATGAGACAATTATGTTTTTGAGATGGTCTCATTGGAGTAGCACAATAAAAGCAGAATAATTACCATGTACAGTCTTTAAGATGAATGGCTAATGATATTGGACAGTCTCTTCCACAATGTAGAAAATTCCCAATGTCCCAACATGCACAGTTAAAGCAATATTTACGTTGTGCCGCTCATTATTGATGACAGTATTGTTAGCTTTATTGCACAGAGCTCATAGCAGGGGTTATGGTTTGAATAGGTAATTACACTTAATCAGAATCTGAGACTCTGTGTGGTATTGAAGATCACAGACCTACAATAGTTTTAGAAATTTTCACGATAATTTTTTCCTGAAGGGGGATTTTTATATACGTATATGTATATAAGTAATAGTACATTGTCATCCTGCAGAAGGAAGGATTTTTAGCTGGAGGAACTGACTCTGTCACTTAATCTTTTTTCCAAATACCATCAGCTATTTAAAAAGAGCTAATACCTTGCCATAACCACAAATGTCGAAAGCAAAAGCAAGCTTTTATTTCTACTGTTCTAGATCACAAGTTAATACACTTCATGGTGTTGATTTATTTAGAAAAGGATCTAGAATTTCTCATCTGAAGTATTTTTATTTTATTATCACTCCATGAGCAAAAGGATTCCTTTGCCGTCTGTCATCCTTTGTCTGAAAAACAACAATAAAATGTCTGCTATGTCACCTTTATCTAAATGGCAGCAAATAATTCTCCTGTCTTTTCTTTTCAACTGAGAGAAGGGGAAAAAGTTGAAACCTTTGGGATTTTTTGTTGTTGTTGTTTAATAGAAGCCAATATGTGATGGCATAGACAGGTGGATGGTTTGTAAGGTCAGTTTGCAGTGACCTCTTTTTATACGATGTTTAACTCTAGAGACTCATAACAAACAGATTTGTTGTGAAGATCCAGGTGGCTTTACTTTTAATGCATCCATGATAAGAGAACATAACAAAGTCACACACAAAAGGAAATAAGCTTTTCTACAGAAACCATTAATTTTTTATCATGTCACCTGTTACTTGTTTGTGTGTTACAATATGTCATTTCTTCCAGTGTCTGATTCAGTTTTAAAAGGCTACCAGCCTCATTTGTTTTTCTTTTGGTCTTTTCTTTCTTTAAAAGAGACAGTTAAGTTAATCTAGTTGTAATTCAGGAGTGGAGAGAGTTCAATTGTTTCAAACTTTTAAGGAGTGGAATTAGAAATTTGGGTCCCATCTTGTAAATACCAATGGTTACACACAATCATACATTGGTCATTCATTTTACTGCTATTATGACCACTAGGGAAAGACTACATGTGACAAAATTTGTAGCAGCTGGCCTTAAATTAACATTGACCTAGTGTAAGAGAAATATGTGATTTGCCTATGAATTTTGAATTCACAAAGGCATCTCTTGCAGTAAACACAGGCCAATACCAGTTGGATAGTGATTTGAAATAATAATACACCATGTGATAATATCTGTAGTTAATCTTTACTTAAAGACTATGAAAAAACCTCAAACTTCTAAATGGACAGGCAAAGGAAATATTGTGAAGATGTCCCTGCTGTTGCAACTGATACTTGAGCTAGGAATATTCACAGTGCCTGGATGTTTACAGTCTGTCCCCATCCCGAAGACAGTCATTTGAAAATATATTTGTAAAAGAAAGATGACTCACATGTGAACTCTGTCTCTTCAGGTAAAAGACTTAAAATTGGCCTAAACTGGGTTTTAGAAATCAAAAGTTTACTTGGTTATTAGAAGTAAACCAAATTGTATGTAGAAAGCTAGGAAACAAGGACATGCCTGCCTGAGGAACATTTTCTTCTAGACATGGGAAGAGATACATCAGTAGAATTACAAATTTGGATTCCTGTGTTTATAACATAGGCATAAAATTGCCTATACATGTGCTGCTACATATAGAGTTCAAATTAACATTTCTGGGACAAGATGGACCAAAAGACAAAAAAATTTCAGTACTTGTGCTAATTCACATTTTCTTGTTTTGGAGTGATGACTTTTTCAGCTTTTTTGTGTTCGGGGGATTTTTTTTTGAGATAAGATGACCCTAATATTTCCTTTTTGCTTTTTGCTTTCCCCTGTTTCTGTTTGACATCCTATTCACTTGTTATCTCTCGCAATCTACAAGCAACTCATAAATTCTCTTCCATTTCTCTGAACTGTTGAATCCTTCAGTGACTTGGTAGATATGGAATCAACCAAAGACGGTGTTGGATGGCATCATTACTTATACTGGGCATATGAGGTCATTATTCTGTTGAACAACTCTACAAATAGCAGAACCTTAGTTTAGTGGAATGTGGTTAGGCTCAGCTGGCCAGCATTCTCCAGAAAAGTTTGACTTCATCTATGAAAGATAAAAAATTTTTTGCAAAACCAACATGTTAGTTAAAACCAGATGTATTCAGTAGTTGTCAAGGTTGATTTTTTATCTAGTCTTTTTTTTTAAGGAACTTTACTATATATTGTTTTTACATGACAAAGTAGAAAATGGAATTTAACCTTTTGTGAAATTTAAGAAAGTGCCTGAACCTAAGTGGTGCCTTTGAGTTCCCAGATATTGGAACTGGCTGAAACCTCCTGAAATTGGAAACTGATCACATGTTTTCAGAGATAGTAATTTTGTCAGCAAATGCATTAAGCATTCTGAGTTCATCACATTTACCAGTTCATACTAGGTCTCAACTAAGGGATCTTCTTTAACCCAAAAGCTCAAGATTAAGCACGCGCATAAATGCCTTGTTGAAAGACGACCTAATTCTGTATAGAACGTATTTGAAATCTCATAGAATTTTAATATTGAATATTACATTTAAAACTATTGCAGATTTCAGGAAGAGATTGTTCTATAGAAATACTACCACAATATTTTATGCCACCTGAAATTGAAAGGAGAAGAGTAATTGATTTTCAGTTTTACGCAAGGGGAATCAGATACTTAGCTCTTGTTATTGTTATTAGGCCTTTGCCTGCTCCTTCCTAAGTACACCTACTTGAATATTTCCCGAAGCCTTCTCTATTTCCTAAAGGTAATACACAGTCATTCATCCATATTCATGTATTCTCAAGACTTTTCAACTGTTTGCAAATTGGAATGTTAACTTTACATACTAAAAAGAAAAACAAGACAAGGGAGATTTAGGAAATGATAAAGTTACCATTTTCAATTAGGAAAGAAGAAAAGGCTACTTTTGTTTCAAACAGTCATTACATAAATCTATCACATAAATATGCTGAAGATATGAAAACATGTGATAAAACAAAATTGTTTTCTCTGTTTTGTCAAAGTTATTATTGTATTTGCACATCACTGATTTCTCAACATTGTGCTGGGTTTGACTGGGATAGAGTTATTTTTTTCCATATTAGCTAGTATGGGACTATGTTTTGGATTTGTGTTGAGAACAGTGTTGATAATAGAGAAAGTTTTTGTTATCACTGAGCAGCGCTTACACAGAGTCAAGGCCTTTTCTGCTTCTCACACCACCCACCAGTGAGGTGCACTAGAAGCTGGGAGGGGACACAGATGGGAAAGTTGACCGCAAATGACCAAAAGGATATCCATACCATATGACATCATGCTCAGCATATAAAGCTGGGGGAAGAAGAAGGAAAGGGGGACATTTGGAGTGATGACATTTGTCTTCCCAAGTCACCGTTACATGTGATGGAGCCCTGCTTTCCTGGAGATGGCTGAGCACCTGCCTGACTGCTGGAAGTGGTGAATTAATTCCTTGTTTAGCTTTGCTTACTTGCGTGGCTTTTGCTTTACCTATTAAACTGTTTATATCAACCCACGAGTTTTCTCATTTTTACTCTTCTGATTCTCTCCCTCATCCCACTGGGGGGTAGTGAGCAAGCGGCTGTGTGGGGCCTAGTTGCCGGCTGGGGTTAAACCACAACATATATGCTAAACTGTATAATAGTACTAATCATACTAATTTTATGATGGCATCACTTTCAGAAAAAGAAACATGTTGGGTTTTTAATTTTTTTTAAAAATCGTCCTTGCTGCATTCCCAGTGGGAATTATATTAGGACACTTTTGAAGTTAAGCACACCCCGGCAATTACTTTATAAAAGCTCTTAAATAGCCTTGATAATCTTATTATAGTATCGGTCATTTACTTGATACATCATTGCCGTAACCCAGTAAGTGTCTTTCTAATTTAAATGTATTGAGGCTTCATCTACAAAAATATAACCTTTATTATGACCAGCATTTTAATCTAAAATCCAATTTGTTTATCTGAATCTTGTTCTTTATGCATAATGTACATTATTACACTTACTGAAATATTAATACAATTTAAAGATGCTAGCTGAAATATTGAAATGTTTTAATCTAGTTTGTGTCACTATTGAATTAAATTTGGGAACTGCAAGAAAATGTCTTGAGTTTTTCATATGTCTATAAAATACAGTGGGGCAGAGATACTCATTTTACAGTAGAGTTTCTATATCACAGTCTGGATAATAATTGGACCTTACTGGTAGATTTGAATTTTAATTATTCTTTTGAGATGAGGAACTAGCCTACCTACTACTGTTTCAGCTAGTGATAGAATCTGTCTCCTGCATTTTAAAAATTAGAATTTCAAAGGGGAGCATAACTTCATAGTAAACCACTTGTAATAAATAGAGTCATCAGGCTTTACTTTTACTATTTCTTTACACAATCTATTTCACTATTTCTTTACCATTTCTTTATGTAATACAAATTTTAACAATTTCTTTTACCCAATAAATAGTAAAACTACACCTTTGACTGGAGGTGCTAGATATCATAGGGAACCTCATTTGTCACTAGTCCAATTGGGTGGCCGATTTCCTACTGTACCCAAGAATTTGGACATCATATTTGGGAAAACTGTGATAACTAAGTTTGAAAGTCTCAGAGCTTGCTCATGCTCAAAAAGTGATTTGGCCTGCATCATAAGCATAGGCATTAAAAGATCGAGCTCTGCAAAGATCAGAATACTGAAAAAGGAATTTAAAAACAGTTCTTGATAATAGAAAATTAAAGGGTTTTTTCTGCCCATCCTTTTTAAAAGTTATTTTTAAAAGGGAATTTTAAACACAAATTGGGAGATAAGTTAATAAAGTATTAAATATCAATATAATTTAAATGACATACTAAATATAAATATAACAAATGTAAATTGTATAAAATATAATTTTAGTAATTTTTGTTTTAAAAAATAATTTTTTTCACCAGCTTTGATGTCATTGGTTTAGTCTTTATTTTCTTACCTTGTCTTCGTCTTCTATTAAATATAACTATTGCACCTTAAAAATGTAATAGATTGGTATTTTTGCCAAGACTTTTTAGACTTGATTTGAGGATTTTGTACAAATTAACATACATATATTTACCTATCCATACATCTTTCTGTCATTCACTTCAGGGAGAAAATAAAGAGAATAATTTTAGATTAGATTATTTCTTTGCTCTAGTTCACTGTGTAACTGTGGAGCTCATTGTTTTAGAACAAAGGAAGGGTTGACAAACATTAGGATAAATAGTCAAGGCCAAGGGCATAAGAAGGATTCCTTCTTTTGATGGTAGAATTGGCTAGTTTCAGTTTAATTTGTGTGTGAAAATCTTGCCTGCACTAAGGAAGTTTTTGTCTGGGAAAGTTTACCATCTGCTAGAGATCTACAGAGAGTGGAGAGAAATATTTTATCTCTAATCACCAGCACCACTTGTAGTGTCTGGATTTTTTCTAAACAACCACAAAGAAAGCATGTTCACTTTTGCACAGCTGTTATCCAGGTCTGATTGCAGTATAGATTATCTCAGTCTCCTAGTTGAAGACTAAGAGTTTCTGTAAATGGAAATAACTTCACCATTTTGCTCATTTATCAGCTGGTTAATTCTAGGTCTAATATTATGTCAAATTTTGTCAAACTAACACCACTGCGGTTTCCCTAATCTTTATCAATATGAATCACTACTGACTAAAACAGTAAATTCTGCCAGGCTCAAAGTGACTGCTTTGCCTAAAAGCGTCACTTCAGCCTAGAGAGTTAGAAAAAATCTAAGCAACAGATGTTATTTTTTGTCACTATTTCAAGAATATTGATATAAGATGTAAGTAAACTACAGTACATTATCAAATTTTCTATTTATTATTCTGACAGTATTCATTTAAGGATCCAGTCATTTAAAAAAAAATACAGGGTCTGGATTCGATATGTATTACACAGAAACTGTGGGATGAAATATTTCTACAGAGTCTGAATGGATTCAGACTAAGTAGCTAAATGTAAAATGAAAAGATTCTTTCGAGTGTCTTCCAGTTAAACACATGTATTGGTTTTCCATGGCAATGTTTTGGTAATGGGGGGCGCTACAGGGGTGAGTCTGTGAGAAACTGCTAGAAGCTTCCCCTATATCCAACAGAGCCAATGCCAGCTGGCTCCAAGATGGACCCACCGCTGGCCAAGGCTGAGTCCATCAGCAACAGTGGTAGTGTCTCTGGAATAACATATTTAAGGGGAAAAGTTGCTGCACAACTGTAGCCGGAGACAGGAGTGAGAATATGTGAGAGAAAAAATTCTGTAGACACCAAGGTCAGTGAAGAAGGAGGGGGAGGAGGTGCTCCAGGTGCCAGAGCAAGAGATTCCCCTACAGCCCCTGGTGCAGACCATGGTGGGACAGGCTGTGCCCCTGAACCCACGGAGGTTAATGGTGGAGCAGAATCCACCTGCAGCATGTGGAGGACCCCACGCCGGAGCAGGTGGATGTGCCTGAAGAAGGCTGTGACCCTGTGGGAAGCCCGTGCTGGAGCAAGCTCCTGGCAGGACCTGTGGACCTGTGGAGAGAGGAGCCCATGGTGGAGCAGATTTGCTGGCAGGACTTGTGACCCTGTGAGGGACCCACGCTGGAGCAGTCTGTTCCTGAAGTACTGTACCCTGTGGAAGTGACCCACGCTGGAACAGTTCATGAAGAGCTGCACCCTGTGGGGAGGACTCATGCTGGAGAAGTTCGTGGAGGACTACAGCCAGTGGGAGGGACCCAGTGCTGGAGCAGGCAAAGAATGTGAGGAGTCCTCCCTCTGAGGAGGAAGGAGCGGCAGAGACAACATGTGGTGAACTGACTACAACCCCCATTCCCCATCCCTCTGTGCTATTTGAGGGGAGGAGGTAGAGAAAATTGGGAGTAAAGTTGAGTCCAGGAAGAAGGGAGGGATAGGAAGGAGGTGTTTTAAGATTTGATTTTTTTTTCTCATTTTCTTACTCTGATTTGATTGGTAGCAAATAAAACCAATTTCCCCAAGTTGAGTCTGTTTTGCCAGTGACGGTAAACGGTGAGTGATCTCCCTGTCCTTATCTTAACCTACGAGCCTTTCATTATATTTTCTCTCCCCTGTCCAGCTCAGAAGAGGAGTGACAGAGCAGCTTTGGTGGGTACCTGGCATCCAGCCAGGGTCAACCCACCACGACACACAAGTTTGCAGAAAGCTGGTGAAATTGTATATTAATTAATAAATTTATTCTAACATGTTAGCTACTGAACACTGACTTATATAGAAATACTTCATGCACTTGAAGGCTAAGGAGATGGTATCGAGAGCAGTGGAGTTGCTAGTGGTCTAATGAATTCACCATCCTTGCCAAGTGGTTGTGTGCACAGTGTCAGACTGTCCCAACATGCAGGAAGTAGCTTCAGCTACAATTTATGACTGATAAGTAATAGTATCTTATGTCATTTGTCTGCAGTTATCTGTCCATGCTTTTCATACAGGTGTTTCATGTCCCTGCAGAATTGTTCTTCACAGGATTAAGGCTGTCCAGATAACGTGAGCATATGTTGTTATGCTGGGGAAGGATGAAAATGCTTATAGTACAGTTGCTGAAGGAACTTTATCTTTAAAGCAAATTTGTATAAAGTCTAAAAATCCAGAGGAAAAAAAAAATCCAACATGCAAACAGATATTAGTGTGAAAATGTGGGAGAACTGGAGAATTTTTCATGGATTGGCAAGCTCCAAGGGCAGCTTAATATGAGCTAAATAGAATAATTTCACTGGAGGATGTAAATAGGAATATGGAAAGGAAAAATATATACCAAGGTCAATTAACTGTTCTGCCAGGATGTTATACCGGATTAATTTGGATGAGTGAAATGACCACTTTCAAAGATACCTTCATGGAGATAACATGATTGAAAGAAATGAACACAAATTAAGCCAGCTGTTAGACTTTTTAAGACTTTCTGCCCCACTGAGCTAATACAGTTCTAAACTATTTTTCAGACAACCTGAAAATAAGTAAATCCCCAAACCCTTTCTAAATCTATTAAAAAAAATCTTCCTAGTCAAAGAAACCCCTCTCTGCTTCAGCCACACTGGAAAGATACACGTACACATTACAGGCTGCCTTGCTAGTGATGAAAGTAATTATAGATCTTTTATGTTTTACTGAAGGAAATATAATTCTATTTGATCTTTCTTGGGCTGACTGGTTCCTTGGTCTGAAAATGCCCCTTTTTGACCTTAGAATTTTAAACAAAGTTGGCACTCTCACTACTGCATTAATATATGCCTGCATCATTTTTTAGTAATATTGTTGTTACAATCATTCAGGAAAGCTGCATCTTTTGTCTGGCTCCCCCACAAGTTAATACAAATCTGCTAAATATACATGGAATCTTTACAGTTAGCCATTTATATCAACTCTGGGTAATTTCCTATATCAAGGACACATATTAATTCCAAGTGGGGACTATGAAAATCAATGTTAATGAGCCTCCTGGGGACCATAAATCTTCTTATAAGTAAATAAATGGAACTCAGTTAATACAAACTTTTGTATCCTCTGATGTATAAGTGTGATTTACCACAGTATATTTAGGGGAAATAACATTGTGCTTAGAAACAATCAGTGCCTAGGCCAATCTGTACCATATTTGCACACTACATGCACACTCCTCCTCTATTCCTCTTTCTGCATGTCTGCATAAAGCACCGTGCTCTGCTCCCATGGCAACTGCTATTGTTTGGGACCATACCTCTATGCATTCAAAAGGCACCTTGATTTACATGGGCCTTTCAGAGTAACCAGTAGGAAAATAATTTTTTATATTTTAAATTCCATTGACACAGAAGAATGAAACAAAGCTGCTGGGACTATAAGCAAAGGATCTTGAGCCAGGCAGAGAGGGTTCGTGCCTTCCATCTTGATTCAAACCTAGCAGTAACACACTGAAGCCAAAATCAGAGGAAGAAGCGGCATTTGTGCAGCTGCAAATTTATCAGTATTAACTGAGGAGTAACTAGCAAATTTTGTCAAGCTGAAATTGATAATGGGAAGGAGCTTCAATATTTGAAACAATAGACAGATTTCAGGCTATTTGTTTATTATTTCCCCATACTTTCTTCTTATACCCTATCTCACTCAAGGTATTTCTTCTTATTCTAGTGCCAGCCTGCATTATTGGGGAAGTCTTGAAAGTAGGCTGTATATATTCACAGGTTTGACTGAATGTAATAGCAAATTTGAAGCAGCTGGAAGTGGGGATGAACAGTAAAAGGGTAGAAAGACTATTGATTTCTATGTGTTGAGAAAAAAATTGTCATTGTCTCTGGGAAAAGGAAATTTGCAAATTTTGTTTTTATTTTTCCTTTCTCTCACCTGTAATTTTCCTGGTTCTGCACCCAAAACAGGCACAGGTACTTTTGTCTTGAACATAATGGAAACTAGAAATTTTGATGAACTGGAACCATTTCTGACAGATGGCCATGCATGTCTTCATTCTCAGTATTGTGCCAAGCCTGATGGGCCCAGCACTAGTCAGCAGGCAAATTTACTCTGGAAATGAAAGAAAGACAGAAAAATGCATGGCATATATTTCATTTTTGCCATAATTTTCTCAGAATTTGTTTCTCTATGTATCACCATCCTTGTTTGCTCGGAATTTAAAAAAATGTATGCCTTATATAAAATCTTCAGAATAATGTCTAGTTTAAAACTTCTGTTTATTTTTTTGCAGTTGTTGATTAGTGGCCCCTCAGAAGTCATTTCTAAAATTGCTGTGTCATTATAGGTCCTACCTTCATTGAGATCCATTGACCCTGCAACGTGAAATTCAATTTGGACTGCTAGACTTGAGGCTCCAGTGTATACAAAGAATTTGAACCAATTTAAAAGAATTAAATTCTAGATCAAAATGAATGAGATACATCAATATTAGCCACCCTTAAGCCAATTTAAGAGCATCTACACAAGGGATTTCACTAGTTTAAATCAATTTAAGAATTGATTTAACTAAATTGTTACAATTTCTTTCTGTAAGCAGGGGACAAGTTACGTGAGTTTTATATTGGGAAGCTCTAAGCACTCACCTACGACACCAGGGATTTCAAATGTTATTAGTGTAAGCAGGTGCCCTCTAAGAACTATTATCAAGATTAGGGCTATTGTATGATGTCTGGGGGATGGGCACAGGTGACAGATACAGGGGAAACCGGGTACCACTAACATCATTATTTTATATATATATATATATATGTATAATCAAGGTGAGATACACAGATCTGAAATTACAGGGTCTGGCAAACCTGTCAGATTCAAGAAAGGATTATAAAGCTGTCATGATGCAATTGATGGTGGATAGGAAGAGACTTTACTGTAAGTTGAAGATATCACATAGATTGATTTTCTGTGTTTTTTTTATCCTTATATTGCCAAAATATAAGATTTTCACAGGTGTGTTAACAGTGTAGCTCGAACCTCTGTTAGTGACAAAAATAATTCAGCGTCTGTTCAGTATTTGTTTGGTCCTTACCTTTCTGCTAGGAATATTAGACTGAGTGTCAATTAACGTCACTTTTGACACTGCTTACTCAGCCTGTAGACAGCTATTGTCTAGAAGCTAAATGTTCCTTCCTTTGGTAACACCTAATTACAAAGTAATATTCTGTCATTAAGCTAGGTGAGGTCTGAACTGGTATTTGAGTTTCAGTTCAACTACTACTTATAAGGGTGGACTGGTAGATGTCAGTCACTGTCTGTGTTTGCTTAGTTGTCACCATCATGGAATGCCATGTAAAACTAGAAAGCACATATCTCTGTGTGTGTGTTTGTATGCATGTGTCTGTGTATAATGTACCCCAGTACTTACCAGGCCCCTAAATATCATCAGGTTTTTTTGTTTTTTCTTCTCTAACAGAACTATTACAAAGGTCTCACTCTGTGAAATAATTTTTCATCATTGACCTTATGTTTTTACATTCATTTTCAGCATTGAACTGTATATAAGGAAGCATGAAAAATTAAGACCTGAATATTTCAAAAGCTCTAATGAAAGTGAAGATGGATGCCTGAAATGTCAAGATTTGTCACAGAACATTAAAGAACTCCCTAGAAATCCTTAACTGTAATCCGATTGTTATAGAAAAGAACTGAAATGTAATCTATTCTTATTAAGATTGAGGAAACCATGGCCTCCTTAATGGTCTAAACCCAAATAACTATTTTATCAAGCGAACTTTAATTTTTAAAAGTGCCATTTCAAGTGTATGAGATGCAGTGGGGGGTTACAGCATTACCTCTGTGAGGAGAGGTCGGGGCTGGCCGAGCCGGACACAGCCAGTTCCAGCTTGTTCTAACAGACCCACCACAGGGCATGGCTGGGCCACTCAGTCAAGATGGTGGCACCCTGTTTAAGATAGGGTAAAAAACACCATACAGCAGTGAGAGGAGTGAGAAAAATGTGAGAGAAACAGCCCTTCAGGCCTCAAGGTGAGAGAAGAAAGAGAGGGAAATGTTGCCTGAAGAGACCATGCTGGAGCAGATATAGCTGGATAGATTGCAGTCTGTGGAGAAAACCCATGCTGGAGAAGTGAGAGGAGGAAGAGCAAGAGAGAGGAGCTGTTAAGGGCTGGTCACAACTCCCCACTCCCCTGTCGCGGATGAAAGTATTGACACGGTAATATTTAGTAAGAAATCTAGGTTTATTAATAACTAACAGCAATTTATTATTATAAAATAATTCAGAAATACTAAAAGAAAGAAAAGCGACTTATTCAGATTCTAAAATGACAAGATTCACACTAATTTACTTAACAGTACCTATATATATATATATACACATGCATGCACATAACAAAATGGACAAACATACAGAAACAAAGGTGTTTGGATTCAGCAGAATGAACACAGAACGGACATACACACACAGAAACAAGGGTACGTACCCACCCCCACACACACACACACACAGAGTAAAGAGAAGCTAGCTCAAAGAAAATTTCCCTCTCGAGTTTAGAGCAAATACTCACAATGCCTTGGCATTCCTCAACGGGCGATAATTGAGACTCGAGCGGGTGGACTTCCCCCTGGCCTTCCATCAGCTCTGGCAGCAGATGACACCTTAAGGGTTTGGTATCTGAGAGGTGTCCCAGCTCAGGGGAGACGCTGGTCACAGGCCCACTGTGATCCAGGAGAGCTCAAAGGGTCTCCCTGGTCGTCGCAGTTTATAGGGTCCAAGATAATTGACTTTTGTCAAATACCTTCTGGTGCCTTCCAGCAGTTACACAAGAATTTGATTAATGTGCGACTCTGTTATTGTTCCCATTTGACCACATCCCAGGCACAGGTGTGCCAGGCCCTTAGGAGCTGATGGGCCATTTTAACCATTTCCGAGCAATCCGGAGGGGCAGGAGCCAGGCTCCTTAACATTGTCAGTCCTTATCTCCACAGACTGGTGTATAGCTCGGGGGATGTGGGTGGAATCGCACCTAGCACCAAGCAGCCCAACAAAGAGGGGCGGGGGGGGGGGGGGGGTAAGAATTGCACCACCACATCCCCATCCCCCCGTGCAGGCAGAGGGTGGCAGAGGAGTCAGGAATGAAGGGATGAATTTGAGCCTGGGAAGAAGAGGACTGGGGGAAATCTATTTTAGTATTTGTCCTTGATTCTTACACTATGAATATATTTTAATCAGTAATAAATTAAATTCATTTTCACCGAGCTGAGTCTGTTTTGACAGAAATTGTTAAGTAATCCCCCTGCCTTTATAGCTTTGTTTTATTTTGTCCCACTTTCCTGTTGGGGAGGGTGAGTGAGAGAGCAGCTGGATGGGCATCAGGCAGCCATCCAAGGTCAACCCATTACGTTGGGGTGAATTATAACAGCACGGATTATGTATGTCCTAGAAGGACAAAACTGTGGTACCTTTTCTTTCAACAGAGGTCCTGGAATTTCATGGTGGTTGTGAAGACAACAGTACTTTAAAATGTTCCATTGTGGTTTGGTTGATAAAGCTTGTCAGGAGAGAATAAGAAAGTGACTGGTCTTCATACCTGGCACTGCAGAAATAATGGGAAGAACAGGTTTTTGACTTATACAAAATAGTTCACAAGCTGTGATAATGAAAGTATAAA
Source organism: Strix uralensis (assembly GCF_047716275.1). NCBI lineage: Eukaryota > Metazoa > Chordata > Aves > Strigiformes > Strigidae > Strix > Strix uralensis. The sequence goes on from NC_133972.1 coordinate 114,246,222, forward strand.
GTGTTGATCACGTGCTGTCACTCTTGTATTCGCAACAGTGATTTAAATGAAAGAACATTAAAGAAAAGAGACATTTAGGGTCTGAAACATAAAAAGAACCCCACAAATGGTTTAAAAAGTCTCTGTGGCAAGTGCCTAGACTGGAAACAAATCCCCCGAAAATGCATACACATGATTGCTTCCTTTGGTGACAATAAATCTAACCTAATTTGTGTATTTAATTTATTTAGTTCATTATTTTTAGATTGATTTATTTTATGCTATGATTAGGTATAAAACTACCTGACACCTTATTCAGCATAATTACATTCAACTGACAAGAAAAAAAATGAACACAATTAAATTCTTTCTCATTTTCTCTTTTATTCAGCTAAATCTTGTCACAATATAGCAACTTTGTCAAATAAAGGTTTTTTTGGTTTTTTTTCAGATTTGCAATACCTAGACTTTCCATCATGTAGAGAAATAAAAGTTTGGTGGAATGTTATAGAAATGAATGTAAGCATGAGCTAATGAAAGGTGATTCAGGTTTTATCATTTGTTTGTCAGCAATATCAAAATAGAAATTTAACCCAGATATTGAGGAATTAAAAAAGATGATGAAAATGGTAATGCTGAAAAAGCTTTAATATGGAAAGATTGGGATATTTGCTTTAGAAATCAGATAAACAACATTGGAAACAGGAAAAAGATCTTCTGTGTCAGGAACAGGACAACATGTAATTCAATTGTAAGGTGGGAAATTTAAACCAAATGAAAGGATTGCTTGTAATTAAATCACTGTATTCACTAAAATGAAAAATTCTTGAGTCTAAGAGCTTAACATAGCAATAGGATGATTTCCTAGATCACATAGCTCAGTTCTACAGAGATGTAGGTAAAGCCTAAAAATGAAACTTTACTTTGGAAACAAGGCAAGCCTTTGGTTCATCACTATTTGTGCTGGCAAAAACTACTACTGAGTCCCACTACTGTCCAACTTTTGCATATTATACCAATAAGTTTAACTTCATTTCCATTATTCTGCCTTCACGGTTATCCAAAAGTTCAGTATGAAATACTGCTTACCCTCTGCATTGATTGTATCTTACAAATTTTTATCTGATTTCTTAAGCACATTCCAACTTGTTTTACCAAGGTCATTAAGGAAATGTTAAATGTAATCAGTCCCAAGATATTCCTTATGACTTGCACAATTATTCTATTTGCAGTTCTATATTTTTCCTTTCAATATGACTGTTGTCAATTCATCTTTAAACAATTTTTTGAAAGTTTATAATGCTTGTGCTGACTCCAACCTTTGTGTCAAATATTTTTCCATATCACATTCTATCAAATGACCTAAAATCTAAAGATTTATTGTATTTTCTTTAGTGCTTTATTAGTTACTTTATCCATGATAGATCTGAAAAAAAACCATATTTTTTGATCCCATTGCTTTCTTAGTAGATGTTTCCATTTATTTTTACTCTTTATTTGCATATTTCTTCAATATATTTTCTCAAATCTTGACTTTGCTGAGATCCTTTCTTTCCTCTCTTGATATAATTATATCCTACTATTAAAAATTGTTTTCACAGATCTGACAACTTTGTGGTTTTGACACATAGATTCGACAACTTTGTGGTTTTAATTGTCTAGTTCTTTCAATATAAACACGTCCCACTCATTTACAACTTCTTTTCCAGCATGAACACATATTTCTGTGCATTAATTTTTATTTTTTCTACAGGGCCAATATAAGCATCACTGCTATTAGAAAAACATGAGGGAAAAATATAAGTGTAGTTGATTGGTTTTAATATTTTCCCTGACAAAAAAACCCCACCTTTTTGCCCTTGTACTTTTACTAATTTTTGTTTAATTTATATGGTTGAAGAAACTGTTCCTATTTGTTTTTAAATCCTTTACAACACTGAATCCAGATTGTCCTCTGGGAACTCTTACTGACCACTAAGACCAGCTTTCTCTTCTCAGTCCTCTTGTTTGTTTGTTTGTTTTATGCTTATATCCTTTTTAGGCTCAATATATCTTCTGAGATGCTTATTTACCATTCAGGTCTGAAGTATTTTACTGTAAGAGATACATGTTCCAGATAATCTTTTACATTTTTTATTAAAAACTAATAAATAATCCAAATCCCAGCATTCCAATCCAGCTGTCTTGATTAATTTCTTTGATTTATAACAATTGTCTATTTTGAATATTATTATTGGACAACTGTGAGTCTATCTCACATTATTTCCTTTTCACCCAATCCAATATTATTTCCCTAGTAACACATTTTTGTAGTTTTGATGATACTTCTCCAAACCAAGTAAAAATAACATCCACTCTTCTTAGTTCATTGATATTCTGTAAAGAAATCTTTTGGATGTCATACTCCAAAGTTATCTAAGCCTTGCCATAATTAAATTAGCATTAAAAAAAGCTTTAGAAAATTGCTTATCAACATCTCTCTCAAGAACATAGGAATTATCATAATTAAACTGAATATTTCTGAAAGGGATCCGAAAACTCCATGCTTCAGAATTTAGCAATGTTTTGTTGTGATACCTAGATACAATGTATTGTGTGTTATGAATGCTATCAGGCCTGGAATGAGCACAAGTTTGGTGGTACTAGGATACTTGATCTATCCATATGGTGTTCCCTTACACAGGAACAACTCCCATCCCACTCTGCTTCCACCCCAGCCCTCCTGACCGCAGAAGGACACCAACTTTTACTGTATAGCCAGAGCAACAGGTCTGAATTATTGCCCTGCTCCAGCAGCACCGAGCAAGTGCAAGGCTGCTTGATAGGGAAGCCTGTGTTGTCCCACTTACAGGATTTCCTCACTTTACTATCCCTTCTCCTGCCATTTGACCCTCCTTTTTTCCACTCTTTTACCTCCCTCTGCCCCACCCTTCTCCCAGGTAAACAACGTGCTCCTAATTACTTTTTCTCTGTCAGTTCCCATTTTGACACACCTATACCCAAATTTGGCATTTTTGATACCTTTACCTAGGTAATCTTGTCCTTATATGGTATTAGTGGTGGGTCCCCAGTGGCCCTCTCCAGTTACCTGTGAGGCTTGGCTCCTGTAGCCACCTGTGAGATGCCACCATCTACTCAGTGCTATCCCTACTTCTTGTCTGAACCCACACTGTTGGCTGTCATGTCCAGCAATTCTTCATGTCATGTCCACAGGATTCCATGTCCCATTCTGTTAGTGTAACCACAGGCCAGTGACCTGCAGCCTTAAAAGTGTTGAGGACAGCTTGTTCCATAAACCCACTAGAATTGTATTTCTGAACCTTTTCCTGATGTACTGCTGCAGACTACCAATAGGGTTAATTTTTTTTAATTGCAGATGTGATCCAGCATGTTAATCTCATCCAACCCAAGAAAGAACGAGGCATGGTTAGATAACAAAGAAAAAAAAAAAAAAATTATCTTGTATTTTTTAAAGTGGACTCCTCTTCCTGAATGTCACACAGTATGATTTCTTATCACAACACTACACTTATCACATTTCATTTTACAGACTATAGAGAAAGAGTGATTTTCTTTCTTACATTCATGCACTTGAATGCTGGAATATTCAGTTAGTGTTGATAACAGTGTGTGTGACTTGAAAAATACAGTCTTCAAAACATACCAGCATTTGGGAAACTCAAATGTTCTGAGACTTTCTGATAAGTTTTTAATTTCATTTGCAATATCATTAAAACTATAAACACAATCTAGAAGAAAGCAGTTATTTAATACACCCTTGTACAATTTAGTACACTTTATTACAACTTTAGTGTCCTTCATCCAAAGGATGTTATAATGTTAGGGCTTCAAAGTAAAAAACTATTATATATGTACAATTTTGTTTGTTATTAAGAATTTTTATAGGGGGAAAAATCCAAGATTGTATGCAGAACCAAATATATTATTAGTGAGAGCATACAAACAGTAAATTGCTAACAAACTGTTGCAGGTCTAGTGTGTAAACTTAAAAATGAAAAGAATATGACAGCAGTACCTTGAGTTCCTCTTGAAGAAAATGTCTTTGGCATGTTAATCTGAAAACTCACATTTTTAATGATCTTATACCTGGTTGGTATTAATCACATATTGCACCACACATTGCAAATTCAAATTATTGGAAAGTACTTCTGTTGTAGTCTTTTCCCCAGAGATGCTGTCTGTTAAGAGCTCAACCTGATAAATCAATGAACTTGAGCAGTGAATCTAGGGTATCAGGGATATGTCTTTTTAATAACTTGACAGTGTATTGGTTTGAATTGAAATTAATCTGCTGTCACCAACTGGTTTGCACTTATGTGTTCCAAAGGACTTCACATGTACTAAAAGTCACAATTAGAGTTTGTAGGAGAAAGACCCACATGAAATGAAAGAACAGGCCTGCACATGCTGGCAGAGAGGGATGAAAATTACATCTCTCTGAACTTGAAGATGCTGTTGCAACTCTGTAGAAGTTCAACTAAGAAACACCCAAGGTGCATTCACCTTTTCTTGACAATTTAGCAGGGAAAGAGAAGACTGCAAAAGCAGCCTTCATTTCAGGACAGACTGAATTATGTCAGTGCTCAAGGAACAAAAATCTTTCCCCAACTTCTTATCCCCATGTTCTCTTTCAGATAAGTAGTTGGTTTATGAACCCTTACTTGCAACATGAAGACCTCACTATTATTCCTTTGACTTCAAAATTATTGAATTTTAGTGGATAAAATAATTAGTCATTCAGTCCTAGAGTTCTTAAAATCACTAGTGTTGTCAATATTTTTCTACAGTACTTGATGTGATTTTTATTTTGCTTTACACTTTAACCTATTGACTTCTATGAATATGCCCTAAATTGCCTTGACATTAATATTGTTTATACATATATGTGGACTTTTTTGTGTACCTGGAATACTGTCTATCCTATCTGAAACAACAACAAAGCAAATTACACCGTCATCAATATTTCCTTATTGTATTTCTTAGTTATTGTTTTGTAAAATACTTTCAAGTCATTAAGCAAAATTAATCCTTTTTTACATGGGCATGGTAGTAAAACCATGGGCCACAGCTGTATGTGACAGACCTAATCTTTTCTTGTATGCCTGAAACTTTAAAACAAGTTTATCTTTTTTATGTTGTTTATGAGCTTAGTTACTGAGATCTTAATGAAATGTACACAAATATTGGCAAATGTTTAACTTCAGCCACTGCATTGAGCTTACCAGTTCCATGAGTGAAATAAGGCTATTACAGAAACATCTGTGCTGACAAAAACATTACAATCCTCATATGGCATTTAGATTAGGGAAAATGGATGCCCCTAAAAAGAACTCTCAAATCTTTTGAATAAAAAATTACTATTGTGAACATTTAACTAAAAAGATCAACAAAATACATTTTTAAAAGATTTTGCTTTTTCCATAAAGACAATATAAATTATTTAATAAATAATGGAAAAGACCCTGAGATGTTAAAAGAGCTTTCATTTTAGCTCTTCTTACTGTTTTAGAAGGAATATTACAAACTCCATTTCATAATGTATAATAATGACATAATTAAATAATTAAAAAATGCTAAAATTTAAGGAAAGTTGAGAGCTTGATACTGGCTTTTCTGTAGAGTAGGTTCCAATTTTGGCAGCTGGGTATATATTTTTTTTAATGTATCTTTAGTTTGGTTGTGGTGAGGAGCAAAATTCCAATATTATGTGGATTGACAAAATAAAATATTCAAATTTATTATAATATTTCATTTCAGCATATAGTTTCTATTTTGAACACTTTATCATAACAATCATTGTAAATGCTGATGGAAACACTATTTCAAGGTGAAAACCATAATCTACTTCTGAAGTTATGTAAGTTCCTAACTACTTTATACCTCACTAAGCTATTGTAACAAAAATCTATATTCTTACCATACAAGGAAAATCTGAACACAAAAATTTGAAAAGTATCTCAGTGTCGCAAAGCTGAAGTCCCAGATTTTCAACTGAATTATGTGCCTTCATGTTGCAGAGACTGGGAGATTATACATACATACAAAGATAGGAAGGTTCTGTCCACCACAATTCTTATTCCTTTCTATGAGGACAAGGATTTCAGAAGTGGAGGCTAACATCAGTAACCTAGATGATTATTTGCATTTCAGGCATCTAAGAACTGTAAGTTCAGTTTTATAAAAATGAGTGTTATACTCCTAAGTATCACTTAAACATTTATCTTCTTTGACTTATCCAAGTTTAGCTGAAAATTGCAAATTTAGCTCAAGTTCAGCCTGCAGTTGCCCACTGTAATCACAACAGAGGCTTCTTCTCAGTCACTGCAGCTACTGTCATAGGTTGTTTCGACATAGATTATTCCAGACATCACAAAAAATCATCTGATCATCTGTTGGACTCCACTGTGGTTTGTGCCATGTTAGTTTATCTTGTCAATTTTCCCTCTGGAATTTTATCTGCCACTAAATCCCTGACTGCAGCTATAAATTTTACCAATGTGATACTCACATGATTTCAAGAATTAAGTCTAGCAAAAGCCATACTCTGCTATATAATATTTTCTTTTTTTTAGGCAAAACATGTCTGTCAAATGTTGATATGCATTTATAGTATCATAGTTCTTTCCCTTCACAACACCTTCCCTTGAAAAAGCTGGAAGCAGACTATTTCTTCTATTATTCACCCTTTTATCAAATATATTTGGAATACATTGACTTTGGATTTTCAGCTGTCCTTCAACACAGTCATTTTATTTATTTATTTTAGTGGACTTTTTTTTTTTTTCCCTGATAAGGATTCTTAAAATTTTTCTTGTATAGAAATGTTCAAACACCTTATTGTACAATTCCTGTGACACATATTCTGAAAAGAGCCACCTGGGAGTGTCTTTGAAGCTGATGCTTTGATGTGTCATTCATTTTCCTCCTTATTTAGTTGTAATTGCTTGGGGGTCACTGTATTTTGTCCTTATTCTGCTTTCCCGTAAATTCATTTTATGTCTGTAGAATCTCTTGATATCACTGAACTGGTAGAATGAACTGAACAAACTAAGCTGTGGCTATTTTAAGGACAAGAAAAATAACAACAAAGTGTCTAATGTTGACATTTCAATGCTTATTAATGATTCATATTCTGCAGTAGTTGGATAACAACTATATTGACTTTCTTTCATTTTACTTTGAATTCAAACTCTCCAGAGACTTTTGGCAGATCTGTTTTATGTAAATGTCAGTATTCCAACAAAAAGAAGTCTTATTATCATCTATTCTTGACCAATATACTCATGTGGGAACCAGGCACACAAAAAGCCAAATAAGTTCATTGTCCACTGTTAGAGACAGATACTGCATGGTCAACTGAGTTAGCCTGAAAACAGAAATGGATTTTATGAAAAAAAATGATATTTCTTCATTCATTTCCATTTGACATTGATAATGAGAAAACCAGCATCTTATCAGCAAGACGTGAGTAACCCACTGCTTGGTAGACTCCAGTTAGAAAGTGGAGGACCCAGGTTCAAGACTCTCATGCATATTTTACATAAACCAAGGAATTTAAAAATTGAACATGTATATCCTACTTTCTAAGTCAGTGCTCTAACTTATTTCTTACTTGTTGCTCTGGGCCTCATCTCTCCAGTTTTATTATGTTTCATGCTGTGTCAGGTGAAGATCTGATTAATTTCATTAGAAATTTTCTACTGAAAGTGTTTTTCCTAAGTTTTCCAGCAGCTCTGTTATTTACACTGTAAGTATGTCCAAGAGCTAAGTCTTAGAAATTAATAACCTACAGTAAGTGAATATATTATAAATTCCAGCTACAGCTATTATCCTCAGGGTGTCATTTCTGAATAAACTACTTTATTAATAAACATTATTAAGGATGTTTTCAGGTTGACAAACAATTTAAATGACAGCAAAATTTTCTCTACTGTTTCAAGATAACACAGAAATTTCAGATTTAGCAGCCTGAGATATTTCAACCTGAGGGATCTGCACTTCAGTCTAGATATACAGGTTTTTTTATTTTTCTCAAAACTAATCTGATTACGTAGATTCAAACATACATTATCAGTTTCCTCTAACTAATCCACTCCTTGTCAAATACAGTCAAGGTGACCACAGCTCATCTCAGGTGCTAAAAATCACTTTTGCTCATTGACCACGTGTTCTCAAACTGATAAAGTTCCAACTCTTTTACTGGTCTTTTCTCCCCTTGCTATCATTTTACAGCATTCTGAGTAATGGATTATAAATCTCTCACCAGCTAAAATGGTAATAGAAGCTAATTCTTCTTGCAGATAGAAATTAAGATTGTGCTGTTCTTCTGTGTCCCATCATCTGGGATGATGGTAGTATTTTTTGAAACAGCAGGCACATTTCTTTCTCCTCACAAGATGTCCATGCACTATGTGTACACAGTAGAGTTAGCTGAGATAAGCCATGCACTGTCAGAATTATTCTAAAGCAGGAAAATTAATTTTGTAATTATGCAGGTTATCTATGTTCATGTTTCCAAAGGTAAAGCTAAATACATATGTTTTACCTTTCCAAAGGCATGTTGGAAGAATCCAGCAGATTCTGAATCATTATTTTCTTGGTGTTTTTTTTAATATTTTATTTATATATATATATAAAAAAACTTTTCTGAAGATGTTAGAAATTAAATATTGGCATGGAATGATACTCTGTGTGTTTCGCTATAATCCTCCCTACAAGGATTTGAAATCTGATTTATATTATTAGTAATGAAACTATCTTAGAATTATTTCACTTTAGACTATTTTCTTTATGTAGCATGCATAACTCTGAATTTATTATGCGAAGCACAGAATGCGTGTTGTTTATATTGCTAAGAATGGAGTGTTTTAGCTTTGCACTGCAAAGAATGTGCCTTATTATAGTAAGGCCATTTAAAATTTTCCTTTATTTTTCATTTTTTGAAGGGATTCTAGTATAGAAAGTGTGCTATTTAAACAACAAAATAATTTGATAGCACCTGTGGTATGACTTTGACTTACATTCATGAACCAATTGTAAATCTGTTAGCACCCGTGTTAAGTTTGAAATGGACTGGCTTTGGTTTCAGTTGAAGGGATATCCTTGCACAAAAGAACTCCATTAGAGAGTATAGAGTATCTTGGAGAGCAGGTCTCCTCTGTAGGATGCTAGAGTGAATCAGAGAATAAAACAGTCCCCAAATTTCTACAGATGTTCAGGTATAATTAAACACTCCGCATTCTTTACACTGCTCTTTTAATATTATAGAACATAAAGAGACTATAAGTTTGAATTCTGTATGAAGACCTCTGGTTCACTTCTTAGTTACTCTGTTAAACCATTTTCTAGGTTTTTATTACATCAGTGTAATTACATAAATATATTATATATTTCTATATAAATAAAATAACTTGGCATTGCATGTTTCCAGTGTGAAATAGAATTTAGTAATTGTTTCTATATTCATGCATGAAAAACTCAGAACCTCAATAATCCTTTTATTCTTTTTTTTTTTTTTTTCCCCCTATGTATTCTAAGCACTGCACTAAGCTCAGTAAAAATCATATCTGGTTTGTATAATCAGGTCATTCACTCATGTGTCTGGATATGAATCCAAATATCTATGTTGAGGAAACTTCCTTTGAAACTGTTTGCCTGTGGCATCCATTCTCCATTTAACTGATAAGATATTTATTTTTGAAAGCTGCATGATCAAGGATAGAATCTGGTCAATTTTCTGACATTTAAAAATTGCTGATGCCTAGTAACATTAGGATAAACAATCTCCAGTACTTTTTTTCACTCTAACTTTGAAGCTGAAGTAGATTCAGAATATTTAGTAATTGTTAATATTTTTTAATTCAGATTATTGCATTAAAATGAATATTTGGTAGCTTCTGAGCTTCCAGGATTAAAGCAAAATTATTTTATTTACAGGAAGATGCACTGTATATTTTTACAGTGTGGTCTATTACTATGCAGCATCATTAAAACACGCGAATTCCATAATCATGTTAGCTGATATGTTTACAATGTATATATTTCCTGTCTACAGTGCCAGAATAATGTTTTTTTGAGAGCTGTATTTGAACTGATGTTATTAATCATAATTACATTTTCTCGTGTGTTTGTGCTCTCTGGTAAGAGATGCCCACTTATTTTGCCTCTGGTGTTTCTGAACTAACTAGTCAGGCTGAATTCTCCACAAGTCCCCTTAGATTATGAAGGAATAAAAGTCTCACACTTTGTTTAAGGAAAACACCACCACAACCTGGTGTGTTGTAAGTTCCTCAGGGACTTTTTGTGGAGCCTTGTGGATGCTGAGTCAGACTGAAAAAAACACCCATTGTTTCTTAGTCCATTCACTCTAGCACTTTTTCCCGTACAAACTCCAACTCCTGCAAGAAAAGGTGTGGAAAATGGCTGATTATGCCAATGCAGTAACTATTACTTATGAAAATAACTAGGTTTTCCCCTTAACTGCCTCTGTTTAAGGCAGTAACTTTTAATGTGAAAGTAATTTTCCTTTTATCCTCAATAAATAAATGAAAGCAAATTTTTGTCTAAAGAGTCGCTACTCAGATCATGAAAACCTTGAACCGAAAAACTGGGCCAGTCTTTCATGGAAAGCATGTGGGTTTTTTTTACTTTGGATGAAGATACATCTTGTTTCCTTGCTGTTCTATTATTATTCCAGCTGTGTTTATTAACAAGTATATTTTCAAAATAGTCTATGATATTAGACAGACCAACTTTATTAAGAATTTATAATGTGTTCCTTCTAAATTTAAGCTTTTAAAGGAAGAAAATTTTAATTTTTACTTTGTTTCTAATTTCTTCTTCTTAAGCTATTCAACCTGCTCTTGCTTGTATCTGTAGATTTTATTAGGTCTGCAAAAATACCAACATTTATTTATCTTATAATTGGTACTACTGACATTATAAAGTAATGAAAAATTAATGCAAATTTTCCCAGAAAATTCAGGATAGCCTGTTCACATTTGAATTTAGATAAAATACTGGAATAAACAAAGGTATTTCCTTGTGTTTGTGGCACTTGTTAATTGCACAAATCGTTTTCAGTTTATAGCTTTAAAAAATATTCATTAGCACTACTCTTAACACAGTCTGTTGGATCAGTATAATTAGTCTCCTTTCCCCTTTCAAAATTCATGCCTTCAAACCAACTCCATGTTACACAAAAAAAATCTATTCTTTGATCCGAGTCAAGCTGAGAAGTATTTTTATACAAGTGAGAGCTGATTTATTGTATCAACCCAATAAAGTAGTAAGGGTCAAGAAATAATGCCTATTAACTGTTTCTGTTTAAAATAATGCTTGATTCATTCATTACCAATCCTGAAACATGGCAAAGGCCTGGTTCTTTATTTCTATAGCTGTAATCCATGCAGACAATGTATGCAATTAGCCATGTGGTTTCTTCAGAGCTAAGCATTCTTGCCATATGTAAAGCTACATAGCATCGGGAAATGTGACTGTTGTTTCAGATCAGGATGTTTTCATGGAGCAGACATTGAAAAGACTAACTCTTTTTTCACATAAACAGATGGGAATGGGTTCAGGAAACCACTGTAAGGACACTATGTGTGTGTTTATGAACATGCATTTATCTGGGGATGGAGGGAGGGAGCAGGTTTAATAAGGTAATCCAAAGAGCAAGGAAGGGCTTTGCTTTAGCTATACAGGATCATCAAGTTCTAGTAGAAATAAGACAAATGTTATAACCATTTGAAGATATCTTGAACTCGCTCCATTAAGATACAGCAAAAGGATTTTAAACTGTCACAATCAACACTCTTAGTCAGTGTGATAACTCACTTAAGGATGCTGATTTTTTTCTTTTTTTAATAACTGAGAATACTCTATGTCGGCTGTAACACTAAAAGTCGTTGTCATACACACAAAGTCTATATCTTCAGTGTGATTTGCAGAAGCAGTGGAAATGGCTGCTGTCAGCTTCAGAACAGATGAGGAACGAAATCTGTCACGAACCTTGAGAACTTAATATATCACTAAAGACAGTTAATTTAGCAGCCATGACCCATGTAGGCAACAGAATTAATAGCAAGTCTGTTCAGCAATGATGTTCTTCCTGCTGTGCCATTGGGAGTGCAAGTCAATATTCTGATTTCAACAGTGTTTCCTGTACAGCCTGCTCTGGCTCTGCTCCCCCATCATGTACCTCTCCCTTTGTTTCATGGTGCCATGTTTCTAAATATTATGTGTTTATTTTGATTAAGGCATATTCTAAATCTGTGGAATGTGTTAACTGAAATGAATTTTGGGGTTATAACATGAAATAGACCTAGGAATTATTTAAAATCCTTTTAGTGTTGGACACTCATATTCCATTCAGAAAGTACTACATTTTCTCCTGATGTCTTCTGTCTTTTTATGTGAAGTAAAATTAAGAAAACAGTTGGCACACAGATTTTGTCACAGGTGTATAATGACTGTGTAATGGTAAGACTACTCTTGCAATGTTTCTAGGTTTATTTTCCAACCTCTTCTTGCAGTGCTTTTTCTGTCAAGAGACCCCTTTGCAATGGTACTGAAATGAACTTACCAAATATACAGCTGGATAAAACAGCAGGAAAAACAAATATAATACAAAAAAACAGCAAGTTTCTATCCAGGCTACCTCAGATAACAGTTTTCTTGACAGAGAGTGAAATTGTCTTATCCTGAAAATAGTTTTATCTGTGTTGATTGATACATAATCACTTTTGCATATTTTAAATGCTGGAAATACTAATAGGAGTTTAAAACATCAAACAAATAACAATATTTCTAAAGTACTTGTCCATTTCAGAGGTGCTTTTATAATGTATTTGTAAACAGTGATGTTTTAAAAATTGTCAGGGATTTTTGTAATTTAGAACATAATTTTAGAGTTAACTACTAAAATTTACTAGTTCGGAAACAATAACTGTAGCAAGACTTTTTGAATTACAAAAATAATGCTTTCCCTTATATAATGTATGTAAGAAAAGAACCCTCTCACCCCTAGTATACATATTAAATAGAAATAAGGTAATTAAATCTCTTTAAATGCATGTCTTCAGTTGCTTCAGTGCAAATATGTGTTGGAACAGTCATATTTCAGAACTAGAGTCACATATTGATTTAACTTTGGTTATTTTTTTCTTTCTCTCTTTCTTCCTGTTTCATTTTTAACTTGGCTAAATAAAATCAGCCAGTTTTACTTTTTGTCAGACTGCCATGCTGGGTGTTAGCCCTGTAGATTATACAGCTACTCTGAGAACTCAGTCCACCAACTAGAGCTCCATATGCAATTCAGGTACCCAACTGTACCACAACTGTGTTTCTGAATGACTGTAGTCACAGGCTTGAAAACAAGCCAAGTTAGATATGTAGGGAGAAGGTTAGATGAGCTGATATAACTGGAATATGATGAATAATAAAAACTAGGTAAGATTTCAGGCATACACGCCCTCTGTCAGATCTGAAATGGGAACAACATAAGCTAAGTCCAAGATGAGAACAACTGCTCTGCCTTTAACTAGAAACACATTAGATCATCTGAGAAAAAAAAAAGACTTTGGACATCTGTGGAGTAGTAGAAGTATTATTAGGGAAAATAGAGCTGATATGGTGTTTTTCTCCTAAGGGAAGGCTAAAGATGTAACTTATAGCCTGTGAAACACAAAGCTTAACTACGGATGAAGGAAGGAAGGGTCGGAAGAGAGAAATATTTTAAAGTATTAAAGAAATCTCTGTGGAGATTTCTGAGCACCAGGACTGGCAGTAAAAAATGGAGGGAACATTCTGTGATAAATGTTCTCCCGCTGGTAGCTATCGCTCTCCCTTTGCAAGTGTGTGGGGTTGTTGACCACATGTTTATCAGCCTGCGAGAAAGAGAGTGTATGGCAACTTCCCTGACGGCTCTGACAATGCTCAAGATGGCAGCATACAAGAGCAGCAACACTGCCAATGCGGGGCTGTTCAGAGCACCTGAGCCCCCTTGGAGTGTTTGGGACTTTGGTGTTAAGAAGCAGCCCTTTATCCTTTAGTATCTAAGAAGTTAGGAGAGGATTTTCTAGAAAATATTTTCCAATAGAGGCATTTGAATTTTCTGCAAGTCCTTTGTGAATTTCGGCCACAGTAATCTTGTCTTTGTTTTTCTTGTCTTTGAAGCCTACAGTGGGTGGAAGCAAGGACAGGTAGCCCTGGAGGAATACAGATAAATCACCTGAGAAGCGCGGGATCAGGTTAGGAAAACTAAAGCCCTGATAGAATTAAATCTGGCCAGGGATGTCAAGGGCAAAAGAAAAAAAGCTTCTATAGGTACGTTGGTGATAAAAGGAAGACTAGGGAAAATGCAGGCCTTGTCCAGAAGGAAAGGGAGACCTGGTTACCCGGGACATAGAGAAGGCTGAGGTACTCAATGAGTTTTTGCCTCTGTCTTCACTGGCAAGGGCTTCAGCCACACCACCAAAGTCACAGAAGACAAAGGCAGGGACTGGGAGACTGAAGAACCAGCCACTATAGGAAAAGATAAGGTTCGAGACCATCTAAGGAACCTGAAGGTGCACAAGGCCATGGGACCTCATGAGATGCATCTTCAGGTCCTGAGGGAGTTGGTGGATGAAGTGGTTAAGCCACTATCCATCATATTTGAGAAGTCGTGGCAGTCCAGTGAAGTTCCTGCTGACTGGAAAAGGGGAAACAACCCACATTTTTAAACAGGTAAAAAGAAAGACCCAGGGAACACAGGCCAGTCAGTCACACCTCTGTGCCCATCAAGATCATGGAGCGGATACTCCTGGAAACTATGTTAGGACGCATAGAAAATAAGGAGGTGATTGGTGACAGACAACATGGCTTCATTAAAGGCAAATCATGCCTGACAAATTTTGTGACCTTCTACTATGTGGTTACAGGGTTCATGGATAAGGGAAGAGCAACCAAAGTCATCTACCTGGACTTGTGCAAAACATTTGACAATGTCCCACATGATATCCTTGTCTCAAAATTGGAGAGATGGATCTGATGGATGGAGCACTTGGTGGATAAGAAATTGACTGGATGGTCACACTCAAAGAGTTACGGTCAACAGCTCAATGTCCAAGTGGAGACCAGTGACAAGTCATGTTCCTCAGGGGTTGGTATTGCGACCTGTGCAGTTTAACATCTTTGTTGGTGACATGGACAGTGGGATTGAGTGCACCCTCAGCAACATTGCCAATGACACCAAGCTGTGTGGTACGGTTGACACACTGGAGGAAAGGGATGCCATCCAGAGGGACCTGGACAGGCTTGAAAGGTGGGCCTGTGCAAACCTCATGACGTTTAACAAGGCCAAGGGCAAGGTCCTGCACACGGGTTGAGGCAATTCCAAGCACAAATACAGGCTGGGCGATGAATGTATTGAGAACAGCGCTACAGAGAACGACTTGGGGGTACTGGTGAATGAAAAACTGACTATGGGCCAACAATGTGTGTTCACAGCCCAGAAAGCCAACTGTATCCTGGGCTGCATCGAAAGAACTGTGGTCAGAAGGTTGAGGGAGGTGATTCTCCTCCTGTACTCTGCTCTTGTTAGACTTCACCTGGAGTACTGTGTTCAGCTCTGGGGCCACCAATGTAAGAAGGACATGGACCCACGGGAACGAGTCCAGAGGAGGGCCACGAAGATGATCAGGGGACTGGAGCACTTCTCCTATGAGGACAGGCTGAGTAAGTTGGTGTTGTTCAGTCTGGAGAAGAGAAGGCTCTGGGGAGACCTTATAGCAGCCTTCCGGTACCTAAGGGAGGCCTACAGGAAAGCTGGAGAGGGATGTTTTACAAGGGCATGTAGTGATAGGACAAGGGGTAATTGTTTTAAACTGAAAGAGGGTAGATTTAGATTAGATATAAGGAGTAAATTCTTTATTGTGAGGGTGGTGAGACACTGGAACAGGTTGTCTATAGAAGTTGTGAAAGTTGCCTCCCTGGAAGTGTTCAAGGCCAGGTTGGACAGGGCTTTGAGCAACCTGATTTAGTGGAAGGTGTCCCTGCCCATGGCAGGGAGTTTGAAACATTTAAGGTCCCTTCCAACGCAAACCATTCTATGAATATCAAAGTATAGATCTGTCAAACATTTAAAATCAATATGAAAACTTTGTGCCAAAAGGACATTTAATTGTAGCCAACATTCAATATTCAAAAATATTTTTTGAATAACTTTTGGGAAGTATGACCTAGTAATCATAAGAAAATATACTGTGCCATGGACATATACTGATAGGAAGGAAAACAGGGAGAAAGAATCCTATGTTAGGCCATCATCATACTTCTAAATTAATGTAATCGTGTTACTGTGACCCTTGTATACTATCACTTCATCTGTTCTTTAGCAAAGCTGTTTACATAAACACTTCAATGAAGAACTGGCTGTTTTCTGTATTGCATAATGCATTTGGTGAAATACTTTTTTCTTGTATCTCCAAGTCTTGCTTTCATGTTTTTATAAACCTTGAATAACAATTATTTCACTAGAAATGCAGCCCCAGTTTAATTTTGTTCCTCCTCCCCTATGTTTTTCAGGGGTTTAAAGGTTTCGTACCTTTGAGAATTAAATACAACTCCTTTATTTTACCTCAATAACTATTTTTTCTTTCTCCAATTTTTCTCTCTCTTCCCAGAGTTTCTTGTATTTTTCTTGCTTTTGTCATCTTCCATTCAAACTTTTCTTTTTCTGATCTCCTATTTACTCACCTGTTCTCACATTTCTTTTCTTCAATATTGTGTGCTTCCTCTCTTTTCTTAAATTAGTTCCTTCAAAATTCAGAATTCAACAACTTGTCAGAGGACATGATCATGATGGAAGAAAAGAATGCTCCCTAATTAATATGGGTGAGAAGATGACAAAAATGCTAGTTAAAAAAAATAAAGAAGCACTTCTGAGAATGTGAAGAGAAAACAGAACACGTATTATTTCTTTTCCTGAAGCCATCTTACCTACCAATGCTTAGACAGAAAGGCTTAGAAAAGTTTGTGTTAAGGAGCATAAGATGTGAGTATTCTACTTTTGTTGAGAATATGCACGTTATGACTGGGATGACAAGGAAGGAAAATGAAAAAATTCACCTGGAAAAAAAGAATAAGGAACAATCTTTTAGAAACACAAAAACAGAGAATCATATTTACTAGCCTTATTAAAGCCTATCCATGATATTGCTTTCCTTTTACTTTTCAGTTCAAAGTAGCTTTTCCAAGTGATATCAAGGCATTTTTCCAGTACATCAGTCCAAAAAAAACAGATGACTCAAAATCTGTGACTTGTCTTGTCCCACACAGTGGGTTATGAGGGGGTTGAAACTTTTGAATTCCCCAAGAGCTTGCGTGTCAGTGGAAGAGCTGGTCTCTGCTCGGCAGAGCTGCAGAGCGGGCCAAGTCACTACAATGACTCAGAGGAACAATTGTGCTGGTGACTTTATTAACTGACCACTTTAGTAAGTGAATGGAGACAATTTGGCAACAATCAACTGAAAACCATCTGAAGAATGAATAAAAGCACTTTGGCAATGAGACTATTTTCCTAATAACCAGTCAATGATCAACCGATCCCAATTTAACTCCTACAAAACTTATACACATTAATATATGTAAGAGAGAGAGAGAGCAGAAAGAGGAAAGAGAAAAGAGAGAAGGAGGGGTTAGGAAGAGGGGAAATCACCACCTTTGGATCCCACATTGTCACAGAGTAGCCAGCTTGGTCCGTAGGTTGTGGGTCAATGAAGACACACGTGGGGTGTTGCCTTTGTATAGTCTTTCTTACGCATGCGCAATAGGTTGTTCCAGAAGTTTCTTATTTTCTCTGGCTTGTACCTGAGCAGTTAGGCAAGTTCTGTCTCTGGACAACAACAGGAGGGAGGGTGAGAGAAATGGTCCACCACCCCACCACCGCAAAGCTTGCTCTGCTTCCCCTCCACAGGGTGTCCCACTTGAGCTGTTCGAGACATTCTCTTTATGAGCAGTTTCATGTTTATGAACAGTTTGTGACATTACTCTAGTGAATGCACTACAGTGAATGAGTTTTTAACAAAGTTGCTTACACGGAGGTGTCATAGTTAATATTTTCAAAAGCCTCTAGAGTAATTTAGGTTCTTAATATTATTTTCCACATATGTCAGTTGTGTTGGATTTTCCTCTAAATTTCTTTCTTCCATAAGACATTGATCCCATTTTGCTAGCCATACCTTTGACAAAAGGAGCCCAACTGCGTCTGTTAGAGTCTAGGTGACCACTAACCACAGCTACTTTCCTTAAAGAACATGTGTTAAAGCACTGGTTTGTGAAAACTAGAATATGTATCTGTTTGCTATACCCCTATTTACACCTGAATTGCTATGTGAAAATATATATAATAATTTGTATTCTGATCTTGCGTTTGGCCTATACATCTGTGTTCTTTTCAGAGCTCTTTTGGTTTTAAAATGTCTTTTGAATAATATAGAATACATACGTCCATTTAAAGTTGACCAGTTGAACTAAAAGCCCTCTTGCTTTTGTAAGCTTTCAAAGTCATCTCTACCCAGGGCTATTCAGTATTACTTTCTTTGTTTTGGCACTCCTGCACTGGCTAGAAGTTGCCAGACTGCCCGCATGGAAGTCATGCAAAACACAATGATCAGCTTAGCCTAGCTCTAGGGTTGAAAGATGACAAGAAAAGGAGAAAAAGCCTCAAAAAAGGGAGGCTAATAAATGTCATTTGTAGCTTGGGGAGCTTGTACACTCACCTGAGTCTTTTATTTATTTAGTTGCCTAATCAGACCTTTTGGTAAAATCAGATGTAAAAATGTCTTGAGAACCATTGCTAAAACAGTTGTGCTTAATTGAATAACAATGACAGCAAAAATTCTTGCTAGCTGATAACTATTAGTTGTAAGGAAATGGCTCTGCTGATTTGAATTCAGCAATGCTATGGGAAGGGCATAAGAGTTTTTTGAGATTCTCTTCACGGTGAGAGGAGAATCTTATGTTTATGAGGTTTGACAGAATCTTCAAAATCAAAATGACTGACACAAGTCAAAGGACATGTATAAAGTTACTATGGACAAGCTCATACATTTTTACAATGTTTGTACATGTAATCAAGTACAGCAAAAAAAGCCTCTCATCCCAGCTAAGAGAGGGGCAAGACTGTCACTGATTTTAGTCTGAAGAGAGATTCATCAGCTTTGTAATATACCTCCTGGGAAGATAGTGCCTTTAATCATATGTGCAAATCAGAGCATTCTTCTTGCAGCATACACCATAGGGTTATTTCTGCCAGTTCTAGATTGAACACTAAATATTTCTGTACATTAGAGAATCTGTATATATTTTTTATATATATATAAACTTAATATTAATATGATATTATATTAATATATTAATTCATATTGCATACAATTGTCTCTTATTTTGCTTTTTTACAACATTGTCCAAAGATCTCAGTGTTGTGAAAGTAAGGTTTCATTTTCTTTAAGAAAATGTTATAATAAAGTTGAAGGAGTAGCAAAATGATTTAATCATGATTACATACTAAGTCAATGTTGGAGCCAGAACATGAAGCTATATTTTCTGCTTTAACCATTTCACATTTCACCTTGGAATGTCTTCAACTTATTTTAACTATATCCTGTTTAGTTGGACCTTTTTTTTGTAGTTTCTCTTCTTCCTCTGGCCCTTCAGATTAAGGAAGGGAATAGCATGAGAAGAATGATCAAAGAGGTGGCCCAGAGGGACATTTGGTAATTTTGAGCCTGTGATGGAGAAAAGTGAACACTATTTCTCTTGCTTTCTTACAGGACAGAAGTTTTCAGTATTTAACTGTAGTCCATTGATCATTTCTGTCTTACTGTTGAACTGTTCCTTTTTAATCCCAGTTGGCTGTTATTCTACATGAAATTTGTGAATTTTTGTATCAGCAACACATACTGCAAGCATTTCTATGTAGTTCAACAAAAAGACTACAAGACTTATGTAATTAATACTTGTTTGTATATCTGTAACATAAGTGGAATGGATTGATTTTTTGCCTTTAATGAGCTGTACTTTCAATGTGTCTGTCATTTTCCCAATCCTTTACTGCATGCTTTTTGATTACTTATCCTATGCATTAAAACAATTTCATTTTGCTTTCTGTGTGTAACAGACAATCTCTCAAAGGAAGAAAACACCTTCAGACAGAACAGTAGAAGACACTTGATAGTGTTTGTTCATCTATGTGTCTTTATGTCACATAACAACATAAATGTCTTTAAAACTGTGTAGTATTGGGTGAGCCTACCCAAAAGAATCCACAATTAGAAAGGCAAAATTGCACAGAGAGGAAAAAATGAATAACTGAGTAGCCTGAATAACTGAATAAAGGTCGGTCAACTTGTATTGCTAATAGGGAGGTATGCAGAGAAAGGAATTTTTTTTTCACAACTTTAAAATTTGGTTGTGTTCTGATTGGGAGTGAGAATAAACAATTTTGTGCTTCTCCAGAAGGTAGGCCCTGGGACTGACATGGGGACTGTAGGGTTTGAGCTTCCTTGGAAGGAACAACTCTTGTGGTGGTTATCCAGCAGGGCAGCAAGCTATCCTCACCCAAGTTACAATAAAAATGAAGTTGCTCAGTACTGTGCCCAGTGAAGAGCTATACAGAACTTCAAGCAATACTAGGTTGTCTCAAGAATGATTCAGATAATCTATTTATTATGTAGAGAGATGTGGAATTTAGATGAACTATGTTGTTTTCAGACTTGCTTTTTTAGACCAGAGTTAAAATTAATGAAAGCTACAAGACAAAAATGGAGAGTGAACAGAAAATATCTAAGAACTGGAGATCCATCTGCTATTTTATTCTCTACAAAGCTCTACAGAATATATAGTGATCTTTTCTGTAAGAATATCTGGGGAAACCTACCCCACTTTCCTGTGTGGTAAACATTCACAGAAAGAGCTTTTGAGAATAACATACAGCTATATAGAGAATAATTATTGCATTTTGAATTGTTTCAGATAACTTTTAAACTCTTGTCACATATATATTTAAAATTATTTTGACCTTCTTTTTAAATTCTATCAATATATTTTCAAACATGCCATCAGTAAATTAATTGGAAGAAAATTCAGAAGAAATAATGTCTTTATAATTAAACAACAGTTTTAAGAAATACATTTCATTTTTGCTGTTTCAGAAACCATAATTCGCTTAAATCAACTACTTTCCAATTTCTTCTTTACCTCATGGACAATCCTTCCAAACCTCTTTTTGTTCAGAGTTTAGTAGCAGAATTTTGTCTGTTTTTCTCCATTTTAAGAGTAAGATGTGCTTTATCTAACAATCTGACATAAATTCACATGCGATTGTATCTCTTTTCCTGTCTCTTGTCCCAAGGTCAAGAAGCATCTACTCTTCTTCTACCATTACTGTTCACTTTTCTGATGAAAACCAGGAGACTTTTAACAGAATAGAGAACCAGGGTATATGTTAGTAGTTTATGAAAGTGGAAGAATACTCTGGATCCTCTAGTAAATTGGAGATGTGGGTGAGAGAACAAGACAGCTCTAGATTAAAATATCTAAAAATTTACTTGTCAGTGTCTGCAACTTTAAAAGATTTCTAAACTCCTCTTAGGATCCCTGAGATCTTGATTCATTTGCCTAAACACAGGTGTCTAGTACCATTTGAGATTATCATTACCCAGGATAAATACACAGAGCTGGCAGAGAGGTCATAAAACCTATGAGACCCCTAAGGTCCTCCTGTAGAAGATCCACCAGGATACTAAGGACATTGCATATGGTGCTTGACCAGTAGGACAACCAAGGAAAGGTCGTGAGGAATATAATCAGTGGAGTGTAGGCAGTTATTCAGATTACACTAAAGTAGTGGTTGATTAACACAGTAGCTCTCTAGACTCCGTATTCAGTCTTGACTTGATTTTGATAGATTATAATTTAAATTAGATATGTCTTGCACATGTAGAACCCCCCCTGCATTCATCTGAATGTAGGTGTCAATCTGTAGCTGAATCCTACCCTAGATTATGATTACACAGGGCTTTCAGGTACATGGTAAAACTGAGGAGTTGCCCCAGATGATAGAAGACTACAGATGGCAGATGAAAAGTGTCACGAGGAGCTGAGACTTCAAATTAACTTTGGTAGGATGAAGAGACATTATAAAGAAGACTATTAAGGCTATCTAGAATTTAAAGTGAAGGCAGGAATAGGCAGAGAATAACGAACAAGATGAGAACATAGTATTCTGACTTTAGAAAAGGAAGGTATGAAATATCAGTGTAGGGAAAAATGCTGTTTTTAATAAAATTATATATACAGTATTTATTTATACATAGATATAAGCATATCATACAGGTAATGTAGTTCACAGGAGACATAAACACACCTAAAACCCTATGTGTATATACAATGTACCATATATAGAGAAATATGTAATGGACAGTATTGAAAATGCCTAAAATGCAATTACTTTGCTGTATGACTTATTCTGACATGATAATGAAGAAACCACTGCTTTCTATTCTGATCTTTTATTTTAACCCTTTGAAGCCCTTGATTCAAATGCCATTGCATGATGTGTTGAGGATCTGAACTTGGCAGCTCTAAGCTCTCTTTGCTTCTCACATTCATGAATATGTACTGCAAAAGTGTGTAGGAAGATTTTCCATGACTCACACCAAATATGTTATGTAACAGTGTTGTAAAAAATATATGACAATACCTTTCCATCTGTCTCTGCCTATCACAGACTTTCTTCTAAAAAAAGTAATTTTTCAAGATTTAAATAGAACCATACAGCTGAAGTAAGCATAAATAACCAGTACTTTTCCAACTCCCTCAATCTATTATACTTGGAGAAGTCCTGTGGAAAGACAGTCTCTGTGACATACATGCAGTTTGGAAGAATTTTTTATTTCATAATGAACAAAAAGTGTTGGCTTTTTGTCTAAGCGCTTCTCTAATAGCATACAACAGAGAAGACTGAACATTCAGAATCCATCTTTACTTACTGATTAAGAGATAAAGGGAGAAATAACCTTTCAAATAGATAAGAATAAAATGGTAACGAGAATACCCATAGATCAAAAACGACATTTTGAGTTACCCCTCAAAATTAATCACAAAGCATCTCATACTCCAGAAAACATTCATAATAAAATTAGAAACATTTCCAAGGAAGTAAGCAGCTCCAGTTTGCACTGGAAGTCTCTCTGGGTCTAGATATAAGCAGAATGCACCGGTCTACAAGTGCAGATTTGTTGTAGTGAAATCTGGAGTCCACATGAACTTTATACACAGTAAGCATTTTTATGGTTTCTGTTACAGTTGTCTGTCAGAATCTTTTGCTTATCTCTTTCAATTTCTACATGATATGGCAATGCAGAAATGTTCTGGTATATTGTCAAAAGGTCTTCTTAGATGTTCATTTGTGAATTATTAATGTTTGAAAATGAAATTTAAATGCAGAAACTGGTTAGAAACTGAAATTTTAAAAATTATTTTTCTGTTCTTTTTAGATTGTAATTGAAATTTTAAAATATAAAATAGCAATTTGAATTTAAAGAATTGATGCATAACAAGATCTTTCTTTTTGAGCTCCTTAAGTTAGCATAGAAATGCTTCCAAATGTTCACTGGTGATATGTCACATATATGTCTGGTTTTGTCAGTGCATACTAAAACAGTAACAATTCCGCCCCTGCTGATTGCATACATCAAAGTAGCCGCCTAAGCTCCATCTTCAACAATCTACATTTCTCCCTGGGGCTCATTTTAAGCACAAAATACTTTGTACACAATAATTACTATATTCTATCCACAGGGGAAGCTATCAGAATAGCTCAGTATATGTCCTTTATTACTAAATTTCGCTTTATATAGGGAAAAAAACAAACAAACAAACAAACTCCTTTGTTCTCCTGAATACTTCAAATTTTGACAAAATTTTGACTGAGTCGGATGGAAACTATGTGGTGACATTAGTGACTCTTTTACCTCTTAGCCCTACTTCTTCAGTGGAATCAACACTAAAAGACCTTCAAGGAATTTCATGTAGACAGAACTCTATGCTGTAGATGGTAATATTTTGTTTCTCTTGTTAAACAAACAATTACTCATTTTTCCTACCAGGAAAGTATTTAGATTAGAGAAATATTAAACAGTGTTTGCTTAAATAAAATACCTTATATTGGTACATGTATGCTGGCTAAGAAGACTCAAGGTGTACACAATGATTTTTAACTTACAAAAATGTCTGAAATATTTTACAAGTCTTCACACTCTATTTATCAACACAAATGTAAGGATAAAGAATATATTTTGAAACACCAAAAATTTTTAAAACATCTATTATACAGAAGTTTACTATAATTTAGCCCATTGGAGATGAATTTTGTGTTGCTTTATAGCTCTATTTACATGAAAGAAGAATACAGTGTTTATTTTTCCATTTTCTTTCTAGAATAAAATCAAAACAGAAGAGTTTTGTTGTTCATTAAAAGTTTTCTGATGTTGTTATCACCAGTGAGAAAAAAGTGCACTAAAAATGCATTATCTATAATAATCCTGTGATTCACTCAAAATTCTGTACAAAATACACATTTGAAAAATATAGATACATACCTAAGCTTTTTTTTCATAATGATGAAAAATACTATCAGTCACTAAGATTTCATATTCAGTCACTCCATCAGTCAGCTGGTTAGGCAACATTACTGATGTTAAAGTGTTACAGTTTTATATGCCAAAATTTTCTCCAAACCAGAAGATTCATTCCAAAATCCAAATATTTGGTTGATGAATATTTCTTTAGGCTTTTTAAAATTATACAAGTCACATACAATTGCCTTTTACTGTATGGATAGTTAATTCTGGGAGAAATTAGCCATCCATGGAAACCCAGCAGGGTCACAAAAAGAAAAGATTGGTAAGGAAAACCAGTGGAAATTGGGGATGTGGTTTTTTTGCTCCAGCCAAAGAGGAGAAGAAACAGTGAAAGCCTGTTTCTTATTGAACACAGGGAGGAAGGGAAAGGGGAAAATGATGAATACTGAAGAATGAACCATGTCTGAGTCTTTCTGTGAGAAAAGGTGGCATGTTTGGAGAGGCTGTGAAGAGACAAATAATTTTGGTGATAGTGGGTACCTTAAGTAGAATAAAAAGCTCCTTGATTTAGCCTGAAGATAGGTTGTCAGTTCATAAGTTATAACCTGAAGATAGGTTGTCAGTACATAACATACAGGACGAAAAGGCATTTTGGCAACCGCTTCAGATGTTATGAGCAGACTTCTTATTAATAGTACGTAGAGTAAATAATTTTCTTTAAATCCTAATCCTTTCGTTGAAAATTATTTGATGCCTTTTCCAAGAGGTTAGAACTCTGTTTTTAAGGACTGAATATATAAAATCAACATCTTTTAGACTGGGATAAAAATTGTTGTTCTGAACTCTGTTACAGGCAGCAATGCCTCCTGAGAATATATGTTTTCTGAAGTGTGAAGTGTAAATGCTAGTATGATCTGAGGAAGAAAGGAACACAACATAGACTCTTCTTTTTGCTCATGGATAAGACATGAGTTAGGGTTTTTTTAGGAGGTCTTAAATCATTGTTATGAATGAGGATGTGACTGAGAGGTCCACAGGCTGTTCTAGTAGGTAGAGAGGTGGATTGCAATAGGACTGTGTTGATGTTAACAAGATGTGAACCGATGGACAAGTTTGATATTCCATCACTAGACTAATTGATGTCAGGTATACAACTAATAGTAAGGGACACTTGTATCAAATGGAGATGTGGACTACTTTTTTGTTTTCAGGTTAGGCTACTTATTAGATAAGAGGAAATGAAAGAATGTATATTAGTTTAGTGTGACTTGAAAAGCATGCCTTGCAATCACACATAAAAACCTTTTGAGTGCCTCATTCCTTTCTGTATTTTTCTAAAGAAGGAAAGCTAGTCTGGGTTTAGTTTTATTGGACATTTTTTATATTTATGCTTGAAAGCAGGAAAGACCGTGCATTTCTGTTTTGCTTAAAAGTTACTCTCTCCTGATGCAAGTGTTAACCTTTTTTGTGGATCAAATATATAGTGAAAAAGATCAAAATGTTATTCTGAAGAACAATATTGTGTGGAAAATTACTTCCACTACTTCTAGATCAAAAATCATCCATGACCTTGTAAGAGCAATTTTTAGGATGCTTGAAATTTACAGAGAACACATTTCTTTCACAGTTTACTACTGTGTTTCTGGTACAGATGGCAATCAAATGCTTAACGTTGTACAAAGAGGCAAAACCAAAAACATTCTATTGGAAATAAATTTGTATATTCATAGTTGTAGGAAAAAGATTTTCAGGATTTACATATTTCAGACCTCCAAAGGACAGAGATAAAATTACTTTCTTCTCCAAATGTAATAGATTTTTCCCTTTAATGTTCATATGTACATGTTTTACGAAATGTTGCATCATTTTAAGAAAACTCTCAATCAAACTCCCTGGGGAAAGGTATTATATTTTTTTAACAGGGTTTTTTTTTGTTGTTTTTTTTGTTTGTTTGTTTGTTTTTTGATTTTTATTTATTCAGAGACCTGACATCAAGCTGATTCAGACACTACATTCAAATTAATTGAACTACATATACACATGTTTTACACTATGAACAGATGGAAATCAGCCAGGGGAAATCAGTTGTGTTGTCCTACTATTGCTATTTATTAGATGATACATAACATTATGGGAGAAATCTTTCCTTTTTCAAAAGCTAAGCTTAGAAAAAATGGCCTAGAATATCCTACAAAATTTAATCTTATAGTATGGTTTTAGAATCAACAGTGTACATGTGTTTTATGTACAAAACAAGAAAGATAAAATTTAAATCAACAGCTATCTCTTGCTAAAAAAACAATGAAAAATGATTTTGCTTCTTGTTAGGGTAATTGAGAGAATAACCACAAAAGTAAGAATAGTCACTGAAGTTTCAGTGATGCAAAGTTTGAGAACAGATGGAAATGTGTAGAACTGGTTAGGTGAGATCAGTCTGGAAACTAGATTAATTTATAGTTTGGAACATGCTGTGGGGACTTCTTAGTTTAGTGATTGTATAAGCAGATTGAAGATGTGATTCTTTGAGATCCAGGTGGATCCCAAGTAAACCTGAAAATAGATGTTGGTGATTGGAACTGAACAGTGGTGTTCTGTAGAAATAGTAAAAGAAAATTTAAAAATTAGAAGTAAAAATGGATCTTTTATAGTACAATTTCCTTCTGTAACACATGTCATGAAATGGTAGGATCAGTCTTTATACTTGAGCATGTACTTTATGGATTCTGTGGTGAACATGCTTATGTGAGTCCCAGGCTTATATTTAACTGTTTGACATACAGAGTTTGCAGATTTTAGGTAAACACTGAAGACCTAGATTCCTATTTGATTTTATCATCTACATTTCTTTTATCTCTGTGAATACCTTTATTTTGAACCTTGCTGCTTCCTGACACTTCTGGCAAGTGTGAATGTCTTAGCTTATCCTATGTTCTTTATCGTGCATCCTGAGATACCTTAATTGCTGCTTCCTGCTTTGTCATCCCTCACTCTTTGTTTGACTATATGCTATCTAATTCAAAGAAGAGGAATGTAGATATTGGTTTAGGGTGCAGGAGAAACTGCAGGTTCTGGAATGGGTTTTCTGAGGGGGACCAAGTTGGGCTGTGAGGCTCAGGCATGGTTTTCAGTGTCTCTGGAGCAGTACACCCCCTGCCCCACATCAGTGTTGTGTGGACAAACAACCCATATATTCTCAGGTGTTTGTTAGGATGGTAATGAGATCATATAAGTGATGACAAATAGACAGATGGTGAGGTGCATCTTGGCCATTTTGCTTTGGGGAGGGAGCAGTAAGCTGTTACTACTCCAGGGAAACAGCCAGCAGAGAATGGCTGCAGTTCCACTATGTCATTAAATAATCTCATAAAAGAACAAAAGAGGTCATTTCAGCTGAGAATAAGCTAAATATTTTAAAGGCTTGACTTAAAAATAATGTGTTATCAATAAATCACTATAAGGTGTTGAATTATCTCTTTAAAATAATTGTGTGGTGAAGTAAACTGCTTCCTCAAAGAGCTTTCATGCACATGGCCTAAAATTTTCATGTAGCGTTTTCTTGCATGTAGTGATTTTCACAGGAACTGAGTTAGTCTGGCAGTTTTGCTTGTTCAGTGATTATGTGAAGGAAAATGAGTTCCAGTATAAGCAATCTCATATATAAAAGGCTGAATTAAAAAATCCCTAAGCAACTTTGAAATTAATTGATTTGTTGTGTGTTAAAGACTTGTTCTTTATTTGCAGATGAGAATTTTCAGTAATACTACAGCAACCTGGAGAGCTAATAAGAGAAGTGAGATGAATTGAGTGCTCTCAGAAAAACTCATCCAAAACCCCTTGAACTCAATCTAAATCTTTCTACTGACTCCAGTGGGCTCAAAAGGCCTATGTTTTAGGGAGAGGTAGATAACTGAGCAAGTCTTCTGATATCTAAAGTTTCTAGGGCATTTAGAAGATCGTATTTTCATTTAACAGAAAAAGAGAGGAGCGGTTTGGGTTTTTTTCTTTCCATGAATTAAATTGGCCCTATATTAAAGTTGGCAGAGATTACATGATATACATGAGGAAGAATTAGAGGATAAAAAGAACCTTGTTCTTCCTTATCTTTCTTCTTGTCGTTAAATCACCGTAGTCAAGCATGGAATTTCCAAGGTGGATGTGAGTGAGTCAAATTCCATGGGTGGCAAGCAACTGCATCCCTGCGCTTGATAAGCACCTTTTATAGCACCACCTGTGGAGCTACTTCATCTATGAACTTGTCTGGTATTGCTTTAACTTCTCCATCTAGTACTGGTAAAGGAGTGAGAAAAGAGGGCATACAAGATGTAGAGTATACGATAAGGTGAAAAAGAAGTTTAAGCATTCCTGTTATGGATGCAGAGAGAAATCTGCATATTGACAAAAGTGTTTAGTTGGTGAAAAATTAAGATACAAAGGAAAGCAAGAATCACAGGAGAAGGAAACTATTTTGTGTATGTTTGTATGTGAAGATGGAAAGTTACTATATATATAATTCCTGAGTAAATCCAGTCTTACAACAAAGGCTGAAAGGTCTGGAAGTGACTATTTAACTGCTATTAACAGCAGAAGACTAAGGCCCTCTGTAGGCAATAAGAAAAGATCTTTATACACCTTTAGTAACCAAGGCTTTGGTTCTTCACATAGTCATAGTCAAACCGTTGATTATCTCTTTGCACTTCAGTGGCGTGACTGACCGATAAGATTCTGGTCATGGCTCTTTCCTCTAGAATTCTCATTTTGATACTTCTAGCAATGTTATTTGGTTGAAGTCAATGTAATAATCAATGTAAGCAGTGTACATTGGCTGAACATGCACTGTTTCATTATTACCTGGGTGTCAGAGTTTCTTGATGTGCATTCTGACAAAAGGAGGAAGAAATTTCTTTCTTCCATGAAGTTTTAATTAGGGATAATTTTCAGAGCTCTATTGTTTCTTGGTGCTTTTGCTGAGACTTCTGAAAGAAGGGGGTTTCCTCAGTCTTTCTGACCTATCATGGAGCTGCTCAAGGGCATACACTCTATAAATAAACAAGCTCAGTAGAGCTCCAAGTCACTTCTTTTCTTTCTAACAGAAAGTTGGTTCTAAAAGGCCAAAATACCAGGTACTGCTTGACAAAAGGACACCAGTAGAGTACATTCCACAGCTTTTTGCCAGAGCTTGAAAAATACAAATGCATCAGAGGTAAATAAAGAAGCTAGATGAAGTAAAATATCAAGGACAGAACTGAGGGGGATGTATTTGATTCTAAGTAACAATAACCACTAGTGGGCCAGCCACTAGGTAGCTGTACTTTGCTATTTGTATAGCAGTTACTAGAAACGGTGGACATTGAAAAGTGTTTACAATGAAAACCCCATGACTCTGAGTTTTTGTTGTCTTTTTATTGTCTTTTTTCTTGTGTCTATTTTTATTGATTTAGAGAGGCAAAGGAAAATATCTTGTCCTTTTTTCTACATCTAAGGAACATTGGTTTCTCAAGTTTTAAAGTGAGCAAAACCATCTGGATCTTAACATTAATTTACATTAATTTTTTCAAAATTATTCTGTGTTTATATTCCAAATACAGTCTATTTTATCAATGGGTTTTGTGGAAGAATAATACTAAGAGATGCTCTTAGATCTTATGGGCTGTATATCATTCACGAGCTGTCTCAGGACCCCTCTTTGAAAGGAAATGAAAATCATAGTAACTTCAGACATTTAGAGAGCATATTGCCAGCTTTCACCCCTTCACATATTGAAATTTAATAGTTCAGCAAGGGCAGAACTCTGGTTCCAGATACTCACAAGCTGAATTCCTCCTAGTCCTCCATTTGGAAGAGGCAAGTTGCATGCATACAGCCTCTGCTTTCTCTTTCCATACTTTTGCATCTGCATCCAACTTTTGGAAGATCACACATAGATAGGTGTAGAAAAGCTAAGTCTTCTTTCCTCCTTAATCATCTGAATAGCCATGATAGCTAAGTAATAATGCAATTCACATAGCTGGAACTTAGTTTAACTAGATGAACTCTGACAGGGAAGGATGAGAAATTAAAAATTAATAAATGATTGAGAAAGTAATTTTAGAATTGGTAGTTTGGTAAACTGAAAGCATTCTACTATGACAGTATGTTTTGCCAATTCTGATTTCACAGAAATCTAAAGAGTACAGTTCTGAAAATCCTTGAATTTCTGCCAGCTTAGTGGCACAGATGGGGTGGTGAAGCATCTCAGTTTCCATCTACTGAAGTAGGTAGTTGGCCAGAAGGGCTGCTCTGTGACCAAGAGCCTTACAGATGCACTATAGATTCTCTAGGGTTCACGATTACAGCTGAAAATAATGTGGGAGCACAAAACCAAAATAAATTATACTGAAGACAGTTCAGAAATTTCAAAATATTAAAGTTTTCCTGCCCTACTTAGGAAGAGAAGGGACCTGTCCTGGAAATGATGCAGAACAAATCTATGTCTTTACAAGAAACATGAAGAGTAATTTTGAATATGTGGGAACTCTGAGGTAAATGCACCAAACTGCAGGGACTTATTCTTCTTTTCCCAAGTTATAGCTTTCATTTTGGTGGATAAATAATTATCTTTTCAAAGATCTCATTCTGATATCTATAAACTCCTCCTCCATGTGGAGTCTCTTAAGGAAGGAGCGCTGGGTTCTGCACAGAAAGAGATGGTGAAGATGTTTCAGGTATAAGAAATAGAAAAGAGGATGAAGGCATGGTGGCCACATGTCAGTGAACACTTCACTAGACTTGCTAACAGAAAACGTCATGTTTGCTCCTAAAGTAACTTCTTGTTGCTAGTAGAAAATAATTTCAACATAGCTCTTAACTTTAACAAAGATAAAGTGTCCCTTTAATTTTTTCAAACTATGAAATTAATTTTAAAAAGCATTCCCATCTCTTAATAAAATATTATCTTCTTTTTCAAACTAAAGTTCATTTCCTTTCACAACTCCATCTGGTGAATAACTGTTTAGTTAAAAGACTCTGGTAAATTTCCAGTGTGCTGGATGTAAACTGGAATGATTAAAACAGAACAGTTTGTGTGGGCCTTTGTAGATAAAATTTCAAGCCTGCAACAAGCAACTCAGAATGTTTTGACTGGGCATTTCCTTTGGTTATGGTAACAAAGAATAGCGTAAAATATTTCAAGAGGAAATTAACAGCAGCAGATGTCTGTCTTGTTGAAAGGTAAATTCTGTGTAGTATACATAAGCTCAGAGATTGCTGAGGTTGCTGCAGATACTCAAATTTGTATGCCTACTATAAACAGTAGTTAATAGTTACTTTTTATTTTCCATAGCAAATCTCTTAATCTAGACAGATCTGAAAGAATTTCATATTTACATTTTACCTTGATCTACTGAAGCCCAAATGCTTTTAGATTTGTCAGGTTTTGTCAAATTCATAGAATCATAGAAAAACAAGGCTGGAAAGAACCTTAGAATTTCACTAGTCCACCTTTTTGCATGACTGTAATAATTTTTATTAAAACTGATGTTGTCAATAATGAAAATTTGCATGTGTAATGCTAGATAAATTAAGCCTGACACATTTTCTCCAGCTATTTAAAAAACAACTTAAAAATGTTAGCACTACCTGTGGAAAGATGGACAACTAGAATCCACAAAAACATTTTTTTCTTTTTTTCTTTTTCTAAATTAAGGCACTAGCCTTGACATTGAAAGTCTGTTTTTCTTTTAACTTTAGATTTCCTGGGAGACCTCAGAAAGTGAAAGTAGAACATGCCTGTGCAATGCAACAGAGCCTGCTGCACATTGAGCCAGCTCTGAAATCAAAAAGTTCAGCAGCGTTGGTTTTGCAGCACCTGCAGAGAAACAGGATATGATAAGCTGCATGTAGCATAGTTTTGAACTTATCTAGAATATCTACCCAGGTCAAAACATTAAATTCAAGATCTTTCTTTCAGGCTGCTGCAATCTTTAATCTAGGATTGAATTCTTCTAGTCATTGTCCTGAAACTAGCTAGTCTTTTATTTCAGCATGGATAAAAGAGCTCTTTCTTAGGTCACTGCACCATATTAATGTACTTGAGTGGGTGAGGTTTCACCAAGTCTATTTCAAGTACCCAAGCATTCTTCTCTCTTTACAAACCACACACTGAAATTTCTTACACATTTAATTTTACAACAGGATTTGTCAGCCTCAGCAGTTCTCAACTCCCACTTTACAACTTGTCAAATGATTATTGAGGCATTAAAATAAAAAAATAAATACATCCCTGGAGTTTTGGTTATTGTTAAAAGGAAGCAAAAAATTAGCTTATCCATGTCAATAGTAAAAAGGAAAAATAAAAATTAACATACCAAAAAGAAAAAAGGAGAAAAAGAAGAGCAGTGAACACTTTACTTGTTTGCTAAAAAGGCTGACAGTACCATATAAAGAGCTGTAATAATTAAGAAGGAAAACTGCACCATTTGTGACATAATGGCCGTTCAAGCTGCTCTGTGACCTAAATTAATTATGACTTTATGAATTCAAAGTTACAAGTGATGATAAAAGGTCCTATTAGAGCTTGTTCAATATTTTTTGTATTATGCTCTCTCATGCAAAATAGATATGAAGTTACTCTCTTTCTGTATCAGTAATGAAAAATAAAAAATATAACTGTCTTATTTTTTGGAGACTCCTGAGAATAAGATCATTAATTCTGGTGAGCCTTTCTGACTTTAAAGCAGGAAGGACTATGTAAGAACAAAGATACCTGGAGAAAAAAAAAAAAAAACAACATGTTCATATGAAGTTAACAGGCTAGGAACACAGAAAACAGCAACCTGAGCTTTTAATGCTACTGTTCTCTTATAAGTTTCAATGCAACATAAAATTATCAGAGTCTCTCCTAATTAACAAATGAATGAGAAGAAAAAGAGTGTTTCTCTCTTCGTTTACCTCTTCTTAAATGTTCCAGTTGGATCTTCACAGTCTTCGGCCTCCTAGACCTATCACCCAGTGCTTTCAGTCC
This sequence comes from Strix uralensis, assembly GCF_047716275.1. NCBI lineage: Eukaryota > Metazoa > Chordata > Aves > Strigiformes > Strigidae > Strix > Strix uralensis. Next base: position 114,279,849 of record NC_133972.1, read on the forward strand.
TGACAAACTGACCTCTGTGTACATTGCTTTAGCTATTCTTACAGTTGGAAATTACATGCTAAAGAGAATGTCTGAGACCCTAAGTTAAAAAACATCAGAATTTGTACTGTGATAGCTGCTTTTATGTCCATAGCTCACATGGTATTGAGTGTCATTTTTTTCCTTTTAATCAGGTAGGAGAAAGAAAATTATGTAAGTGGTACTTAAAAGGTGAGAGGAGATAATAGAAAGAGTAATTAATGCAGGTCACAAGAAGTTTTTACTAAAATGAAAATACTTTAAAATAATATGATCAAAAAAATTTACCATGCAAATTATATGGCTGATCAGCTACTGGGAGGAACAGTTCACAAAAACAGCTACTGAAATTAACTTTTCTTACTGTCTACGGGAATTAAGTGAAACTTTACTTTCTCCCATAGGGACTTACTTTTCTAAGGGTCTCCCCACCCTGAATAATCCCATTTTCTCTGAGAAGAACTGAAGCAGCTATGTCAGATCTCATTGATACATTGGATATCGCCTCTGAAGATTACTCTGTGTCAGTATGCAAGCGCTGCTGGATTTGCTTGGCTATCAGGCAGGTCTACAATGGTCTGTTCAGCACTAGAATAATTTTGTTTGCAAGGTTTTAACCTCTGTGAATATTGAAGTATTTGAAACCATAAAGATAATGTAAAAACTGAAGCAGCACAGTTGGGAGGTTTTTCGGTTAATTTCTCCTGTGTCTGGCAATGGACTTTTTTCTACTACACCTGCAGTGTGACTTGGACCATCAGCAGTCATAGAAACCTTGAAAAAGAAAAATCTCAAAATGGATTATCCAGTGTCTAACAGGGTACAATCTCCAATTACATTTCGGGTGTTCCAGGAATCATGACCTGTCTCTTGTATATACTTTTGTTTGAGCTCACAGAGCATTATTTCCCTCACTGATGTCAATAATACAGTCTTCGTTTCTCTCTTCAGCTGCCTGTTTCAGAAATTGTGTCAGAAAACAGTATCTTTGAAATCTGTCTTCTGTATGTCAGTACATCAAATTAATATTAAATTATATTATTTAATAATAGTATTATACTTAATATAAAATAAATTATACCTCTGACATCTCTGTCTTTCTTAAAATTTAGTTTAAATTGTCACATAATTAAACAGCAAGCAGAATTTATAATGAAGATGAACAGAGAGAAACCTGTCTGCAGGTCACATAAATCTGAGAAACCTAGGTTAAAAATAAATATTTAGTAAATGCTTTTAGTTGAACACAGAGCAGTTGAGTCTATGCCTGCAGACACATGTGGGAAGTAGTGCCATAAAACCATAGGACTGTTGGCAAGGAAAGTAGCATGCTTGTTATTGAGATAGGAAGAAATCTATACTGAGTCTGCAGGCCCTGGGGGGAAAACCATCTTTTGAAATTGTCTAGTCTATAAACTCATGCTATAGCAAAAAAAGCTGGACAGACATTATGGCACCATCTTATCAAGTGGTTGCCAAGGTAACCCTGAATGAATGTGCAAGAACAGGACAGCTCATCACTTTCTGAGGATGCGTGGAGCACACAGAGGGACTATCATTCCTTAGAGGTCACAGTCTGAAATAGTCTGCTGGTTATATTGGAGTGAACAGGTAATCATACAAACCCAATTACTGCAGGTACTGAGTTGTGTTGGACTAAATCTAACAAGCACTACCTCCTGCTATTAGTAATTTTTAATTTTGTCCTTACCTTTTGGATACAAAGATAAAATGAAATAAAACCAAATCAATTTATACATATTAATTTTATTGAAATAGAGATGTAGTGCTTTCAAAGCTAGAAGTATGAATTATAGTTCATTATTCTTGCACAAGATTCATAGGAAATGTAGAAATCTTCACCCTTTATTTGGTTCCAAATCTATGCAAACTCTGAGGAATTAATTCTGGTCTTTTTCATTTCAAGTATATCAAACCATTAGTATTTTAATCTAGTTTAAATTCCTATTCTGAAATACAAAAATAAGATTAAGTATGATGATATGGTAAAAAATACATCAATATTTTATAGAAATATTGTGTAAGGTTTATGAATAAACATGACATGTTTAATGAATATGTATCAAGACTTTTGAACCGTAAGTCATGTTTTTCTATGAATTCTGCCACAGTGTTGCTAGGCATGACCAAATCATAAAGTAAGATAATATGCACAATTTAAATGAACACATTAACTAAGTTATGAACCCATCTTGAAACCTTGAGTTCTTTCTGGTTTTCATATTTTTTTCATATGTATCTAACTTTATTTCAGTTTTCCAATAAAAAAATGCAAACAAACTATATGTTAAAAAGTGGATATCTGGCATGGCACATGCACATTTTAAAGGTTATAATCATGAAAGAAAAATACATAACCTTTTAAAACATATTTGAACTCAAGTCTGGTTAGATACGATCAATTGTATTAGCAGGGTTTTTGCACACTGCTACACACAAGCTATGTGTTACTAGACAAATTAGCTTTTTTGTCCTGAGTCCTCCACTTTGCCTCATATGATTTTCTTTTCAGAGCTGTCTTGCTCTGAAGCATCTCAAAGAACAGACAGTATAAATTCAGGTCTCCCTGAAAAAGTTTGAGTAGGCCTATTCCGATTTAACATTTTGGCAAGACATAAAGACAAAATGTTGGATTCAGATGCCTTGTGCTAAGCAAACACAATGAAAAAAATTATCCTTTCACTGTGGGAATGCCACATTGCTTCAGGGCCTCCCTTGTCAGTGTGTGCACCTTCCTCTGTGGCTTGCTGTGTCTGAGATGAGCAGAGATACTTGACCTGGAGCCTTTACCATACCCAAAAGCAGTAGCTGGGCATGCCCTGCAAGAGGTTCAAGACTCTTTACTTGCCTTTCAACTTAGCCTGAACTTCATGTCCTTCAGAAAAGAGAGGGAAAAGTGTGATTATAGTCACTTGTTGGAGGGTGATGTCGGGCTTTTCATCAGAATAACAGGAAAAGGGCAATGACTGGGGGAGAAGAAGAGAGACAGGTTACATTGAGTGGTGTTATTGCTTTTCAGCTAAACTGGTCTTGACACTGTGCTTGTGACTCTGCTTTGTAGAAAATCATTTAGCCTTAATCCCATGCTGATCTACTGCTCTTAGAAGGATAACATAAGAACTTATAAATGTATAAATTACTAAAGCAGTTTTGATTCAGTTCTGAAGATTTCTGTGAAAGTATGTAGAAATAGCTGCTCATATATAAGCTTGTGAAAAGTGACTACATAAGTTTGTTCCTATGGAAGGAACCTGTCATAACGTGAATCAGTTGTGGTATTATGCATCAAAACACTTTCTTACAGCAGTAGAAGTATACCAATAAACCAGTCACCATCAGGTTTGCCAAAGCAGTGATAGAAAGAGCTGGTGGAATTAAAGACTGTTGTACCATACACCAATGTTTTTATTTGAAGAAAAAGACTGGTTGTCATTCATGCCTGTTGTTGTTGTTCCAAAAAGAAGAATTTGTATTTTTCACAGTTCTCTACATCAAAATCAATATAGGTGTAAATGACTTTAATGTATTATGTCAGTATCCTCAATCTACATTTTATCAGCAGTTTGTCAGTCTTCTTCTTCTCTCATTACATGTAATTATTTCTTAAGTTGATGAGAACGTAATTCCTATTAAACCTTTCAAGATAATAGCTCATGCACACATAATTGCATGAAAGGCAGAACATGTACGATATCAACTGGTTCCAGTCATGAACATCTGATAGCATTACAGAAGAACATGAATCAGCTTTGGACAAATAGTTTTCCAGTCCCAGGAGAGCTCATGGAAATTAATAAAGTACCTGTACCTATTGTAGGGAATAATGCTTTGGTCAGCTCAAAATCAAATCCTACCTTGTTAATAAACTCCCCAGGGTAAATTAGCAAGGTATTTAGTAAATTGTCTTATTCCTCCAACTGAGGCCAATTTTAGTCTCATCAGGCAGGTGTGGGATTTGTTTTTCCAGTTACATTGAGTTAAACAATTTAAAATAGAAGGAAAAAAATAGAGTTAAAAAGTAGAACATATCAACTTCTCCAAAATATCTGTTAAAGCAAGTGAAAGAGGTCTTCCAACTGAAAGTAGAATTTGAGCTAATTCCAATCCCACATTCTCACACTGATGATAATAGTAGGTTTGGCAGACATTAGTTACTGGTGGATTCAGGAAATATTTCACAAGACTTCAATGAAATATATATATAAGAATTATGGGAGTATGTGAGAAACTATAAATTGCATCATTGTCAATATAAAATGTAACTATACAACTAAAGTTAGCTACACAGATAAATAATATAAATATAACCACATTGGTCCAATTAGTTCATTTGCAATAATGAAAGTCATTGCAACAAGCAGGTATTTTCCATGTCTTTCTCTTTTAAAATATTTTTATGATACATTCCCATCTATTCTATTAAAAGGCACCTCAGAGGCACTCTGTCAGCTCTTCCAAAACAAAAACTGAAGCAACAAGTTTTGTTGTTACTCCACTGACTTCACTGCTAGTGATACTAAACAATATAAACCACCAGCCCTTCCAGCCTGAGGAATTAGCCAGTACATGAGGCCTTTATATTGATCGCGAGAATAAAGATAATTGACTGTATGATTCTGATGTTTCATGGGCATAGGTTTGTTTGTTTAATCATCTCGTCTTTCTCCCAGTACGTTGAGAGCGTGTTAAGATTCCCAGATTTGCCTTTTGTGTAACTATCTTGGCCAATGGAAAATGTGCTGTTTGGCTCTCTCCCAGGTCCGTGCAGCACACACCACCCACTGCCTGCCTGTTGGCCTGCTGCTTCCCTTGCACAGCTGCAGCCACTCAAACCATGGGGATCCCATGTTTGCCTTTGCTTTTCCAGCTAGCGTTTTTGCTCTCACCGCTTAGCTTGTGACTAGTCTTTCCAAGCAGCACCTTGCTGTGGATGGTGGCAGACCACTGTTTCAGCATTTAATTGGCACTTAAGAGAGATTTAATTCCTCCTCCTGTTTAATCTGAATGAAAGGTGGTGAGCAAGCCTCCGCTGAGATATCGCTATGTAAGGAGAAAACTGAGTGACAGCCAGTAACATAACTGAACAAAAAAATACAGGATGAATTTGAAGGATAATGAGATGAATAAATGAAAAGTGTCTATATTTTGTTTGCAATTGCACGTCTGAAATATATTTGTGTCTGCATGTATATGTATGAATACCTAGTAGACACACAGATAAAACTAGCTAACAGGAGAGATTAGAGACTGAGGTGTCTAAATTTCTTATTAGTTAAGGTTTCCAGTTTGCAGATACACTTTGTGCGTTGAGCCATTGAAGCGTGCAAGAAATCTTTACCTTGTTGGATCAGAATGCAAAACAAGTCAGTGTTTTTCAGGACTATGTCTGTTCAGTTTCCTTCAATCTAGCTAAAATCCCCTAGTGAATGAGTGATAGCAGGATATGATTTTAGCACTTTGTTATAGAAGACAAGAGGAAGAAAGCGATGTTGGCTCTAGTATTTAGAGTAAAAAGTAAGGATTGATGTGTAGAGGATATCTTGTTTGAAATCAGATTCCATATGTGGACAGACAGAGACTATTTTCTGTTTTACATGTTATTAACCCTAAAGGATCTTCATATCTTCAGCAGAAATTCTGAGGCAAAGATAAGATTTGGGGGTTAACAGCATATTTGTCCATCTGTGTTCCTCTCATAAAATACACAGAAGTCTGAAACAGTCATAATCCAAGCTTGAAGAAAGGAAGTGGTAACACAGCCCGGAAAACATACCTGGAGAACAGTGATAGAACTTTCTCATTAAACATTTTTAGATTAATGGATTTTTATATATATTTTTATATTAGTATATTATATTAATATAGAAATAATTTATATAATAAATATTTTTATTAATTGCATGTTGTTCCCTTGACGCTAGTCACTTTGAATATTAAAAGCCATATGGTGAGTAGACACATGCGGTTCCTCCATGTCAGATGGCTTGTCCCCATAAATCCCACTGGGCTGCACTTCTGGGCCTCCTCCTGGCTGATAGCATTCTGTGGTGAACTGGGAGGCCAGGCACCTATAGGACATGAGGTATGCCATGATGATCAGCGCTCCAGGAGAAAAGAGGAAAGGCAAGTGGCAGCATACTGTGGCTGCAGGTGTTAATGCTTCCCACCCCTTGCTCCCCTTTGCAGCCACAAATCCAAAACCCACCCACCAGTCTCTCCCACCTGGAAAAGCTATCTGGAGTATATGAGGACCAGTCCTGAGCATGCACCAAATCTAGATTTAAATCACTTTTTGAGCACCTTGCCAAACCAGCCTGGGAATGTGTAGAGCCAGGATCTTACCGAGAAGTGTTATGTAGTAAAGGAGGAATATGCTACCAGCCCAGGGGATCCATCCTGGTGTTGACGTGGGATGTCAAGTTAATTAAGTTCAACACAAGGTAACTGAGTGCACTGTAGCTTTTGAGAAGACCTCTTACCTGCCCTTTCCTGACCCTTCAGTTTATTTGAAAAGAAAAATTTAGCTGAAATGTGATTGAGTTAGCTGTTTTGTAGCTAGAATCTCAGAAAAGCTTTCATGTTTCAAATTATGATCAATGCCTATTTTCCGTCACTCATGCTCAGATGTTTCTGAGATATGCCATTTTATTTTGATCATAATATTATCAACTGTTCACAGAAGGCATACTTAATTTAACAGTATTTTATTGAGATTTCAGAGAGGAAAAAAAAAGAATCAGCAATTTAATAAAAGGGAAAAAATTCTCCCAATAGACAGGGGATAACATTTACATCTTTCGTCATAACAATATAAAAGAAAGAAAATGTTAGAAAGCCACAGTGTTTTACTGTGTTTACTGTGTTTTACTTGTTTGCAACAATCCTGGTTTGGATTCAGTACAGTTTGTGAGCAGATATCGGACTCTCTCTCTCTCCCTTCCTAGGTGTTTTGTTCTTCAGCTGACCTGGCCATGTAGAATGAGCTAGATCCTGTCCCTAGGAAGTATCATTCTATGTTGAAAACTGTAATGGAGCGTAGTCTTGGAGAAATATAGGAAAAGTCTGATCTTTCTCAGTCTTCGGGTACACCAAATGCTTAGTCTATATGTAGATTAAGGCATCCAGACTGTTGGACCAGCAGGCTTTATGAGTTTTTTGATTTCCATTTTGTAAGGATTCATCCCTTCAAGATGTTGAGCAGCAGGAGGCAGCTGTCTCAGAAGCCTGCAACTCTTGGATTCTCTGGACTAAGATAATTTTCACCAGGGAGCAGCCCCAGAGCTGCAAAATATCTCTGCCCTCTCTAACACTGAACAAAATGGCCAGAATTCTTCTTAATTTCTTTGCTGGTATTCAGTGATGGGCAGCAGTGAAACATGGTACAAGATATATTTTTTGCACTGACTTCTAATCCCTCCATAGTTACACATGCTTTTATTTTACCTTGTCCTACTCATCTGTTATAAGAGCTTTTCAATGAGGTGATTTACCTCTAGGGTTATGCTTGCAAACAGGAACTTATATTTCAGGCAATAACAGCTTAAAGGTCAGAGGTGTCATGAGTCATTATCTGTGATTTGGTTGTGTTATAGCCTATGGTTTTAATTTTGTAATTTCCAAAGTGAGAGGGGTCTGATGGATTGATTCAGGTTTTAAAACTGTATTTTTGAACACAGCAAGATTGTTTTAAACATTGGATTCTTTTTTTATGTGCAAATATTTCAATTATTTGAATTAACTTCATAAAAATACAGTAGTGTTGAGTGGCTTGAGTAAAATCTTAGGAAACTTGAATCCCACACACTGTATATATACCTACTGACAGTCTAAAAGAGAAATAGAGAGAATGACTTAATGTCAGCCTGCATTAGAGGAGTCTGAAATTATTTCCCTGGTCTGTCACTGATCCCTGGTGGTCCTTGACTGTCAGCTGATCTGCTGGGTTATACTGATGCCTTTATGAGTGACCAGAATGGTAATACCTTCTTCTTCAAGATTTTTGTCACCTGCCTTTCCTGCCCTGTTGCCTACTTACTGCATGAACATATAGATTCTTGCATGGTCTGGAGGACACTTGAACCAGTTTTTGAATTCATTTATGTGCTTGCAATATAGGAAGTTGCATGGATAGTTTTGAGGTTAGTTGTAGTGCTGCTTTTAAAAAAAACAGTAGACTCCCCCACTGCAAACTAGGCCCCACAGCTCTACAGCAGGATTACATTTATTTTCCATCTCAAAGGGATCTATGAGCATAAAAGTATTCATGTATGGGATGTTCAGGTAGTATAATAATGGGGAATACATACACCTTTATAAAAAGTAATATAAATGCATTATTTATTAAACAACAGGACACTGAAGAATAAGATGTAGAAGCAAAGTGAACAACAACAAAACTCCTCCATTGCCTCCCCTTTTCCTTTCTTAGAAAAACAATACAGCTGAAGCTATGATGATTTGTGTTGTCTATTATAGCAACTGCATTTGAGAAATATTTAGCAAGAGCAAGCCACAAATGCATAGCCATAACTATAAATACCACCAAAGTAAACAGAAAGCTCAACTGTTGTTTGATAACATGTCTCCAGTCAGACAGCTTTCATAGCTGAATAACTTGGTTTCCCTATTATTGGATTTCTGCCCAAGAAATATTACACCACTAAAACTGTTTTGCTGAGTTTTGTCCAAGACAAAAAGATCATTACATATTGGGATGAAATTCATTCTCTATCCCTTGGAAATATTTTGTTTCTTAAATGAGACGATATCATGTTAAAATGACTATATAAAAGCAGTGTGATTTAGTTTAGTTTAACAATAAGGTGGTTGATTTTTTATTATTTGATTTTGATAGTAGAAGCAGCATTTTCAGTGAAACAACAGTTTAAAAAAAGAGTGGCCACATTTTTTTTTTTGTTTAAAAATATTGATTTTTTAAATTCCATTTACTTTTTATTACAATTGCTTATATTAATACTCTATTCTTTCCATAATTTATGTTAATATTATATTGATACATGAATCTTTTGACTTTATCAAAAATATTTACACTGTGATTTGTTCAGTGTTACCCCTTTTAGAATGAAAGAATTAAAATGTCAAATATTGCATGAATTCCTCCTAGTAACAGCTCTGTCAGATACTCACATTCTGATGTAGAAGCTAAGGTTTAGCATCACCAAATAATCTATATAATATAGCCTTCAGAGTTTGAGAATGTATCTGTTTATTGGTATAAAACATTTAATGAATGGTCTTTGGCAATTTTTGTTAAAACAAATGCTGTATTCATAAGGTCAGAAAATATCTATGTTCTTTACATAAATTGCATTCAGACAAACTATATGGCAGCCCTAATAATACTTGAACTGGTGTTTACTGCAACTGGCTATCAATACTACAATGAATTTTGTCAAGACACTTAAAAATAGTATCTGAATATCTGACATAAAAGCAAGTAACATCTCGTTTTGTATGTGATGCAAATTAAATATATTTTTAAAACCTTCATTATTTCATATTAAAAATGAATCTAAAGTACTGTCTTGTTTACAGTCTGGAATTGATTTTCCTCCTGCTGATAACTGGTAATGGGAACCATTTGTGGAGAGTGGTAATGAAATCACATTGGGGCTCCCAAGAATGAGGGCAAAGAGATGATTGTTTACTGTGACTGAAGCTTGAATGGTTCTGCATCAAAGAAAAAAGAAAAAAAAAGAAAAAGAAAAAAAAAAGAAAAAAAAAGAAAACAAATGTGCCTCTTGACAGGCAGGTCATAGGCACCTGTGTAGGGGGAGAGGATGTGTGCAGTGGAGGAATGGGATTCTATCCATACACATTGTGTAATGTTTTCTATGCAAAAATAAATAAATGAATAAGTAATAAAAGTGTTTTCTACATGGAGATTAGAGTGAAAAAACTAAGCACCAAAAGACTGTCACTTCTTACTCTGTGATTAAAATGACAGCTCAGAAAAAAACCTGAATTAGTGAGGCAATGAATTTACAGACCATCAGAAAAAAAAAGTACATGAAGGGTTTTAGTTCAGAATAATTCTAAGTGGAAGCAAATAAAGTGCTACATAGTAAACTGTTTCCAAACTGTGAAAAATGGTAGTTTAAGAAATGTTTAAAATAGTGTCAGATAGCCAGGATGAGACTGAAGAAGTCAGGGTAAAAAATCAGTAATTTAGAGGTCAAACTATAAATAGGACAGTCACAACTGTTACCATACAGGCAGACATAAACTATTAGGATAGTTTTGAATGGGCATGAGATTACTCTTCAGGAATTGTATTTCTTACACGAGCTGTGTTATTTGCAGCTGTTGACTGATTAGAAAAGCCATATATTATGTCTATTTGTTGTGTTGGGTTTTCTTCCTATTATATAGTATTAGATCTACAAACTGATGTACTATTTTGTAGAGATTCTGTTTTTAAAGCACGGGCTCCCTCTGTCTGTATATTTGAAGCTTGCATTAAAAAGGTTGATTTAATCAAACAGCATGATAAATGCTCATTATTCTTCTACCTTCTTCCTTGTACATTTTCAATATGAAAATATATACATTTTATTACACTTCTTTTAAATAAGAAAAGGCTAAGTTTTTGAAACTGAAGATCATACATAACTTTGTGATCTCTCAAGTCTCCTGTGAAATATTGTATTGCCTTAGGTTAATGAGCCTATTTGTTAACGATCTTAGGTTTAGTATTGAGAGAAACAGAGAAGTGGAATAGGTATCAACATTTTTGAACTTATGGTGTTCCTTAGTGTAGGAGAAAAATAATGATTTAATGACTTGGTTGTCTTTTTCTCATTTGCACACAGAGGCAGCATATCTAAGATTCCTCTCTTTCCTTATTTTTTCTTCCTCAGTGACTTGCAAATTTGAATGAACTATCTTTTGAAAGTTTGGCTTTGGTTTTCCTTTGTATAAAACTTATGTTCTTGTGCAGTAAGACATCTATTGTAGAGTAGATTGACCCTGGCAATTATAAGAACGAACAATAAAGTGATTACTTTTTTTTTTTTTTTCCAAATTCTGTATGTTCTTAATTGGTACACTGTGTCCTTCCCTACTGTGCAAAGTGCACTGCAAGGTGTATGAATGTTGACCCCTTGTACTGAGCTGATGTGTCATTGTACTTCTGTGTCTTCCTTTAGAAAAATAAATGAAGTAACTGCTGCTTACTGTAGATGTCTCAAAATAATTAAAAAAATAAAAAGATGGGGAACAGTTTCAGTGAGCAAGATTTATGCATGGATTTTATTTAGAATTATGTTTTCCTTTACTGAAGGTGGTACATTAAATGTCTCTTAAAAAAAAAAACCCTTCTAAATTATAGAGAGGACAGATGTTAATGAAGGAGAAGCTGAATAAAATAATCTACAGTTCTGGATCTTTATAATAATTCTGAGAAAATAAAGTTAGTTTTGAAAAACACATGACAAGAAAGTAGGCACTGAGTTTCTGCAGGTAATGACCAGTAATCTGTAAACAACCATGTATGGCACAGATAGATACTGCATTCTCATAGGGAACCAAAAGACCTGAAGACAGAAAAAAAGTGATGGCAGATTAATTGGTAGCAGAAATAAAAAGTCACACCACTGCCATGTTTAGCTTTGGGATGTAACAACGCCTGAAACTGGATGAGAGAGAGAATCGTAATACAAAGGTGGCAGCAGATGTCAGACACATCTCTGAAGCATGTGACACCATTACTGTTATCCAAAATAAAATCATCAAGTGCAAGGGACTTGTTAGAAGTGGACTTTCTCCCTTGGGGAAAGGAAGGCATCAAAGTCTGAAAAGAGCTGCTCCCAGGAGCTCATACATTAAGAGGATAGGGCAATGCTTGTTAAGCATTCCCTGCTATCACATGTGCACATACAAAAGATGCCTGTTCCTGACTAAAAAGAGATTACAAAAATAGAGTTCTTGCTAAGGTAAATTTAATATTCATGCTCAAAACCAGACAAAAACCTGAAGTAAACTTACTCAATGATTATTTGCCAAAATAAGATATTTAGCAAGTTTTCAACTGGCTGATTAGTATTATGGTGAAGTTTGTCTCTGAAGATCCACAGAGTTTCCAATACCCCAACAATCCCTGAACCCCAAGAATATTGGTATGACAGACAAGAGGTTTTCCTTCTCAAATTTTCTCTCATTTTTTCATTCTTCTGAGGAGGAGTTCAGTGAGCAAAAACTAAATAACAGACTGTTCATTTGATGATTTCTCTGAGCCGGGATTCTTTAAACTAAAAATAAATGAGGGAGCACATGTTGTGAGAGTCATACCTTCCTTGCTTCCCTAGACACTGCTGAGACCTAATATGGTTACCATGTAGAGGTGTTTTTCTGTTAAAAGCTGCAGGGAATATTATCTTGGATTGATTCTCCAATCACAATTATTTGTACTTACCAGTGATTTTTTTTTTTAAGTGATCTTCATTTATGAGATTAGAGAAACTGATCTCCTGAAACAGCAAAAAATGATCTCTTTTCTATTTGTTTAGTTGATTTGCAGTAAATCAACTTGATACACTCTACAAGGGGTTTCCCTATTCCTGGTAGTTCTCTATTGTAAGTTAATCATACAATTGAAAGCAGGTGATTGTATTTATATGTAGAAAATGACACAAAACTGAAAGAAACACAAAAGTCTTCCTGTAGGCCAGTGTTTTGCCATAACTGCTTACGCATGGCTACACAGGCTTGCTCTCCTTTTATTAAAATCCTTTTTACTTGAGGGAGTGAATAATGCCATACAGTGTCTGAGCATTTCTGTTGAGATTTCATCACACATGTCAGTTACTAAATGGTATCAGTTTTGCATGACAGAAATATGCTGTGAATTTTATTTTTTGCTCTGGGCAGAATAAAGTTTTTTAACATGGCAGCCACTATGGGTCTTCACTCTGCTTTAAACTTAATTCCATTCTTATTTGGGAGATATAGAACAAAGAATTTCAAATTCACGTATGAGCAGTTTGCCTTACAGGTCATACTAGGAGAGCTCTGTCCCTCATAATGGAGTAGCCCAGCCCCTCTGTGCAGCGGCAGTAGCGGACAACAATCTCTAAGCAGTACCACTTGGTGTCCCATGAAGCAGCAAATGAAGATCTGTTTTGTTTTGCTTTTGTTTTTTCCTGCAGAAGGCACGTCAGTGGAATTACTTTAATAGATTAATTCTTCACTATAGAGATATATTTATCAAGGAAAGTGTGTGATCCTGTGGCATATTCTTGACTGTGCCCAGAACTGAGGGCCTTTGTGGAAGCGTTTTATTGCTATGAGTGACACAAGTGTCCCCTGAAGGCCATGCTTCAGGTGCCCTGCAGACCAGCATCAATTATTGCATCAGGTTTCATCAGGTTGTTGATAAAAAAGAATTGATGTTATTAGTTTATATGAAAGGCTGGCAGTCTAGACCTAGACTTTTAGCTGCCTATATATTACTCCAACTTTGCTAGGGAAAATATAACACAGGCTGTTCAAAACTACTGCCAGTGCTAATCACTTGCACATCTCTCTGCCAGAGCAATTGTTAGAAATCTATCAGCCTTGGTATTTCATTTTAGAGTTACACATGATTTGCTTAGCAATCAAACAAAATAGATACTGCGAGTAAGCTATTATATTTGAATGAGACACTTTTGGTTTTAAAGACAGTGAATGCACTGTAAGAAACAAATTAATTTTTTATGTTGCCTAAGCTATTGATATAGACCTATCTTTTTATGGGTATTTGGTTTTATTACTTTATCCAAACAATGTTATCTATGTTGTGAGATTAAAAAGTAAGATACACAGGAAACAAACCAATAAAGATGAAAAGTGATTGTAGTTGAGTGACCAAAAGTAAATTTGGTTAAATTAGTAGTGATGATGAAATAGGTGGTATGTACCTATAAGAACCATCCAATACTACACCCTTAAATTACTTTTAAAACTGTCTTTAAGTATTAACTTTACATTTCTGGAAAAAAATTAATCTCCAGTCTATGCATGTTTACTCCGTGGATGAATGAAACATTGCAAATGAATAGGATGTGCAGGTATATTAAGTTATTTTTAAATCTTTGCTAGATGAAGACTTTGAACAAAAGTTGCCAAATGAAGCATACTGGCAGTGAAATTTTTGTCTTTAAATGGTGGGGGAAGGACAAGCACATAAAGGAGAATATTAATTATTCTCTTCCTCAGGTTTGTTCTGTCACTCAGATAATCCATAATCTACTGTTTCTTTTTTAAAGTAATCTTACAAAAACATGTGCATAATTGTCCACTCCATAATGTCAAGGAACTTATGCCAGTGGTGAATGTGTCTCCATTTTTTTTCCCCATTGACACTAGTTTATGCTTTTGAAGCAGGTGTATAATTTTAGAACAGCCTTATGGAAACACAACACAGTCCTGCTGGCACAACTTCATTAGCTCCTATTGAGTTATGTCAAGGGTAGATCTTAATACAGTTCCTTTTATTATTTTTTCAGTTAATAAGTCTTCATCACTCAAGAAGGTGTGCACACTTTACATTTCCAATGTAGTTTTGGTGCAAGTTTCTTTCTTTTTAACATTGAAAGAACTTGCACGTTTCATGTCTTAAGAGAAAAAATTTCATTCAAAGTTTGACATAATTTTTTTCAAAACAGGTGGGTTACACAGAACGTTCTTCAAAGCCATAAGTTTTATCTCTGTGTCTTTGTTGGAAACTTGCATCATATGGCATTATTAAATAATATATACAGTACAAAAAATAGATTTTATTAAACGTTCTTTATCCTATCTTCAAGTATTGCCAACAAGAAAGCACTTTACACACACTGTTGGTTTTACATTACTGTTAAGCCTATATATATATACATAATTACTAAATCCATATATATACAATTATACTACGCTTCATTTACTGTTCTGTACATTTTTTACTGAAAAGGTGTTATATAGAAGATTTCACATACTAATTGCTCTGCCAAAAATCAAACGAATTCTTATTTCACTAATACCATGCAAAAGCTTAATGACATACCAAATCATCATACAAGTTGGTTAACAACCTAAACAAGCATAGACATTTATGCAATATAATCTAATTTGTCACATGAAAACTCTCTTATGTAGTTCTGTTTATATTCTAATACTTTTGAATATTACTGATAAGTGTGAAATGTTATTTTAAAACAACTTTGGTTCAGACAAAGATCTAAGAGAAATGTTGGCTGCCTACCATTTTAAGATCTGATATTTTTATCTTGGCTGAAGTGATTTTTATGGTATTTTTGTATGACGAGAGTTCCATGAAATTGGAACGTAACATTTAATTAAGAAAAAGAAAACTCACTTTGTCCCACTGTCTTAAATGTGCTATATACATGATAGTAGGGTAGAATTTAATACTAATTGCATAATTAGAAGAATATTATGTTTTTGGGTAGTTGTCCACATTAACGATCAAGAAAAAATAACAGTATTATAGCACAGTATTTTTACAATAATTTTCTTGACATTAAGTATTTTGTCTGGATTCTGCTGCTGATCGTATATTACATATAGGCTTCATTCTGCACAACTAATAGTTAAGCACAGAAGCAGTTATGAATATAGTAATGTATATATACAGATACTCAGTGCAAATGAGTTAACTTTGATCACATAGATAAATAGCACAACTAAGAGGCAAATTATAGTTTCCAGCATTAATTGCATTCTGTCCATATGTAGAAACCATATGGTGGTATATGTAACATTTATGCTCATTATACTCAAAAGGTTCAATAAAATCAACCTACAGTATTTAACAGCAGAATATAAACCCTAGACATGGCTATAGGAAGCTAGCTGTTTATAGCCCTTTTTACTTAATTTGTCCCTGGGGTTTGCTTAAATGTATTTGCAGAATATTAAAATGACCTTCCTAGACCATGAGAGTGTGCGTATAAATGAGAATTCTTTTGATTGATTATCCAATTACCACAAAGTACTGTAGTTTATACCCTGCATATTAACAGGCACGTTATTAGGAAATTGAGAAAATTAAAGAGATATAAATACATCAGATGGAATAAGTATGCACAATTAAATAAAAATAGGTTTTGGAAGTCCTGTCATATTCTTCTGGTTTGCCATGTATATTCTGTGTTTTGGTGAAAGAAGGATGTTTATTTGCTTATTTACTTATTACAGTGTTTGCCACTTTTGATTTCATTTAATTCCTTCTGAGTTTTCAGGGTTTTTTTCTACTTAGTTTTCATCTTTGCATCAGTGCCTGTGGCAGTACTCTGATAATTGATGCAACTCACGGGCTTCTTTTAGCGGGTTGCAAATGCATGGATAGAGTGCCACTGATGCAACTTCACACAGCTCTATGGCCAGTTTTATGTTAAAAGTCTTTTCCTTGGGCCAAGGCTCAGTTCTCCTTGTGAAGATGGTGACTCTTTTAGCAGTAGCGTCTGTGATGCTAAGCAAGTGCAGAAATCAATAATTTAATGTTGTCTTCATTATGATATATATCTAAATTAAGGATGGGTGACTAGTTCAGAACATATTCATCCCAATTCTCCTTTTGACAAGCATGGCTCCTTAAAATTTTGAGATATTTGAAAGTATCATATTGGGTTTTAATCCTTTCAGTACATTCTATATGTTTGGGAACTGGACCCCACTTGTCATATCAGGACACAGATGACACTTAAAGAAGTCACACAAGATCATTGTAGCTGGAAATTTGGCTTCTTGATATCTAGGGAGAGGTTGATTCTGTAATATTTTTTGTTATGAATTTCTAGGTCATAGAAATAATAATATATTTTGAAAATTCTTGTGTTGAACAGTTAGTGGAAATTAATGTCCAAACCCGCTAAAGAACACCTACCCTTAGAAATAAAACTAAAAGTAAGAAAAGTCCCTGAAGAAAATTTTACCCTTCGACAAACACAGAAAATGTTACTGGCCTGGAAATCTAGTAGAGATAGGTAAGTATACTTTATTTTCTTTTCTGTACACATTGTGCAATGTAATAGCTGCTTGTTGTAAGTGTAGCTGCATATAATTGTCAGACTAATTTAGTTAAAACTGAAAATAGTGAGTAAATAACGATTGCAAATCCTGTTTCTGAATTCTTATATTAGTGTATCCTTTTTAAGCAGAATATTTTAATTAATTTAGTGAGATCACTTGCTATTTACAACATCTGCTCATCTTCTAAGCAAAGGGACTTGACGTGTATATTTAATATTTAATATTTGGAAAACTATCTGTACATTTACCATGGTACAACTTGAAGTGATGAGGTGCTAACACATGATTTATTTTTCTCTTATATTTACTTGCAGTTGTGTTATTTTTTTAAAAAAAGAAAAAGTAAAAAGAGAACATAATCCTTCTACAGTCTGTGCCAAACACAGGCTAAGATTAAATACACTCCTTTGGAAAAATGTTTATTTCATATTTTACAAGGTCAGGTTATAGAAGCTCTTCAGTGATAAAACATGAAAAGGCTGTTTTCATTTACAGGGATATATATGTAACCCCAGACAAAGGAGAAAGTACAACTTAGAACACCATCTCAATACGCATTTACAAATATGAAAACTAAATTAAAGCACCTGTACAAATCTAGAGAACCAGATGAATTATTATGATGAACAAATCCTGCTGCATCAGCTGCAAAAAAAGGTGAATATTAGTCGATTCAAGAACTGTGCAAATACATTTTCCTACTAACTAGATCTTCCACACCACCTAGTGCCTAGCCCTGATTATACATTTCTTTGTGGTGTATCTCAAAGTGTGAAATGTCAGCTGTAAAGGCATTTAGCCAAGGAGCTGAGCAAATTAGTTGTGGTCTGGAATATCTCAGTAATTAGGTCTTGTGATGCCGTCATTGCATATGTTTTGGATTTGAAAAATATGTTACTTAGCCTGAATTCTCTGAGCAGCAGCAGCATGCTGTTGATGACCCACCAGCCTCATTTATTTTGCTTGTCTTGTGTGTTGTCATGAAAACATGTCACATGGACATCCTGTTCCTCCAAAAGTATTGAAGAT
Organism: Strix uralensis; assembly: GCF_047716275.1. Classification (NCBI taxonomy): domain Eukaryota; kingdom Metazoa; phylum Chordata; class Aves; order Strigiformes; family Strigidae; genus Strix; species Strix uralensis. Next base: position 114,297,948 of record NC_133972.1, read on the forward strand.
CTTTTCAGCTCACAAGTATTTAATCCCTAAAACATTGCCTGTTTTTTAAATCAAAAGTCTTTTTCATATGTTAGAAACCTTTATAGTATAGGCAGGCAACATACTTATTCAGTGTTCAGTGATCAGTGCCAGTGTGGCAGAAGAATTTTTTTGAGCTGCTTCCTTCTTAGACTTCTGGTGCAAAACAATAGCAAGAGACGACAATCCTCTGCTTCATCCAGAAGCTCAGTCTTAAAATTACAATCCTAATAAATATATTTATTTACAAGAAAAATTGAAAAATAATATTATTTTTTGTTAAGTTTGTTAAGTTAATAATTAAGTTTGTCTTTACATTGTTCTGTACTGATGCTTGGAGAAGCCCCTGTGAATCATTAACACCGTTGATCAGGAGGGGCAACTTTTTTGAGCAACCACTGTTTTGATTTGTCATGATTATTCCTTCACTGAGAACATTTAGGGCAAAATGTTAGACTTGGTGCAGATTATGCCTATTGTATAGTAAACTTAAACTATCTTATTTTCTGCAGGGTATTTGTACTTTGAGAGTGAAAACATTTTTTATCTTTGTGGTATCACAGCTATTGTCACCCATTTTTTTTCCACCCTAAAATAGCAAAGCTTTCACAAGGAAGCACATTGATTCCTAAGTTCTATTATGTTGGGTTTTTTTCACCCACCTTCTGTCGTTTTATACTTCTACCAGATCTTGGGGATTTTGATAGGAGTTTCGAACAATGCAAATGTTCCTGAGTTTTGCTTCTCTGTGGGAAAAAAACAAGTCCTTCCATCCTTCCCTAATGTTGATCTTTAATAAGAGACTAAATGCAGATCAACAGCCCACTGAGCAATACTTTATTCAATAAGTGTCTAATAAGTTTTTTACTAAGTTGCTGAATTGGGAATAACAGAAACCAAATCTCCATAAATTGACCTTTTAGCTTCAGCTGAGAAGATATCTGCTGAATAATAATTATAAATAAATAAACCTTAACAAAAAAAAAAAAAGCAAACAGAAGGCAGGGAATAGCAGGTTTGGGCTGCTTCATGAAGTAAAATGTAAGCACAAGCCAATGGTGACAGAGAGGCAGGGAGGACCAATGCCCTCACCAGCAAGGGTGCAGTCTGGCAGTATCTGAGCAAGGGGGACAGAGCAGGACCAATGAGAGGAGACAGGAGACAGCCCTGTGCTGGCTATGCAAGTCCACAGTGACAAATCAGGTCCATGTCCAGGCCTGTAAGTCATGTCAGCAAGGCAAGGATCAGCAATCTAAGGGAGCAAAGTACAAGAATACCCATGGTGTAGCACAGAGAGGGTCCAAGGCTGAAGGCTCTTAGTGTATTTGAGACCCTGACAACAAAAAACAAACTTGCCTTGGAGTGAACCAAATCCATATTCAGATTTTCTAGAGATCTATGAAAAAGAAGAGGGGAAGAAGGGGAGAAGGGCAAATACTTGCTTTGGCACATCATGTTCCACTTCTTGTGCTGCATATTTATAAAGAAACCAAGAAAGCTAATTGCCCAGAAATGTCAGTGCTCATGCTACTCCTCTTTTAAGCAAAAGAGCAGGTGGTGCAGCATATGTGTATGGTGTGTGAGTTCCAACTTTAAGCTCCTTCTTCTCCTTTACAGAATTTAAAGCTACATTTACTACCTGCTAGACTGTTCCCTGGTATGTCATGCAGTATAAGAAAAGGTATGTAATGGTGTTAGATGACATGGTGTTGGCATCATGACAAAAAAGTGGGTTATCTTCATCAGGTAACTTGGCCTGTTCCTCTAGATTCACTGATTCATGAAATTTTACCTCATTTGAGGAAAAGAATAATTTTCTGATTCTTAGAAAACCATATCCACTTTAAAAGACTGCTTAGTGGCGATGGCCCTTCCAGATAGATCACTTTATTAACCCAAGAAACTTTGGTATTCTCTCAAGCAGTGCCCTTCCAGGGCCTTAAATAAAAGCTTCAACTAACAAACCAGGGCCCCTAATTTTAACTTTGAGAACAGTATTTTCAGTGGAAAACTACAGTGTAAACAGATAAACTGCCTTAAAAGATATAAAAATTGCTAAAGTGTGTATGGATACTGACATTTTCAAGACTTGTAAATTCTCTTGTTCATGCTTTCCATAGAGATTTTTTTTTTCTCCATTCCTGCTAATAAATGAACTCTGCTCTTATTTACAGTTGGATCCTTTAATATATCAAAACACATATCTAGTAATTTGCAAGAATCTTAATTTGCATGTAAGTTTAACTGATGGTCTTTGGGATCTTAATTTAAATGCGAATTGGACTCCTTGATTTATTCTTATTAATTTAGGATGAGAATGCTGGGTCTTTCATGTATTTAAGTTATTAACTACCTCATAAGGAGAATGGGATATTTCACACTTTGAATTCATGTAAACACTTTTAATAATAGCTTTTTGCTTTAGATGGCATCTGTACACTTAACATTAGAGAGGCCAGGAGAGGGCTAAGCAGAACTACATCCTGGACTTCCAAAGGGCTGACTTTGTCTTGTTTAGGCACTTGCTTGAAAGGATACCCTGGGAGACGATCCTGAAGGGTATAGGGGTCCAGGAATGCTGGGCACTCTTTAAGAAGAAAGTCTTAATGGCTCAGGAACAGACACTCCCCAGGTGCTGTAAGAGAAGCTGGTGCCAGAGAAGACCACCCTGGCTAAACAGGGAGCTTTGGCTGCAACTCAGGGAGAAAAGGAGAGTTTTGGAAGAAGGGGTTAGTGACTCATAATGATTACAAAGAGGCTGTGAAGCTATGCAGGGCAGAAATCAGGAAGTCTAAAGCCCAGCTAGAAATTAATCTGGTTTCAGCAATCAAGGATAACAAGAAATGTTTCTATAAGTATGTCAACAGCAAAAGAAAGACCAGGGAGAGCCTCCATCCCCTGCTAGACGCAGGAGGAAACATGGTAAAAAGTGATGAGGAAAAGGCTGAGGTGCTTAATGCCTTCTTTGCCTCAGTCTTTAATAACAAGACTAATTGTATTGAGGGAATACAGCCTCCTCAGCTAGAAGACAGAGACTGGGAGAACGAACCCCCCGCAATCCAGGAGGAGACAGTCAGTGACCTACTGCATCACATAGACATACACAAGTCTATGGGACCAGATGGGATACACCCGAGGGTGCTGAAGGAGCTGGCTGGGGTGTTCACCAAGCCGCTTTCCATCATTTACCAGCAGTCCTGGCTGACCAGGGAGGTCTCAACAGAATGGAAATTGGCCATTGTGATGCCCGTCTATAAGAAGCGTCAGAAGGATGATCTGGGAAATTACAGGCCTGTCAGCTTGACTTCGGTGCCTGGGAAGCTGAGCTCATCCTGAGTACCATCACACAACACATGCAGGACAATCAGATGATCAGGCCCAGTCAGCATGGGTTTATGAAAGGCAGGTCCTGCTTGACAAACCTGATCTCCTTCTACGTCAGGGTGACCTGCTTATTGGATGAGGGAAAGGCTGTGGATGTTGTTTACCTTGACTTCAGTAAGGCCTTTGACACTGTTTCCCACAGCATTCTCCTGGCGAGATTGGCTGATCGTGTCTTGGATGGGCACACGCTTCACTGGGTAAAATCTGGCTGGATGGCCGAGCCCAAAGAGTTGTGGTGAATGGAGTTAAATCCAGTTGGCGGCCGGTCACGAGTGGTGCCCCCAGGGCTTGGTTTTGGGGCCACTCCTCTTTAACTTCTTTACTGATGATCTAGATGAGGGGATCGAGTGCACCCTCAGTAAGTTTGCAGATGACACCAAGTTGGGTGGGAGTGTTGATCTGCTTGAGGGTAGGAAGGCTCTGCAGAGAGATCTGGACAGGCTGGAGCGATGGGCTAAGGCCAACTGTATGAGCTTCAATAAGGCCAAATGCGGGGTGCTGCACTTGGGCCACAACAACCCCCAGTGGCGCTACAGGCCTGGGGAGGAGTGGCTGGAGAGCTGCCAGTCAGAGAGGGACCTGGGGGTGTTGACTGACAGCCGGCTGAACATGAGCCAGCAGTGTGCCCAGGTGCCCAAGAAGGCCAATGGTACCTTGGCTTGCATCAGAAATAGCGTGGCCAGCAGGGACAGGGAAGTGATCTTACCCCTGTACTCGGCACTGGTGAGGCCACACCTCGATTCCCGTGTTCAGTTTTGGGCCCCTCACTACAAAAAGGACATTGAATTACTCGAGCGTGTCCAGAGAAGGGTAACGAAGCTGGTGAAGGGTCTGGAGCACATGTCGTATGAGGAGCGGCTGAGGGAACTGGGGTTGTTTAGTCTGGAGAAGAGGAGGCTGAGAGGAGGCCTCATCGCCCTCTACAACTACTGAAAGGAGGTTGCAGAGAGCTGGGGATGAGTCTCTTCAACGAAGTAACAAGTGATAGGACAAGAGGGAATGGCCTCAAGTTACACCAGGGAAAGTTTAGACTGGATATTAGGAAGCTTTTCTTTACAGAACAGGTTGTTAGGCGTTGGAATGGGCTGCCCAGGGAAATGGTGCAGTCCCCATCCTCCCCATCCCTGGAGGTGTTTAAGAGTAGCATCAACATAGCGCTTAGGGATATGGTGTAGTTGAGAACGGTCAGTGTTAGGTTAAGGGTTGGACTAGGTGATTTTCAAGGTCTTTTCCAACCTAGATGATTCTGTGATTCTAATTACTGAAAGCCAGAAGAGAGACAGATGGAAGAAGGGAACTTCTTTAAAACCCCTTTTGGTATCTATCTGAATTTTATTATTTTTTAAGAACTTTTTAAAAAAAATATGTCAAAGGATAACCAAAGGATGCACAAGTTAAAAAGAATACTCATCAAAATAAAATGAGGTTTCTAGGACTCCCAGAAAATGTTAGCAAATCAAAAGGTGGCATATCATCAGCCTGTGGTTTTTCAGAGAACTCTGATAAAGGCAATTGAGAGTTCAGCCGAAAAATTAAAAAAAAAAAAAAAAGAAAAGGAAAAGAAAATATAAGATAATACTGCACTCATTGCTATGATTTATTGGAATGATTTATATAGATGTTACAACATTCTTCAAATACTAAATAATTTTAGAATCTATTCAGTGAATTTGACTTAATAGCTATGATAAGCCTAATCTTTCTAAATAAAGTTATTTAAATCAAAATGTATGGAAAAAATAATGGCTGCTTTATTACCACAGAGTCTGCTACATATGTATTTTAGTAGAAAATCCTGATGCCATAACCTATACTATTTGGCCAAACCACTAATACAATCATAATCTTTTAATAAATCGGTGCAATATTGACAGAAATACATAATCCCATATATTACAGGAAAACGTCTGACTTTTTTCTGATATATTTTACTAAGTAACTGTTTCCATGGACATGTTGCACAAGAACTGTTATACAGTGTACATATTTTCCTATTAATTCAACATCTATCACAATTTCAGACCATTGAATTTTGATGAACACTGATAAAACAGAATCTTTGATGGCTTCACAGGCAAAGAAATCTATTTTCCCCACAAGACTTATCCTTATTTCGATGGTCAAATTTTCCCTTTTTCTTGGTCATCAAATCATATATCTATAATAAGTCTTACCAACATATAATTCTTCAAGGAAGAATGCAGATTACCCCTTTTTTTTTTTTTTTTTGCACGGCACAATCCTCTTCAATTTTGTTTAATTTAATTTTTTTCACATTTAATTTTAAGTCAATGTTCATATGTATTTATCTAACAAACTAGAGTTATGTCAGTAGTTTCTGGAACTGACATCTTTTCTGATATTTCTTAGTTCTCTTACTGCTGGAAGGTTCAATGAAATTTTACTAAGATAAATTAAATTTGATCCAGAAATTGCCTTTGGTCATAAATGAACAAGATAAATGGTTAATTTTCTTAAATGATAAAAGATACTATTAATATACTGCTTTGGATGAAAATTTGTCCTGGTGTTTAATACGTTTCCAGTAAGAACTGTAACTGATCACATCATATGGGATTTACCATGTACTAGTAGCAGAAAATCAGGAACTACTGATGCAAACACATTTTTAACAGTGAGAGTGGATACCACAGGGTGTTTGCTTCCAGATACGACCTGTTACAGCCTGATGTAACTCATCTATCCACTTGGATATGAAAAGCTCTGTGTGTGCATTTACTGTAATAATAGGTCTGAAAGATGTGTAAATAACCAAAGCGACTCTAAGTGTAATTGCAGGAATGAGCAAATACGGTTTCACTACATGTCTTCAGGCAGCAACTGATGTTTGTTTTTTTGCGTCACCTACAGATATATCTCCAACCCAAATGCATGTGAAAAAACAGAAATATCAAGTAGACACTAATTTTGAAGGCACTGCAGATAAAAATTCACCTGTAAGATCACCAAGTATTTGTTCAGCCATTTGCCAAGGTACAGTCTCCTGTCATACCTAATTGGATAAATTTTGACATGTTGCCCAGTCTTTTCCCTCCTCTTCCCCTGTACCATCCATCTTTATGCAGCTTTCCTGAAGGATGAGTTGGTTTGGCTCATTGATGACAGAAATGACACTTCTCAGCATGTGGGAGGGAAGAGGGATTAAGTTTCTATCATCAGATGAGTGAATCAGCCAACTCATCCTGTGGGCTCAAGCTTGAAAGTGAAAAGATAGGAGTGTGTAGATGGTAAACAGGACCTTTCAGTAGCTCTCTGAAGTCCGATGCAGTGAAAAGCTGTCCTTGTTACTCTGCAGCTATGAATCCAAGAACACATGTAAGATTATTTGGTAAATCTTCAGCAGAAATCACACAGCCAAGCAGTTTATTCATGCACATAAGTTTTTTTTATATTTGCAAACAGAATTACATGTGCCACATGTAGCACATGACCCAAGTCTGAAGTCTCCCCTTTGGCCAAGTGGCATGCTGCCCAAACACTTATAAGAACACAGTAACAACTCAGCAATAAGGTAACAGACACCGAGTTTGTCTTTTAGCTGGCAATTCCTTCTTTTAGCTTCTTGTGCAGATGGAGTGATTCTCTGTGTTGTTCGAGGGTTAAAGTCTAATAGTATAGCATAAATCCAATGGTTTCCATTAACTACTTTCACGATGTGCTGGAATGGAGGTGGAAAAGTGGCTTGAAGCTTGCACCGGTCTCAGATAGAGGGGGACATCTCCCAGCATATACATCTGCCTAACACTGTGTGCCCTTCTCTGCTCTGGTAATGGCTTAAGTGCTGTGAATTCCTGCTTGTGGTGGGTTAACTTGACCGAGGATCAAACCCTAGCTAGGTGCTCTCCCACTCCCCCTTCTCAATAGAACAGGGGTGGGAAGTGGGATGAAAAAGTTTATGGCTCAAGAAAAAGACAGGGAAATTGTTCACCAAATTACCTTCAGTGCCTAGCAGACTCAATTTGGGGGAAATTAATTTAGTTTTTGCCAGTTAAAATAGATTTGAATGGTGAGAAATAAATACAAAAATCAAAACAACACCTTTCCCCTGCCCTTTTTCTTTTCCAGGCTCAACTTCACTCCCCCATTCCCAACTTCTCTACCTCCTTCCCCCTGAGTGGCGCAGGGAGATGGCAAATATGGGTTATGGTCAGTCCATAACAGCTCCTCTCTGCCACTCTGTCCTCCTCTCACTTCTTCTCTGCTCCAGAGTGGGTCCTATCCACGGACTGCAGTCCCTCAGGATAAACCTGCTCCAGTGTGGGTTTCTTTACAAGCTGCAGTGTGGATATCTGCTCCAGTGTGGTGTCTCCAGAGACTGCAGGGGAGTCTTTGCTCCAGTGCCTGGAACATGTAGTCCACCTCCTTCTGCTATCATTTTGATGTCTGCAGGGTTGTTTGTCACACTTCTTTTTTTTTTAATTTTCTTTCTTCTCATTCCTCACTGTTGTACGGTATTTTGCCCTTTCTTAAATGTGTTTTCCCAGAGGCATCACCATCTTGGCTGAGGGGCTCACCTGTGTCCTGCGGTGGGTCCACTCGAGCTCATTCTCTCCATCATGGAGGGCAGCTCCTCGTTCCATGTTGCCTCATTTACACATTAGAGACCAATTGCACCAAACCCTATTGCTTTCAATATCTTTAAAGCATAAATGATCTGTCTGTGAAAATATTACCTTTCCTTGGGGAGTGTGGGTTTATATATCTTTGTAACAATGTCCTCTTCCCATGATGTCCTTGTGGAGCCACCGCAGTGATAGTAATGCTGTCAGTTACCCAGGTCTAGTTTCACTGTCCTAGACTCTAACCTTTATTCAAATGTCTCTATTCCTACTTAACAAACAAACAAGCTGGCCTTTTACCAGTCCCACATATTTTTCCCAAGGTAGCTTTTGCTTTAGTCATACATCATTTTTCTACAAGACATACTTCTTAGTGAAGGCATTCTAGATTTTATTATTTTTTTCTTTTATGATTTAGCTATATGACATGTGATGAAGATCATGGCTAAACATAAGTATGTTTTGATGGCTGTACTGAGCCAGTCTAAAGATGAGTCTAGCTCTAGTCCTGTGTACTGTCAGACATGAGCAGGAACAAACACTTAACCAAAACCATAGAAAAGACCAGATTATTTTGTCATACCATTCCAGAAATCAGGAGGTAAGGACATTTCAGAGTTGTAGCTTGCACTCCCATCACATCTTTCTTTACAATAAATTATATCAATTTGTTTAAACTATTTACATTGTATCCTTTAGAAATTAAAATACTGTGTATATAGTAGTAGTTTACTACAGATATTGCTTTTCAGTATTGCACAAAACTATGAAGTCTTGTGGCTCTTCTCATTCACTTTTAGATTAAAAAATTTGTTTGACCTTTAAACTCTGATCTCAGGTAATTTATAAGCACATTAAACAGTGGAGGTTTCAGTGGGGAAAAAAAAAAAAAAAAAAGGAAGAGAAAGAAAGAAAAGAGAAAATGTGGTCTGGCAATATGTGTGTCATCTTTCCGTTCTGCATGAGTGCTCCATTTTACAGGTTCAATTTCCTGACCTTACCTTCCTTGAATTGGAATCTCATTTTCAAGACCCAAATATGCTTCTGGTGTGATCCAAATATTTATTAGCCTGTAAATCAAACTGGGTTTAGGGACCAGTGTTAACCCTGGTCAGCGATTTCTTATCTTAAAGTAAAAAAAGGGAGAGATTTTAATTTGGAAGTTGGAGGAAAAATAAAGACGCTTAATCATCAAGAGCCTCTAACTTTCAGTCTATTTCAAAAAAAGTCCTTTAAATTGCAGGTAAGAAAGGGACTGAGAGATAAATAAAATGAATGAAAAAAACCCAAATATTTGAGACATCAGCTATTATTTCTTTGAAGCTAAATTTTATTTTTGTATCTCATATAGCTAACAGTTAATGATAGGGGTCTTGATCTTTGTTTTCTTAGCTGAGAATGATACTTGTATGTCAAATGAAGATCAAATGTCTCAATTTTATCATGAGGTATGCTAGGCAAGGTCAACTCAAAATAAGGGAATAAAATTAATTTGTTCTGATTATCTAAAGATACAATGGAAACTCGTTTTTTTAAATTTGGTGTTCTGTGTAATTCATAGGCTAAGAAATAATTATTATAAAATGACTATAAAAATCTCTTAAACTGCTCAAATTGGTTCCTGTGTTTTTGAAGTACAAAACCTCTGGACAGCTCAACCAGGTCTCTGGCGTGGTCTCACAGTGTCTCTTGAAGCTGAGATTAAAGAACTGCAAGTTTTCATACTTGGAGAAGTTGTTTCACTGTAAATCAGTGAGTGAATTTAAAGCTAAACACTTATGCTACTAAAGATAGTCTGGTTTAATTCGTATGGCTTTGGAAGTGTTTCAACTTAGGCCAAGAAAAGAGTAAAATTGCTGATGCTGGTCATTTTGGCAGCATAGTGTGCACCATGCTGTAAAAATCATCTACCTAAGCAAGCACTTAGCATGCAACTCCTAGCTTATTTCCTGGGAGAAACTACTGAAATGGTTTTAAACATCATAAATCACATTTCATGATACCAGTTGATATCTGCAATCTATATCAGTATTTATGACACAACATATATATGTGAAAATTCTCTCATCTACATAGCTAATATAATAGGCAGTATTGTATTAACAGTAGGTTCTTTGCATCAAAATTATTTGTTTCTGGGGATATCTAAAAGATATTGGGCATTCTAGGAGATGGAAACATGGATGTAATAAAAACAGGTAGAGATGAACAAAAATCTCTGAGTGGACATTTTTGTCTGTAACTTGCATCAGAGTTTAATCTTAACTTCTGCTTCATGTTTTAGTGCAGCAAAAATGTACTGACATGAAAGGCATTTCTTTGTGAATGTAACCTGCCTGGCTTGTAGGTCCATGAAAAGGCTAGCTGCTTTCTGTGATTGTCTGGAGGTAACGTGGTGGGTTGACTCCGCCTTGCAGCTAAGCTCCCACCCAGTTGCTTGCTCACTCCCCCCTGGCAGGATGAGGGAGAGAATCAGAAGAGCAAAAGCAAGGGAAAAAAAACCCTCATGGGTCAAGATAAAGACAGTTTAATAAGTGAGAGAAAAAAATAAAAAGGAAAAAGAAAGAAATCATGCAAAACCAACCATTCACCACTAACAGATCTATGCCCAGCCAGTCCCTGAGCAATGATGACTTTGGGAACACTTCTCCCAAACAACTCATTTTTATTATAGGCAAGTCATAGGGCATGTAATTTGTCTTTGGTCAGTTCAGGTCACCTTCCCAACCTCTTGCACAATCCCCGCCAACTAGCTTGGGGGGCAGAGTGAGAAACAGAGAAAGCATTGAGGCTGTGAAAGCACTGCTCAGCAATAGCCAAAACACTGATTAGTGTGTTATCAACACTGATCCGCTCCCAAATTCAAATCAGCACCATATGGGCTGCTGTGAGAAAAGTTAACTCCATCCCAGCCAAATCTAGTACAAGTAAATTCCACCACCTGTCTCTGATGTGAGGCCAGCTCTTCCATCACTCCTCCCATTGATTTCTTCTTCAGATACAGTTTCTATTCAATTCTGTATAAGAAGGGGCTAATATGGGCTTTGTTGCTGTTTGTGTAAGGGTTTTGGCATTGCTGATATGGAATTTTACATGTACCTAAGCCGTGAATTCAGCTTTTGAACCACTCTTGAAAAATCATGTTTTAACCATATTAAAATAATGAGGCAATAAATGAATAAGGCTAAAATACATCCTTTATTCTGGAAAAGTGGCACTGAAACAATAGGTTTAAAATAAGGGCTTTGCATACATTCTGTCTATGTGTTACACCACCTGCTATTATGGTCATCTGATATAATTAGTAACAATACTAATAACTTTTAGCTGTCAAGAAAGTGGATAATTTTCCACAGGCCTCTTGGTACTAAATACATAATGGATTAAGTTTGGCTATGTTTCTTTGTGGTATAATAATTTCTATAATAGGTATAATCTTTACCTATTGTTTCTTTTCTTAGGCATTGTTTTACAAGTGCAATCCTTTCAAGACATTAAATATGGCTGTTATTGTAAGGCTTTGTTACAGAAGCACATTTTTGTTAAACAATAGTAATAAAGACTTTCCAGTTAGAAATAAGACATAGGTAATTGGAAAGTCAATATGTACCTTTAAACAGAAAACAAGAGACAGTGTAATATGTTAAAATCTGCCTTTCTGTATCTCAAAATAATATATAGACATCTCCATACTGTAGCATGTTATAGTTAAACAATTCATGATTGCAAGTATGGCCAATGTTATGCAGAAAAGTATATGGTTCTTTTCCCTATTTCTAGGGTCTCTTCTCACCTTAGTATACACTGGCTTGCCTTTGCTAGTCCCTGTTTGTTTACCTCTTATGTTTTTCCACTGTTTCAGTTATCTATTCTTGCTCCATTATGCTTTCATGATTTGATTTCTAGCCTGCAGAACCTATTTTCTGTTGCTCTGTCTCATTTTTCCCTTTTCCCTGTGTACTGACAATTTGTAGTCAAAATTAGGAATTATGAAGTTTGCAGTGTATCTATTTCAGTTTTCCTGAATATGTGATTAATTTGATTTGACATTCAGGTCAACATTTACTTCATGCACTTTCTATTTGAATGTTATTTGCAAACAGATTTTTTTCAAAATTAAACCTAAAACTAAACACAGAATCACAGAATCATTCAGGTTGGAAAAGACCCTTGGGATCATCGAGTCCAACCATCAGCCCTACTCTACAAAGTTCTCCCCTACACCATATCCCCCAGCATCTCATCTAAACGACCCTTAAACACATCCAGGGATGGTGACTCCACCACCTCCCTGGGCAACTATTCCACTGTCTGACCACTCTTTCTGTGAAGAAATTTTTTCCTAATGTCCAGTCTGAACCTCCCCTGTTGGAGTTTACAGCCATTCCCTCTTGTTCTGTCACTAGTCACCTGTGAGAAGAGACCAGCACCAACCTCTCTACAATGTCCTTTCAGGTAGCTGTAGAGAGTGATGAGGTCTCCCTTTAGCCTTCTCTTCCTCAAACTGAACAGTCCCAGCTCCTTCAGTTGCTCCTCATAGGATCTGTTCTCCAGGCCCTTCACCAGCTTCGTTGCCCTCCTCTGCACTTGCTCCAGCGCCTCAATATCTCTCTCGTATTGAGGTGCCCCAAACTGGACACAATACTCAAGGTGTGGCCTCACCAGTGCAGAGTACAGGGGGACTATCACCTCCCTACTTCTGCTGGTCACACTATTTCTAATACAAGCCAGGATGCCGTTGGCTTTCTTGGCCACCTGGGCACACTGCTGGCTCATGTTCAGCTGTTTGTCAATTAGAACCCCCAGATCCTTCTCTTCCAGAAGCTCTCCAGCCATACCTCCCCAAGCCTGTAGCGATGCATGGGGTTGTTGTGGTCCAAGTGCAGGACCTGGCACTTGGCCTTGTTGAAACTCATCCCATTAACGTGGGCCCACTGATCCAATCTATCCAAGTCTCTCTGTAGAGCCTCCCTATCTTCATGCAGATCGACATTCCCGCTTAACTTTGTGTCATCGGAGAATTTACTGATAATGCACTCTATGTCCTTATCAAGATCATCAATAAAGATGTTGAACAGAAATGGTCCCAACACTGAGCCCTGAGGAACACCACTTGTGACCTTTTCTCCCAAATTATTGTATCTTTATAATTCAGATGCAAGTGACAAATTTTATGATGCAAAGATATTTTTAGCATTTTCTTACCAATCAAGAGTCAATATGAAGTGAAGATAGCAAAAAGAATTACTTTGTATTATAAATCTATTAGAAAAATTATTTTAAAACACAAGAAAAAAGTACTTTCTGATTCAAGTAATATTTTGGGTTTATGTGGGAAGATTTTGGTAGCAGTGGAGGGTGCAGGTGTGGTTTCTGTGAGAAGACACCAGAAGCTGCCCCCTTGTCAGGCAGAGTTTCAGCTGCCTTCAAGATGGACCCACTGCTGTCCTAAGCTGAGTCCATCAGCAACATTGGTAGCATCTCTGTGATAATATATTTAAGAAAGTTTACACTTTTTGTTTTACAAAACACTGCACAACAGCAGCTGGGAGAGAGGAGTAAGAAAATGTGAGAGAAACAGCCCTGCAGACACCAAGGTCAAAGAAGAAGGAGGGGGAGGAGGTGCTCCAGACACCAAAGCAGGAACTTCCCTGCAGCCATGCAGGGGAGAAGAGAAGACCACGATGGGGCAGGCTGTTCCCCTACAGCTCATGGAGGTCCAGAGTAGAGCAGATATCCAAACTGCAGCCTATGGAGGGCCCCATACCGAAGCAGTCTCTTCCTGAAGAATTGTACCCCATGGAAAGGGCCCATCCTGGAGCAGTTCTTGAAGAACTGCAGCCTGTGGGTAGGACCTGATGCTGGGGGAGGGGAAGAGTGTGAGGAGGAAGTAGAGGCAGAGAGAAACTGTTAGAGACTGACTGCAACCTCCATTGCCCCTCCCCCAGCACTGCTCAGAGGGGGGAGGCAGAAGAGTCAGGAGTCAAGTTGACCTTGGAAAGAAGAGAGGGGTGGGGAGGAAGGTGTTTTTAATTTTGTTTTATTTCTCACTATCCTACTCTGTTACAATTAATTGGCAATAATTTAAATTCGTTTCCCTAAGTTGAGTCTATTTTGTCCATGATGGTAATTGGTAAGTGATCTCCCTGTCCTTACCTTGATCCACAAGCTTTTAATCATATTTTCTCCTGTCCTGTCGATGGAGGGGGAGTGATAGAGCAGCTTGGTGGGCATCTGGCAGCCAGTCAAGGTCAACCCACCACAAGTATGAAAACAGAAATAAGCAATGTCTTCAACTTTAAGGAGCTTTAGAAAATTTAGAAGAAATCTCTCTCTCTCACCCCCACCCCCCCACCCCGCCCCTCTCTCACACACTAAATCTTAAGCAAATTGCCAGGTGAAAACCCTTCTAGCAGAAACTTCTTAATTGAGGTTTTCTTTGTAAGAAAATAAATTAAAATGCAAAATATTGTAAGTCTTCCAATCTTTCTTCCACAGAGAAATTAAAAAGTAAGCTGATTATTTAAGAAGCTTGTTTTCTTACAGTATCTAAGCTAGGTATCTAATTTTAGATGACATGAATACTGCTTTTCAAGGTGCTCATTAATGTATGAAGTTGGAACTGAGTGTCCCTGATTGTGCTTATTTCAAGTCAAGAGTTAGTGAAATTTTGGAATGAAATCTTTGCATGTTATTAGAGAATTCCTTTGAAAACTCAGTGGCTTAATGTATAATTTTTAGGTTTGCTGGTAAATTCTGTTCGGTTACATAACTGATCTGTTATCTTAATTTCTAATTGTTTTTCTTAATATGAATGTTTTCTTTAAAAATTGTGCAAGTAGTATTCAACAATGGGAGTTTTAGGAATTAACGTAATCCAAATTCTGTGATAGCACATTTGTTAAACTGGTTTCCACATAACACAGAGAACTATTGAGTTGTGTGGTCATAATTGCTTAAATTTATGTGGAAAAAAAAGATTCATATCCTGAGAGGTAAGAGCATTTACTTACAGGGAAAAAAATAAAAACAAACAAAAACCTGTTCTTAAATCTTGAATTTTTAAATTTACATGAATGTGCTTGGTCCTGATTTTTCCTGTAGTGCTAGACTGCAAATACCTTTCTGCATTTTTCTGTTCTGAATGACTCTTCATATATTCCTGCCAATCTACCAAGAATTACTGTGCTCCTCAAACAGTATCATCCCATATTGGTCCATTCTAGAAAACTGCATTTTTTTGAAACAGTATGATGGGAGGAATAAAAGCCTTTCTGAAAGTTGTCCTATAACCTATTGTGACAGTCTTGGACAAGATGGAAAGAACGGTAAGTAGAAGCTAGAAATCAGAGGGAATTATAAGCAACAACTGTGCAGAAGAACATCAGAACAAAAGACATGCCTTATTGGGTGAGACCAATCACCGTTTATCTATCTTTAACATTTGCAAGAGAAAATATTATGCTGGAAGACACTATGAGCCAGGCTCCTTCTCTGGCTCATACCCACCATATGCTACCAGTATCAACAACTTGTTACAGAAATATTAGAGGATACATCCCTGAGAAGGGATGATGAAAAAATAATAATTCAAATAATTCAGTGGTTTCTTGAAAACTATAATAAAATTATTTTTAAAAGTTATTTAAAAGCTCTTTTATCCCTAGGTCCAGAAACTGTTTTTATCGAAGTAGAAAAAGACTCCTCCTTTTGTGGGATGTGTCTCGTCAATTTTCAAATAAACAACTGTGATGTAATGCATAGCATAGTAACGTTGTCAGGTACCTGAAAAGGAAGTGTTCGTTCCCACTGGGCAGGAGTTACAATAAATATTCCCAGCCCATATTTCACTCAACCAAGTTCAAAATCTCAGACTGATCCTGTAGTGCACATTAAAAGATCACAGTTTCCTCAGATATATTTTTTTTCTGCTTGTGGTTTGTTCATGAATAGCTGAAATGACATCTTTCCTTCTGAGCTGTGACTGTTACATTAAATCAGGCAATAGTTTTTAGTTGCATGCATAAGTTGCATTGACATTTAATTTCCATTACATTTTGCCAGTATAATAAATGTCTCTGATGTTTACAGAATATGAACCCTGAAGATTTTAATATATATTGGAGTCAATGGAAAGATGGTTTTTGAAGGAAGGAACAGTGATTTAAGATGGTTCCATCTGAGAAGATACATAACAAGTCTTACTTGTTGTTAGAAGAAAACAATTTAGAAGCTTTTGCTCCACGGAATAGACAAAAATGTCAGTTAGAAGTCAGTGTAAATGACTGGCCAAAGCAGATGCATACTATCCAAACACATAACATAGTGGGAACGGAAAAAAAAGACTATTTAGTTTTAAAAATATTTTTATTCACTTAGTTGAATATGCCAGTTATTGCCTGTTATTGCCAACATATTGATTTACAGTTACTACCAGTTTTTCAAATTAATGTTTTTGTACATTGTTAGCTGTGAAATTTTCAAAGCAAATATGTTGGATAAGCCTTCAGTTCCTGCTGAGCACACAGCCACTAATGTGACATTGCCTGAAGATAAAAGCATCATTGTTCTGCATGCTTTTGGATATGGCTCTGCTTTCCTTACTTGATCCAAGGTCATTATTTTCAAACCACAGCATGTTCCCACAAAGACCAAGTATTTTCCCAAGAAGGAATAATAACAGCATGGTACAGTCCAAATTAAAATGTTAACAGCCATAAAAACTACTGATCAAAGGAAAGAAATATTGTCAAAGGAGAAAATTGTATTTTTATTTAAAAGACTCATCTGCTTACACAGAGGAACAGATAATTGTGAGATACATTTTAGAACTAGGGAAAAATTATTGTTTCTTTCATATCAAAAGGATTTGGTTTTACTGTTGCTGTTTGCTTTTGTTTTGTTTTGCACATCAACCCCCGTCCCACTCCCACAGGAAAAAAAAATTAAATGGTTTATGTTGAAACATCTCCATGCTGCAAGATAAACTTGGTGGTTAATATCTAAATATTTGTATCAGTATTATTCTGAGATCAAAACTTAAGATATGTTGTTAGATAAAATACTAATTTCTTAGAAAATTTTTACTGGCATATATAAGGCTAAAAATACAATTTAAGTACATAATGTTTCCTTTTTTATGCTAACATGTTATCCATTTCTTAACTGAGTTTGGTGACAAAAAAAATTCATTTTCATTCTGAACAATGAGTATTCATCAAATGAATGAAAGATGTTAAGCTCTGATTGTAGGAAGGAAAATGTATGCAAGGTCAGTAAAGTAGGATGAAGCAAAAACATGAAAGGCTGAAGTTAAATAGTAAATTTTACGGGAAGCTAAAGAAGACAGTGGAAGATAAAAAATTATTTCCTGTCTTTCTGAGATGTGGAACGGTCCTGATCATGGCATCCTGTAATTTCCAGTACTTGCTTACACCAGTGAGTAACACAGTCCGATATTTCCATTACCAATACTCTTGGGGCAGGTTGATGATTACTTAGTTCAGAAGTGCAGAATCCTGCTGCAGCCTAGCTGGATAAAACCCAACCATGGAAATAAAAAACTAATGGTTATTTCTGAACTTGTGCACTGGTTTACCTAGAGTTTTGCCATAAAGCTTGGATATGTCACTGAGCTAACCTGTATGTTCAGCCTTCTGAGAGCCTCCTCTAGTAAAAGTTTGAAAATCAAACCAATGATACTGCTTTAGCTTTGAATCCTCTTTATTCATCCAGATAAACACATCAGCTATAATTTAGATGAGTTTGGTGTAGCTTGAGGCATATGCGCATCCTTGGTTACCTATGATGCCTTCCATCTCTTTAATCTACCTTAAAAACCACTCCTGTAATAAGATCAAAGACTATATACTGATCACATATGCACAGACTTTAAAACCTATCTGAAGGTCACAGCCATGCCAGCAGATAAGGTATAAGTCAAAGATTCAATATCTTTTTAATAAACACTTTTTCAATGCAAATATTTCTAATAATGATTGTCCCAATTGAAAGTATATACATCTAGTTATGCTTCAAAAGATCTTTTTTGCTTGAAAAGTGTTCTCATAAGCTTTTCTTCTTGTTCTAAAACACATATGTTCAAAGATATTTATCAGGTGAGAGTGAGGGTTTTGATGAGTTTTTAAGGAATCCTAGATAGAATACTGGAAGTACAGCTGTGTATAATGTGATTATGCCATTTTTGCTTTGCAATATTTTGCTCTTGTAAACTCTAAAATGCTAGGAAAACATTATCATATTGATTATTTTAATTTTTACCTTTGTGTCTAATTATGAAGTAGAAGATTTTTATTTTTTTTTAATACTCCTTTGGCTTTACCTGTCTTCAAAATAGCTTCCAAGAATCTACTCTTTTGTGGCAAATAATGGTATGCAGAAAAGTAATTTCTGTCAGATGGCTACTGTTACCTTCTGTGTATAAGCCCATTTTTCAAAATAGTGATTTTCATCACTATGGAATTAAATTTGAACCATTCTGAAATGACAATTATTATCAAATGTATTAGGATTTTTTGTTTCCTGACACTAATGCCCTTATCTTTATGGACTCTCCTGTCTGACCTACAATAGCTCAGTGTTAGGCATACAATTAAATATATTACTGTATTTGAATAATTACATTTGATTTTTTTTTAAAAAGAATGGCACCAAATCCTATTATGAATCACCAAGTGTATGAAAAATTATCCTTATTTTTTTTTCTTTTTAATAATTATTGAAATGAGCTGACACTGGCAGTGGTTAAGTTGGCACATACCCAGGGTTGGGGCAGTATTACTAACAACTTGCATCATAAATGTTATATTACTTAAGATAAATTGGCAAGAAAGTTGATTAGTGCATTAATTTACAATACTGTGAATTCTTAATGAAGTGATGCATAAGTAAATGTCTGCATTTGCACCATAGCAAAACATTTGCATTACAAATAAAAAAAATGTATGTGTATATATATATAAATAAGTGTGAGGAGGAAAAACATGGAGCTGCACATCTCCTCATTTTAAAATCAAGAAAAAATTAAACCCTCTCTTGGTATTTCTTCAGTAAGTAAATACTGCAAGCAACCTGTAAATAAGATTCTATATCAGGAAAATAAGTGACATGAGAGTTCTCAGATCAAAGGTTTCTGACTCTGAAAGAGGACAAATTCCACTGGTTCTTGTAATTCCTTCAGGCTCCAGTGTGTGTTTTCAGGATTCAATTCTATTTCCTTATTTTGCATCCTGAATTGTCTGTATCCTCTATTTTATAGTAACACTTAGAGTAAAAGTAATATTACCTATATATATATCCCCCTGATCACTAGTTTTCCAGTCCCAGGTTTATTTTCTCCCTAAATTGGTGGGAAGGGGTCTCAGAAGTATTTGAGTTCCTAAAACATCAATTAACGATAGAATTAATCAATTAGCATACAGAAAAAGGAGATGGGGAATAGAGACTTCAAATTATTTAGAGGTAGAGAGTATAGGATAACGTATATAAGTTATGAAAACAGATATTTGGCATGAAAATGGAATAAGAGAAAAAACAAAGAGTTTGACAGTTAGAGAAGAGAAAGGATGAGGAAAAGAGCCTTGCATTGTAGCTTACAGGAAGGAAAAAGAGCTGTGAAGGAAATCATGCAAAAAAAAACCCAAAACAAAACAAAACAAAAAACCAAAACAGCACAAGAAAGTTCCAGTAAGACTAAAATATACGTCTTATAAATAACATAAAAATAAGGCACCAAAGAATTCAGTGCCAGTGAAAAATTGAGTAGTTCAGATAGATGGATGTGGTTATGGATGAGATACATTCTTTTACAAGAAGATCAACTGGCATTAAATAAAAAAAGGTATGATGCAGATTAGTGTTTCTCTTAAACAATTCTAAAACCTAGTGCTACAAATAAAGCTTCTCTTCTTTTTAGGCATCAAAATAAAGACAGTGTCACCTAATCAGAATGGACAGTTTCCCTTTAAGTTAAAAGTAAAAAACTAAACATCTCAATAAAACCAGCACTGGCTGGAGCACACCCCATATTTTGCCACCCTCGTTGTACAGGCTGACTGTTGCGCTGGAGTAGTCCACAATCCCGACTGCCTAATGCCTCTGTGCTGCCTGTGGAGCCAGTGGGTGGAAAGGAAGCTTGGGAGACAGGTCATACCTTAAGTCAAGCTCTGTAATGAATTTCTGTGTTATTACTTTTTTCTTTTACATGTAACCATTTTTCCTTATGTTTCCCCTTTGTATTATAAATCCCAGGTTCATTAAAAGTGTCTTCTGGCACAAATACTCAGTGCAACAGTAACTGGGAATTTAATCAAGCAAATCTCTTAATTCATTCCTCTCAGCTGTACCTGATTATACAGTATAATATTTCTGGGACAGATTTCCAGAGGTATTTGTGTATTTTATTTCCATTAAAATAATGAATTCTACAGACTTTAAATACCAAAGCATTTTGAAAAAATATTCTGTAGAATTCATTAGTTTAATGGAAATAAAATACACAAATACCTCTGGAAATTTTGAAATACCATAACATTTTGAAATACTAGAAAATGCCAGTTCTACATTCCTAGCACCATCATCCCTTATTAAGAATCACAGCAATCACCATTTTTTGCTTTATTTAATAGGAGTGGGATGAAATTTTGATGACTTTCTGGGTTCTGCCTGACAAAAAGAAAAAAAAAAAAAAGAAAAAAAGAAAAAACAAAATTTCTGTGGTTAATTATTTTCAGCCACCACACAGGCAGCTGAGACATACAAGGAAGAATGAGATCAATAGATGTTAAAAAATACAGTATTATCAGTATGGCCATTAGTGTCTGTTATTACCATATTGAGGATATAAGTATATAAACCCTCCAAAGACTTCTACATCTTTTGAATTCCCTACTGTGGTCTTGTAGACAGTGGCACATTTTACTAAGGGTCCTTCACCTTAATTTTATTTCAGAATACTCAATTAAATTTTTTAATTATCATCTTGACTGACATGACTTTGGTATGTTAGAACAAAGAGTCTGATTCACATCAAAAGGGAAGAAAAACTGGTGTTTTTGCCTCCACTTGCCCTTTGCTGTTGTGTGATTCAAGTTCAGCAGTGAATGATTTTGAAATTTTTCAAGCATATAAAGTCATTATAAACAATGACCACAAGAAAGGTCATTCATCGTGGTTTATGCTGGTTCTTATTCATACCATTGTAACTAAAGCAATCGGAGACCTGCTGAGCAGTATACAACTATATCAAGGGGCACATCTTGAGGCATTATGAATCTAATGAGCAAAGCAAGAAATCACCACCATTTTTGAGAGTTACAGCTCTAGCAAGATCTTAGTATGTGCTTGTTAATCAAATTAATTCTGAGACAACACCTTATTGAGTGCAAAACATTGGGGAGCTGTCATGTTGTCAAAAGCCATTAATAATGGGGTATCACTGTACGTGTCAGAGCAAAGCTGAGTTCCCTGCAGTAAGGACTGTGCCCTCTGCCTCTCCCTCATCCTCTCCTGTGCCTTCCCCCCATCCTTTCAGCCTCTTTCCACCAAAGTCAGAGTTTTGCATGTGTGACTTAACAGATACAATCAATATTTTTGGCAACAAAATCTAAGTATGACTGTAAGAGAGAAGTCTGAAGATTGCATCTATTCAGTCCTATGTCTAAAAGTAGGGGAGACTTACACTGCTCTGTCTAGCTATAAAGCAAAGTCAAGATGTGTGGTCAAAGGCATCTTTTTTGTTGTTTATATGGTTTGTTTTGGTGAATATGAAATGGAATTAAGACAGGTCAGAGTTTGACACAGGTTCTCAGGAATGTAAGGTGTGAACCTATCTGCTACTGAGCTGCCTCCAATCGCAGGTTAAATATCCCCATTTAGCAGATCTCCCATTTAACAGCTGCTTAAACCCACTCATGACTAAAAGCTTTGTCCTAGAGTTAGAGTTGAGAATATTTCTGTTCCTCGGACTGAACTGAAGGTCACTATCTAGTCATGTTCAAAGTCAATTTGTACTTGATAATGAATGAAATGCAAAGAAATACAAAGCAGCCATTTCAAACCCTTTGTTCTGTTTTCTGATGCTTCTCAACTTTGAGAAAATAAGTGCAAAATGACAATGAATTGAAGAGATAAAAAACCAAGTCATTTTCCACCTACCAATAATTGAAACTATAAATTATTTTTCTTATGGTTGTAAAAAAGGTGACTAATCCAGATAACAGTGTACAGACATACGATATATATCATAACAATGTTGCTGCAGTAAGTAAAACAATACTATGTGAACAACTTTGAGTTTAATTTACTACTTTTTACAATAATTTTCTTCTGACTTCTGTTGAAGAAGTAAATTTTCCTTTCACTTTTAAACATTGATGTAATTTATTATAAGGATATTTAGAATCCTTTGAAACATTGATATCTATCTTCCTCTTTTTTATGCATAACTTCCCATATCAACCAAATATACCAGTTATGTGATAGTTAGTATCTTCTGAACACTGTTAAATGATATTTAGGCATGTAAAATGAAACAGCAATAGCAGTTTGAACCCTTGCTAACTAGATCATTCAGATTAGAGTCTATTTCAATACTCTATATAAGAGGATGGACCCTGTTCTTATTTTTCAATTTTTGTAGTATAATTTTGTCTTTCAATGAATATACATGGACTCAATGAAACATCACCTTCAATTACGTCTACTGAGGAATTTCTTTGTTCAGACAAAATTTGTGATCTCAAAAGTGAACTCTCAGATCAACACAAAGCATTTTTCTTTCTAACATTTTGGCATATGCCTAGTGCAATTAGTTGAATTGAGTTTAGCTCACTCTATAACAGTCACTGAGAATTAGGAATCTAAGAACGGTATTATTCAGTTCAGGTTTCCCTTTCAACCCATTATCCAGAGTCCTCCTCAATTTATTTGCTTTCTCTCTTGAGTTAATGCATACCTGGATTTCCCACTTTCTATGGGAAAGTACTAAATATCTCATTAGGCATTTTATGATGTAACACATAGTAAGGCACTCTGTGGTGTGCTGGGTTTTATTTATAGAAGATGTCTACATCTACCTTTCAAGTTTGTTCCACTTAGCATTGGGTAATTAAATACCCCACTGTGGATGTGAGAAAGTTAGGAAAGGAGGGGAAAATATTGTGTAATCCAACAAGTGGGATAGTCACCTGAGTGTGAAGGAAACTTTATTGCTTTGGTCTGATAATCTTTTCACCGTTATATAGTTCATTCATCAAGGCCAGAAACTGTAAACACTTGTCTGCAAAATCCTTCTCATATGGATTGAAAATACCACCCTTTCCAGAATCTGATAGCTAAGGCAATGGGAAGAGAATGATCTACATACAAATCCACATCAAAAAAAGAAACTGAAAAAAAAATTTCTTGTATTGCAAGTGAACACACTAATTTCTGAACTCTGTGGCTGAGAGAGGGGAACTATTTTGTAAAGCATAACCAATAAGACATATTCAAAAAATGCCCATCAGTTCCATCCCAGGAAATGGAAAAAAAAAAAAATCCAAAAGGGTGTAATCATAAAGCACTTATTAGTGCTGTCAAAAGGAATTGCTCTACAATGTCACAAGGAAAGACAGTGAAACCCAGTGATCAGTGATGAGAGAGACTAGCTGATTGCTGGAACAAGGAAAACTCAGCAGAAGAGAAATCAGACAGAAAAAGAGTGAAACTTAATGAAATCATGAAATATAAAAGATGAACATTTTGTCAAGTCAGAGAGCTGAAGTAAAGCATCAGGGAAAAGGAAGACAGAACCAGCAGTGAAAGGGATCAAATGGATCATTAACAAAGCAGCCAAGGAAAAGTGTAGGATGCTGACGGAAGGAGAGGGAGCTTGAAGCCGGTATTAGACAGGAAAGCTGAACTGTAGTCAATTGTAGACAATTTGCAGCGATAGGATATGGCAGCAGTTGTAAAGAAGCAAAGAGACTCTGCAAGTGATGAAAGTGAAAGGAGAACTGAGAGGGTTTGCAAGAAATGGTAAGAGGAGTGTCCCAACACCAGCAGTCTGATCTTGTCTACAATGAGTAGGTGCAAAGATGAGAGGATCAGATGAAGTGATCCTGGTCTCCATAAATCAGAAGCTTGGATAGCAGTAAAAGTGCTATGAATATCTGTATTTTTGTTCTATTTTATTTTATTATATTTTATTCTATGAGTGGAGGAAACATTCCAGAGAAAGGAAAGCAGAACAATGGAAATGGCCATAGAAATTACAAAGACAGCACACAAGTCGTGGAAGTTCTGAGGAGGATAGGTAAGTGGGATGGCAATAATAGACATGCAGGATGGCAATAGTAAAGGAATATAATGTCAGAGAGTTGGTTGCAAAACTAAGGGTGTGGGATCTGGATTTGCACTTCTTTGGAAGGTAGCAGAGCAACAAAGAAAAACAGAAAAAGGAAGAATCTTGAGTCTGTAGAGACATAAAGGTAACACATATAGTAGTACAGTATGAGAAGTTCACATGATATATTTGTTCAGAACGTGGATGTGGATAAGAACTGGGTGAGAGACATACAAAATCGCTGTGGAATAGGACTAGTAAAAAATGTAGAATTAGAAAATGCTATGAATATGTGACTTTTTTTTTTTTTTTTATTGCTTTGGATGAAAGCTGATAGACATTACTGCAACATCTGTGAGCCAACAAAAGCTTTCATAGAAAGAAAAGAGGGGGTGGTTGAGTTTTTCTATGCTTCTGAAAAGAGAATATGATAGATCTCACCCATTGTGCTCACAGAAACAAAGGTAAATGGTAATCCAACTGAAAACGTGTGAAACTTTTCTTAAGGCATATCAAACCATTGCAAAATTAGTTGCAATGTTGAATGAGGTTGCCTTAGTTGTGCCTTACCTGAATGACATTTATGGATTCTGAAGTTGTTCTAACTGACATAATTGTCAAAGTTAAAAACCTTCTTGCCTATGGTATTCTTTCCATGGAAGATGTACAAAAGCAGCATACATCATTGAGCAGGCTTTTGGATGTGTCCTTTCCTGAAATTTAAAAGCTTTTCATCTCAGTTTGATCTACTTCCACAGATTTTACATGTGCTCAGTATTTCACAAAATATGTGTGCCAACACTCTACTCTGTAGCTGAATGACTGTTGTTTCCATTAAAAGTTATATTCAAATACTGGAAGTACAGAGCCCATATTTTTAACTGAACAGTCAAGATTACAGATTGTCATCATCTTTCAGAAAGCTTATTATTAACAATAACCCGACCTACATGAAGTTGTCCCTGCTCTAACTCTGTGTAGAGGTGGACTAGATAAGCTCCAGAGGTCCTTTCCAGCCAGAAGGCAATTCTGTGATCCTCAGGTATTGCTGTGAAAGATCACATCGATTGTGTATGCTACCCACACAGAGAAAGTTGAGCCTTTGCAGACACTTTTCAGTCATAGCATTATTATAGGATAACCTGGCAACCCTTGCTTTTACTCTTAATGAGACATGATATTCAGAGAAAAACTCTAGCTGATTTATATGCTCAGGATGTAATTCAGATTCTGGACTTTGGTTTTACACAAACAGTCAAGTTCATTTTTGGGTCGAAGATATAATCACTATGTTTACCCAGCACAAAACTCTCCCTGTATGGCAAATCATTGTTTTGTTGTGTTGAAGAAGTGCTGGATTCTGGTTCTAAATGTCATATAGTAATAAAATCTCGTTGCTGCTATATAATAGCATTTGATCTTAAAATCTTTAGTTTAGCACTAGCATGCTGGTTGCAGATACACCACAATAGGATCCAAGCAGTGTTTTCTGCAGACATTTCTGTCATCCATAAATAAAGAACTATTACATCACACTTCTTAGTCTTGATTTACTGCTTATTCATACAAGAGAATGTCAAAAGGACAACACCCATCTCGCTAGGTGTTACAGAACTGAAATATAGTGATTGAGCTCCATCTTGTGGAATACAGAGAAGATTACAGCTTTTTTTTTTTTTTTTTTTTCTTTCAAAAAGTGATCGTGAAAGGCATAATTTCATTAAGTTCCTGTTTAAAGTTTTCCTTGTGGAAGTTTTGAACAGATAGGGAGAAAAATTAAGATGATAGAATCGTAGATTCATAGAATGACAAATAATCATAGAATCGTAGAATGGTTTGATTTGGAAGGGACCTTAGAAAATCATCCCGTTCCAACCCCCTGCCATAGGCAGGGACACCTTCCACTAGGTCAGGTTGCTCAAAGCCCCGTCCAACCTGGCCTTGAACAATTCCAGGGAGGGGACATCCAGAACCTCTCTGGGCAACCTGTTCCAGTGCCTCACCACCCTCACAGTAAAGAATTTCTTCCTTATATCTAATCTAAACCTACCCTCTTTCAGTTTAAAACCGTTACCCCCTCATCCTATCACTACACTCCCTGATAAAGAATCCCTCTCCAACTTTCTTGCAGGCCTCCCTTAGGTACTAGAAGGCCGCTATAAGGTCTCCCCAGAGCCTTCTCTTCTCCAGGCTGAACAACCTCAACTGTCTCAGCCTGTCCTCATAGGAGAGGTGCTCCAGCCCCCTGATCATCTTTGTGGCCCTCCTCTGGACTTGCTCCAAGAGATTCATGTCCTTATGTTGGGAGCCCCAGAGCTGGACACAGTACTCCGGGGGGGCGGGTCTCACAAGAGCAGAGTAGAGAATGACCTACTAGCAACACTCCTCTTCATACAGCCCAGGTTGGCTTTCTGGGCTGTCAGGACACATCACTGATTCATTCAGTTTTCCATCACTTAATACCCCCCAAGTCCTTCTCTGCAGGGCTGCTCTCCGTCCACTCATCACTGTGGCAGGTGAACCCACCCAATGAAAATAAGGCTTCTTGGCTGCTGAAGTGTAGCAGCTCCTGATTGCCTTTGCTCTCAGGGCTTCACAGTAGTTTGGGCCTTTGGCCAATAGGAGACGCTATTGACTACAGGTCAGATTCGGCCTGGGAATAAATGGAGTCCCCTGGGGGAGCCGTTTGTAGCTTGTCCCCCAGAGCAGCATGATGCATTTGAGGACTCTCCCCTTGGGTCTGGAAACTCCTCAAGGTTCATTGGGTTGAGACACTGCCCTGAGCAGGTCCTCGAGGTTGAGAGCCCTCACTTGTTAGGTGAGTGATAGAGTGTTTTGGGTTGTCGTTAAACCCTAGGAAGTTGTTCTGTTCTTCCACAGACATTCAAACCTGTAGTTTGTGGAGGGCTAGTTAATTGTGTTAATAATAAATTTTTAAATTTTGGTGGTTGCTTGTTTATTTGAGAGCCTCCATAACAATCTCCCAGCCTGTATTTGTGCTTGGGATTGCCCTGACCCATGTACAGCACCTTGCACTTGGCCTTGTTGAACTTCATGAGGTTTACAGGGCCCACCTCTCAAGCCTGTCCAGGTCCCTCTGGATGCCATCCCTTCCCTCCAGCGTGTCAACTGCAGCACACAGCTTGGTGTTCTCAGCAAACCTGCTGAGGGTGCACTCAATCCCACTGTCCATGTTGCCAACAAAGATGTTAAACAGCACCAGTTCCAGTATCGACCCCTGAGAAACGCCACTCATCACTGCTCTCCACTTGGACATCGAGCCGTTGACAAAAATTCTTTGAGTGCAACCATCCAGCAAATTCCTTATCCACCAAGTGCTCCATGCATCAAATCCACATGTCTCTAATTTAGAGACAAGGAAGTCGTGTGGGACGGTGTCAAATTGTTACAACATGTCTCACATTAAGATGCATTATGATATGAAGAAGAATTAAAAGTACCAGGAGATACACCCACAGTACATAATGTTTTGGTGACTATTTTCGTTAATACAGGAGATGATAAAAGCATTGCTACAAATGGTACTATTCATATTTTTGAATATTCACACAGATATTGGCTTTCAGCTCTCAGGCTTTTAGGTCTGTTAGTAATTCACTATACTCTATGAAAAAAATATTCAAGCATGTTTATTCTTATTTTCACTTTCCAGTTATACTGTAGAAGATGTGTTGCATAATCCTTATGAAAATAAGTGAATGCATTCTCAGGTGTGCATACAGACAGTCCAATCATGAGCTTTAACAATTTGTTCAATTAAACTTTTCTGTTGAAGAGTATAGTATTAAAGATAGCTGAGCGAGAAAATAAAGTCATTATGTGTTTATGTTTAGCAATATGTGCTATAAAAATGTTTTCAAGACTGAAAAAGTTCCCCTTTGACTTTAAATTACATGCACCACTGAAAAGCGTTCAATATGATGTGCTAAGTGCAGATTTTTAAAAATGGAATTAACCTTCCAAAGGTTCACACATGTATATAATCACTCATACTTACATATATACCACAGGAAAACCTGGACTGTATGTCTTCTGCAGCTATAAAGATGAGATTATACCAACATTGCATTTTTTAAATTGATATATTCCAAGATAAAAGCTTTTTCAATTTTTTTTTTTTTTTTTTTAAATCAGTCCACTAATATCTAGGCATTAAAACTGCAGACAAGCACTTGGTGGGGGATTGAAAAATGTCAAGTATACAGCTCTTGTACAAGTCCAAGTGTTTTGAAAATTCTTTTGGAAACTCTCTGTGTCTCTTTCCAGATAAATGCCTTTCCAAATCTGACTTTAAAAACTATGTGCCAACTGAACTTCTGAAAAGTCTCTCCCTACAATTATATCTTCAATTTTTAGCGGGTTTATTTTGAGAGTGTCTAGGAGTTTCAGTGAAACATATGTTCCCAAAACTCTTGCCCAATTTCCATCTTTGTCCTTGTTTATGTTACATTTCCAAAATAAAGGTTTGACTTGCAGGTCAATTGGTGTCACTAGGACTCAGCATTTGTGAAACCTTGGTACTTAGTGTAAAAGCTAAATATATATTTAGAGTCAGTTTTCCAACAGTTTCCTTTTTCAGCTCAGTAAGCATGAAGAGATGCCTGGTTTCTGTTCCTTAGAGCCTGCAGTACTTGAGACATAGATATATGACCTGTGACAAAGGACATCGGTGTAACTCCCCAGCATGTGGGAGAAGAAAATTAAATAAAATATAATCAAAGTAAATAAAATCCTAAACAAACAACCTGTAATTTCTTTTCTCATCCCCTGTCTCCTTCATCTCTGTGAGCTAAATAAAGACTAGACTCAGTTTTGTAAATTTTTGACAGCAGTGATATTGATTTCAAAAAGATTGACAACTTCACTGAAGACATGGTTAGATTTGGGGGAAATTAATATGGTCCACAAATCCGTTTTGCATATACTTCTTACATGACTAAAGACTAACAAAATAAAAAGAACAGAGAAAGTCAGAAAACAGTTATCATTAAATGAAACAATGACAATTTGTACCACACAAAAGTTTCCCTTCAGGAACACAGTTTGAGATCTGACAGCTGATGGGTCCCAATGATTTCTTTTGGGACTGTGGACTTTAGTGACGTGGGGATGGGAAGATGTTTGCTCATATGCACAATTGTATCTTTCATTTTTGTTGGGTAAATCCAAACTCTTTTCCAACATCTTTGGAACAATTTACTTTTATAACACTTCCTTATGCAAGTAGTACTGCTGATGTATTTTTGCTAAATTCCCTCATGATATTATGTTCGTGCTGTTAAAATTAGAAAGTGTCTCAGAGAGATTGAAGCCTAAGGGATCGCTCAAACTTACAGGGAAACTGGTACTTTCCAGCTGAGGTAAGTAGAAATCTGGTATGACAATGGAGAGGTTTGATTGTTTGCAAAGCATAAATTTTTCTAAATGCAATGGGGTGAACAACAAGCATGTATACTAACTGATAATCAAGTTTAGATGACTTTTTTTTAAAAAATCTCCTTTATTACACAGGTTTTGCCACAATCAAATTGTGCAAAAATTTATGATTCTTGTGTTTATTCTTTCATTTAAATTTTTCCAAACCTCATGATTAATAGTATCTGTCTGCAGATTTATCTTTTTTCTACTTTCTTTTCTTTTTTTTTAGGAATAATTGTCCTTAAAAAACAGGGTCATTCTAAATGAGTTGCTATGGATTGTTTTTATTCTTGACAGTTTTATGATGCTATACAATTTCTCAGTTAATGCTCTTCAGTGAAGGACAAATACAATACTTTAGGCTTCATTTGGTTGATCAATGTCTAAATTTATTTTTTATTTATCTAGTTGTCTTGAGAGAAGATCAGTGGATGTATTTTTCCCATCATTCCTCCTTCATTTGTATAGCATACATCTTCACATTGCCAATTAAGATTTCAAAGTGAAAACATAGATCTTTTTGTAATCCCATCTTCTCTTTTTATAACAAAATATCTCACAGAGCCTTTAGAATATAAGATTATGTATATATAATTGGAAATTTTAGAAACCATAAATGGTAAATACCATCTGTATAAAATATGGAATTTCTTTGGACTACTCATAGTTATTGTATAGGGGTGGATACAGTCTTCACCTGATCAGGTGGTAGTTTAATTGTTAAGCTCTGATTGTGTGATAATTCTTTGCTTCATATTTAGTTATCTATTTTTTGGAATGTGTATAGCATGATAATATTGATTTAGTTTAATATGGAACTGATCAGCAGATTAGAAAACTTAAGTAAGATATGCCTCAGAAAAATATTTGTGGTTTAATAGTGGAAGGCAATACCTATATGGTTGATTTTTTTTTTTCTCAAAGCTTTCTGAATCAAATTGAATGACAGACAAGAAAGAAAAAACAAAGAATTGAGGAAAGGCCTTAAAAAAATCAAAAATACTCAGAACCATAGAGACCTTTCATGGGAATCAACCTGATTATACAGGAAAACAGTGTGTTATGAACTTCATGTAAAAGGCTTCTTTGCTCCATAAAAAATATACATTCCTTTCCCTAGTTTTTACTTCCCAATTTTAAACAATATTGACTGTGATGCTCTCATGGTTAAAAGAAAGCTGCAAATCCTTTACTTTCAATAATAAATTATGTCTTGAGAAAGCTGGGTGAATTCATAGAAGAAAAATAGTGCTAGATTAATCAATCAAGTTAATTATATTAATTTAATTTATTGTTTTTAATTTAATTTTACCACTTAAAGTGCAGAGTTCTGGGGTATTTTTTATTATTGAAGTATCTGGGTGAATGATTTCTTTTCTGCATGAGTTCTTTTATCACTGTTAATGGGAAAACAGCTGAAAATTTGTCCTCAGATTGTGAACAGATTGAGAACCTCTCTATTCCCAATACCCAAGAATCTCCCTTTGTAGCTGAAATGACATTTTTTGGTGAATATAAGTGTTTTTTCAAATTGGCATTTATTGATTTTTTTTTAAGACCTTATATAGCAGAATAGTAAAGTCTTGGAAGAAGAAATTATAAGAAATTAGAGGAAAAAGTTTCTCCCAAACCCCACAGATCAAGCAGGGGATGGTCAGTAGGGCTATTCCGGTGTCTCAACACCCTGAAGAACCACTGAGGTGTCTGACTGATCTCTCTCACATTTGTGATTCAGGGAGCTCTAACGTTTGGGTTAAAAAAATAATTTTCTTTATCATCAGAGAAAAATGAATTCCTGTAAACTTCTACCTTCCTCTTTAGAACAGGGTGTGGTCTGCTTATTAGGAGTATTCAGCTGTTTATACCAAAGGAGTCCCTCTCCAGCTTTCTTGCAGGCCTCCCTTAGGTACTACAAGGCCACTATAAGGTCTCCCCAGAGCCTTCTCTTCTCTAGGCTGAACAACCCCAACTTTCTCAGCCTGTCCTCATAGGAGAGGTGCTCCAGACCTCTGAACATCTTTGTGGCCCTCCTCTGACCTAACTCAAGCAGGCCGATGTCCTTCTTATACTCAGGGCCCCAGAGCTGTACACAGCACTCCAGGTGGGGTCTCACAAGAGCAGAGTAGAGCGGGAGAATCACCTCCCTCGACCTGCTGGCCACACTTCTCTTGATGCAGCCCAGGATATAGTTGGCTTTCTGGGCTGTGAGAGTACATTGTTGGTTCATAGTCAATTTTCCATCCATGTGTGTCCACATGCATTAAATAATGCATGGTTTTGACCCCATTTCATACCTTCTTTTTGTCCTCATGGATTTTTTTCTCTTTCTTTTTTTGAGATTTGTAGAAGTATCAGAAATTTATTATTATTTGTTTATTATTTATTAGAAGATCTGGAAAGAACATAGCAAAAAGTAGAAGGATATGGCTAAAATGACTCAGTGAGAAGGCCTATGACTTGTTTAGAGATAAGAACAAGAAACTTAATGGTGCAAACCTTAGGTTTGTGACATATTTTTCTCTATTACTATCCTGGAGAACTCCTTGGGCCACATAGTTCAAATTCTTCTGAAGCTTTATCACAGGTTAATGTCTTAGGTGCTACACCTAATTATTCAGTTTGCGTTCACATGCATACTCAGATGCATGAGAGTGAGAAAGAGGAAGAGAGTCCTCCTTGTTTGCAGTGATATAATGTAGAGGAACCAATGTGTTTCCTTAAATTTATCTTGAATGAGAAGGAAAATTATGTCCCTATAATGAGGGATCAATGTACCTGAAATGCTAGGCAGAAGCATGGAAGACAATGTGATGAAATATAATCTGTACAAGCATACGTTTGATCCTAGCTGTCCTTCCTGGATTTAAACTGCAGGTGCCTGACAGATGTGACACAGCTGACACAAGACCAGCACTTAAATGATCCTAGACCCTCGATTATATGAGCAGATTCTTTAGAAAGATCTTTTGCAGATTTAGTCTGATTGAAATGAAGCTGGTCAGTTAATCCTTTCCATTCCAAAGCTCTCTACCAGGAATGTAGCTGATAAAGACTTCAGGCCTTAACAGTCTTAAGTAGGATTATCTCTTCTACTTTTAAATTAAGTGTTTTAGCACTGTTTTAAGCAAATGGTTTCACAATTCAACCAGAATACAATTATCTCTAATGCTTAAAATAATCTACATTCCTACTAGATTCCCCCTCAAAACACCTTGAGCTGGAAATTACCTCTGGTACAAGACATTTCATGGAAGGTTACCTTTCTGAGAAGCACAGTAGCTTCCTCAACTTGAAGCAGGGAAAGTTCCAGCCTGAGAGAGCCCTTAGAGCTGGTCCCAGACTTCTGGAAAGGCTATATAAAAAGTTGTATTAAAGTTACATGACAGAGTGATGTATGACTTCTGGCTGCAGCTATGCCAAACAGCAAGCACAGCTTTTGCAAGGCACTATTTTTTCTCTTCTGTGAGGGTACTCAAAAGTTTCTCTTCAGCTTGGGGGGCTCTTCTTGTGTGTCTCTTGTGACATGTGACCTATTATTTTTTAATGGTTTTTATTTATTTTTTAATTGTTCTAATCTTTTTTTATTCATTACATGAAAATATTAGCATTAACTTTTAAAAGCAGTGACACAACAAATTTAAAACCTTCACAGTTTCAACTAAAAGCTATACATGTGTTCTATATTTACAGAAACAAAAAGTTAAACTTTGTGCTTTTGATCAAATCTCTAAACATAATTCTTCAATATTTTGTAGTTTTAATAAGTTTGGTTTTTAACTGCCTGGTATGAGAAAATTTCTAAAGAAAGTTCCAGAATTTTATGGTACTTTTATAACACCAAAGTCATGAAACTTTTCAGCAGTACCAACTAGCTGAAAAATCTATGTGTTATGCTAAGATTAAAAACATATCTGTGCACTGTGTTTCCTGAATATTGTCTTCTGAAAGAGACAGAAAGAAGAGGGGAAAAAGATGAAAGTGCTATCCTATGGACAACAGTTCTACTACAGTCAACATTACTTGCTGAATCATAAGCAACCTGATATATCAACAGAGACAAGTATCATTACATCCATAAACATAACAATCATCTGAAACAACTCCAGACTTCAGGTAACAATGGGAAATACCTTTTTTTTTTTTTTTTTTTTTTTAAAGAAATCTTTTGGAGCCTTAAAACAGCTGAAAATTGAGATAGTCATAAAGTGTCTCTCTTCATGTAAAAAGACTTATTTTCATAGTTCAAAATCATCTTTTAGGAAATATTTCATATGATATTTCTCAGGAACAGATTGTGCTTTCAAGACACTGGTATGTCGTATGATATGTGTTGGGTGTGGCTTCCAGAGCCATTTGGGTTGTAAAGAACTTGAGGTCAGTATGAATTTTATGTAAGCAAGAATGAAGAACTGGACATTATATGATATTCTAATGTATTAAGGCTGTAATACAATTAATATATCCTGTAATAAAGATATAGATTGATTTATCATCACTCCCAGTAAAATCACCTTCTGGATGAAAACTCTGCTCTGAAATATGTAACAGATGGTGATATGATGAAATTCACTACAAAAACTTCATTATTTTCTGTATAATTGGCTGTATAAATGAGTCATATTCAGTTCTGAAATGAATACTCTGGCAGCTGTAACCCAGTATATATCATAGATTTGCTTTCAGTTTATACTGGCATTACTGGAACAGAAATTTCCTAATAATTTTATCTAGAACAACCAAAAAGTCAAAAGCATAGAAAAGGAAATTCAGTCGACTAAGTGATTTTCTAAATGAAATAACATGCTATTCTCTTTATATACGATATTTATTGTTCTTATTCAAAGCTAATAATTTGTGGTCTAACTCCAGTTTCAATCCTTATTGTTGCAAAGTTTACATTTAATTTTTTTTATTATTAAATCTAAATTAATTAAATCACATTGAAATATGATGAGAAGGAACTGGCAATAAAATATAAATAGCAGGCTTTCTTCAAAAACCTTAGCACATTAAGCACCAACATCTGCTTTATTATAGAATGTGTACACCTACATGTATGTATAGATATAAATGTGCATACATATATGTATATACACAAAACCACACCTGCTCAAATGTGACATATACATTAAAGCTTCTTTTCAATATAGATATTTTAAAAGATTTATTATTGTATTCATGTTTGACTAAAATGTGAATATCGCTTCCCTCTATAATCCAGTGTACAATGGTGCCACTATACAACCTGATTAATGTCTGTTTTCATAGGCTTATGGAAAGATTCAGTTTGGGTGGGAGGTCTTGAGGTCATCCTGTTGAAGTTCTGGTCAAAGCAGGGCTGACTCCAAAGTTGGAGCAGGTTGTCCAGGGCTGTGCCCAACCAAGTTTTGAAAGTCCCCAAGGACAGAGTCCACAACCTCTGTACAACTTGCTAGTGCTTAACAACTATCTCACAGATATAAAGACAAATAATTGAAAACAGATTGTTATAAAGGTCTTAGGAGTGCTGAGGGATTCCAGGGCGGGTGGGTTAGTTGGTTGTTTCCTACATAATTGGACAAATTTGAAAAACACATTCATCTTGAAATTAAGGGGGATTGCTGAGAAATTAACCATGCAAACAAAATAATTTCTCATTTGGAAGTGAGATGCAAATTATTATAATGTGCTGGGATCATCATCACATACTGAAATGAATACATAAACTGTTATTAAAAATAAAAATATTAAACTGATTATAGTTCAGCAGCAATATAGTGCATCTTTTTAATCAGAATTGAAGGAGAAAAAACATTAAAGAATGACTAACGTAAGTTGGAAGCCAAATACTGCTCATCTATTTATTTTTTTAGTATTGGATGGTTTATATTTTAGCCATTAATTGTTCATTACAGCAAAGTAAACACACAGATGTTTATCCTAGTAATGTGTAATGTCAAAACCAAAATAATTTTTTTCTTTAGTTGCTGTATTTTATTTTTACATATCCACAATATAACCTAATTATAAAAACAACCGGTCTTTATTTTTAACAAGTTCTCAGAAATTCTTCACAGATGGGGAATTCATACATGCGTGTGGAAGAAGCACCTGGCAGACTGACTAATAAATGTCTTGCATAATTTTTTCAATGATACCATTTCATTAATTCTGAGACATCTTTTTAATACAGGTAAGGATAAAGTTGCAATTGTTGAGCAAAAGAAAATTTCTGGTAGCTACTTCTCAGAGCTTATCTAGCCACAGAAAAGTCTCAGGCATTTTAAATGAACATTCCAGTTCCTCTGCTGAAGCAATACTTAGATATTTACTTTGGTCACCAGATTTCTCCAGCTACTTGACAGTTTATTATGTCATGATAGGCATTTTCAGTGACAACTACTAGTCAAGATACTGTAAAATAGAAGAGACGACATCTAACACATCCCAGCAATTTTGAAATTAAGCTTTCACCAAGGGTGTGGGAGATAAAAGCTTGGTCTTTTCCTGGGGTTTAAACTAGTATTCCTTACTGATTAAGAAAATATTGCAATCACAATCAGCTTGACTGTGCTATCTACCTTGGTTATCTAGTTAGGCACTCAACAAGTACAGGACAGAGGTTAGCCTAAGTGCTAAAATGCAGAAAGAAGTTAAGAACTGTAAATCCTAATCTAGAAGAGGTTTTACATGCCAAGTTTAAAGCTATGGTCCATAAAAGAAAAATAAGTTAAGTGTCTAAATCCTAGTTTGCCGTACTTTCCCACTGCCTTACTTGAACTAGGTTAAGCATGTTTCTATTTGATTTTAACTTCTCCTAGTCTGAGTTTTCAAATCTATCTCAAATTACACTTTCTCAGAATTTTAGAAACATTTATCTTCTATTAAGTTCTGTGGTGACAGAGAAACTCAGTGTTCCTCTAACTAATCATTGTAAGGGATTGTATCTAAAAATGTACAGGACCAAATCTCTCACAAAATAGAGCTAAATTGCTATCTTAGGAAAAAAACAACCAACTACAAACCAGTCAAGCTTAAACTATCATCATCATCATCATCTATCATATTATCATCTGCTGTTTAAATATTCACCAAAGACTCAATCCTAATTGTCTTCTCAAAATTCAGAGTTTTTTCATTGCCCAGGAAGAAATCTTTGACAACACTATCTAGATTGCTCCAGGTAATAGTGTTCTCTTCTCCTTCTGATACATGATTATAATGCAGTAAAACATAAGAATTAGAACAGATGGGAAAAAAAGAGCAGAGCTCCATGGCTTACTTGTTAGGTCATTCATCAAGCAAAGGAAATACTTGGTTTCTGAGAAGTGTTTCTGGACTGTGAGTGTTGTGCATGTATATCCTATTTTACAGATCAAGGGAAATGCTTATTCTCCCATCACCACATTTTCCTTCATAGCAAGAAGCTCTCAGCCTTGAAATTCTCAGCCTAAAGTTTCTCTTTAAGGGGCTGAACAGAGTTTTTCTCTTCTCACTGAAATGATTTTTATCCTCTTCCCTGGTCCCTGGTTAGGTTTGGCATTTTTTTCATAGATACTTTTTGCAGTTAGTTTATTTGCCAGATCGGAAATATCATTCAAGGATTTTTAAGAGTATAACAGACCATTAAGTTCCCTTACTTGACCAAAGGTAAGTGGCTTCTATAAGCAATAATTTGAGAACAATCTCCTCTTCCATCCTTCCCAGGATAAGGATTTGTGGGTTTAATACAAACTACAAGAAACAAGGTCAAATACATAAAAGACTGCAAGGACTCAGACAGAGTGAAGCAGAGTCTTATGTCTTGTAATGATTAGTTGCTTGACTCTGGGAAAGGTAAGAAATCTGTGTTTTGTTTTGTTTTGTTTTGTTTTTCCCTATGTCCAAAACTCTTTGAGCAGAATTAGCTGTCTGTACTGCATGTAGCAAAATGGAATTCAGACATTTTTCAGTCCTGTGTGGAATTCACTGATAAAAATTAATAAAATCATTATCCATTTTCAGGTAAAATGGTAATTAAGTAATGTTTTACTGCCACTGAGGAGTAATCTCAGATATTCAGATAAACTGTCCTTCTAATAAGGCTTATTGTTATGTCTTAAAACTTTTTAAATGAAAAGCCAATGAACAATTAAAATATCAATGCCCTTCATTGCACTGTCTGTCAGTGAAATTACTTAGAGATCAGTTATCGACATTTTTCTGCAAACCACATAATAATAATTTAACTAGTGTTAGTTTTTAATCTACCACATTAGATGTACCTTTTCTTTTTAAGTTAGTTTTGGAGTAACACCGTTTATTGATGGACTAACACTATCAGCCAAACTGCATTTTCTACATGGCTGTCAAACATTAGAAATGATAAACACTTTAGATTTTCTTTTTTTGTTCTGTTTTGGAGCATGTTACTGTAGATAGTTTTACATTAGTAGTTCTTATTTAACATGTCTGTTTTGAAACATAAATCAACTAAAAATGAAGGCTTGACTTTTAGACAAGTACGTCCAGTCCAGTACTATGCAGTTGTTGAGTCAGAAATGCAAATACTTGCTTCAATGACTAGAGAAACTTGATATGCAATTAAATAACAGCAATGAGAAGCTCCAAGTGAAATGGAAACTTCATTCATGTCTGTGGACAGTGACTTAAGCTGCTGTCAGGATTCCTAATACATGCTTTACAACTGATTTTTCTAGATAACTTAGTCAAGATAGGGATATTTAAAAGGTTAGGCAATGTTGTGTTTTCTTTAAGGATGTTCTTAATGGACTATGCAGTTCTATGCCCTCACTAAATCATACTACCTAGCCAGGGGAGTAGTTATAAGCTTCAGTTAATTTCTGTATCTGTGTTGGTTTTGGCTAGGGTAGAGCTAATTTTCTTCATAGTAGGTACTATGGTGCTGTGTTTCAGATTAGTTCTTGAAACAGTGTTGATAATTCAGGGATGCTTTTGTTATTCTAAACAGTGCCTACGCAGCAGCAAGGCCTTTTCTGCCTCTCACACCGCTCTGCCAGTGAGTAGGCTGGGGGTGCACAAGAAGTTGGAAGGGGACACAGATAGGACAGCTGACCCCAACTGACCAAAGGGATATCCCAGACCATATGACATCATGTTCAGCGTATAAAGCTGGGGGAAGAAGAAGGAAGGGGGGGCATTTGGAGTGGTGGCATTTGTCTTCACAAGTAACCGTTATGCATGATGGAGCCCTGCTTTCCTGGAGATGGCTGAACACCTGCCTGCCAATGGGAAGTGGTGAATGAATTCCTTGTTCTGCTTTGCCTGCATGCATGGCTTTTACTCTACCTATTAATCTGTCTTTATCTCAACCCATGGTTTTTCTCACTTGTACTCTTCCAATTCTCTCCCCCCTCTCACTGGGGGAGGATGAGCAAGCAGCTGTGTGGGGCTTAGTTGCTAACTGGGGTTAAACCACAACAGTCTCCTTTTCTGAAATACATGATTAGTGTGCCTGCAAAATAGGCCCATGAGATCAAATTATTCTTCACTTCAGATTTTCAAACAATGTGCAACAAGTTTTATTCACTGAATATAGTAATTTTTTCCTAGTTAACATGCTATTTCCAGACAACTGAAAGAGAACAAGCTTGGTATCACTCTATGAATTGCTGTTCATCTCTTCATCATGGTTGTTAAGGTATGACATAGAACTGGAAATGATCTGGGCAAGCTAGCCCAATCTCCTGCTATTCTGTAATCCCTTTCACAAACATGTTTGAATGTATCTTGAAGCTAGTAGATTTTTTTCCTTCACTACTCCCTTTGGGAGTTTGTTTCATACTCTAACCCTTCTAATATTTAGAAATCTTGTAATATCCAGTCTAAATTTATTCATTGCCAATTGCCAGCATCATCCCTTAGCTTAAACAGCTCTTTCTCCTCCTGGGCATTTTGCTGTCCTGCTCACTCCTGAGGTATTTATAGACAGCAATCATGTCTGTTCCCATTATTTGTTTAAGTATTTGCATTTTTTAATGTGCTGTAAATCACATGGTGTTGCTGCTGCTCCCTGATTAGATTGCTGAACGTCTTAAAAGCAGGAGGATGGCTGCTTAAACCAGTTAAAAAATGATTATATCAATACTTGGGGAATGATCCTTTAGGCAAACATCTATTTGTATGAAGTGCTTTGAGACTGAATACTATGCTACTCATTTTATGGATTTTACTGTTATCAGCAGCTGCTTCATACTTAAAGAATGGCACCTGCCATGTTGCAACACCTGGAATTGAAAAGCTCCTTGCAGCAACCAGCCTACCTCAGCAGCTGTCTTTGCTGACACAGAAGTAGGGTGGGGAGGGAGAGGGAAAGAAAGATAAAGGATGCTGTTTAGCTGGTGTTAAAAACTGTTCATTAGCATGATCTGCTTCAGTGCATTTAAGAGCTTTTAATCCTTTTAACTCTTTTCTGAGCAAGGGTTTTCCCACCATAAACTTGCAGTTCATTGCTCTTTGTACAAAGCAATACCTGTTTGATCGATGCCTAATGAAATCTTACCTAAATCTTTAAAGCAAACTATTGATTGGACAATTATACTTAATTTATACTGAAGTGTTATCTGTTCCCCCATTCAGCCCTCTGTTTCTTTATCTGACATTCTACAGACCGTCATTATAACTCTATTTACAAGAACTGACACATTTAGACTGTAAATCAATTTTCCATTTTCATTGTATTGGAAAAATCATTCTTCGATAGGATTTTGCTCTGTCAAAGGACAGGTTCAGTGTAGCACTTCCATTTAATTGATCCACTAGATTTGCTATTGAAGTACTTGCCAAGGTTGCACAGGTGAAATAATCTGAAGTATTCTTATTGCTGAAAAAGCTATTTCAGATTAAAATTAATGTTGAGCTTTCTCACCTAGAAAATGTACAGGTATTAGATTGGTTTGTGTGGTGCTGAAATCATTTCCTGGTTCAACACCATGTTGAACTTGTACATCCTAGTTGATATTTTTTTCCTTCTGCTCTGTGATATGACTAGGACTAGGCACCTACCTGTAATTTAGGGACATTTATATTGATAATTAATTACTGAAAATTAATAAGTATGTTTGTTAATATGTTAAGAGCACTACCTGGAAGAATTTGCAATCTCATGTAACTCTTGAAAGAAGAAAGAGATATCTTCTCAGTCTAAACATCTCATAACAATGTCCAGAAAATGTCCTAGAAAATCCCTCATTAGCAAAAAGAGAGGAAAGCTTCTCATTCTTTATTGCTCTATACTAAGCCTTCTAACATCAAGAGATGTACCAAGTCCTGCTTCTCAGAGCTGTGGGGGCAAAAAATGAAAGGTACATTTTAAACATATTTTATGTACCTGAATTCCATTACTACACAGAGAACTTTACTAGATCATAAACTTTGTGATGACTTTCTGAACAGTGAGTCTTTTCACAGTCATCTGGCCTGTCTGGTTGGTGTGTACCTGCCCTGAAGTGCTCTCTTCAGCCAAGTCCTAAAGGAGTACTGGAATCAACTTATGCTATTTTCAGTACATAACTAAGCCTACCAACTTTCTTTTCATTATTTGTTTGGAAATCAACCATTATGTGAAAAAAACCAAACAAAACTCTCTATGTTTTTGAACATTTTAATTCTTGAACATTTTCTTGAATATAAATGTAAAAAATACATCTGCTATTTGTTTCCTGTCTACAATATTATGTATGAGAAAAGGAAATGTTTTATTAAAAATTATTTATGCTTTTTAAACTTCATTTTTAGATCATTATGTTCTTTGCAACTGTAAATCCTTACTTAGACCAGTGTTATTTACCATCTTTGAAACAACAGTGCTTTAAGTAGAATGTCATGAGGTTTCTTCATTTCCAAGGAGAATAAGTACATCTTGCTTAATATTTCTTCATGAGTTGAATCTTAGAAGCTTGGCATCTGTTTG
Source organism: Strix uralensis (assembly GCF_047716275.1). Classification (NCBI taxonomy): domain Eukaryota; kingdom Metazoa; phylum Chordata; class Aves; order Strigiformes; family Strigidae; genus Strix; species Strix uralensis. The sequence continues at coordinate 114,339,625 of NC_133972.1, forward strand.
ATTTTACTCCACTGTATTAATGATGGCATGAAAGGTATGAATAAATATTGAAATGCTTGGATCTAAGAATTTCAGCTTCCGATCATTAATTTCAAAGTCCTATAAGCTGTTTGTAGTCACTACTTAGATTTTTAAAAATACTATCTGTATACTCTCTGCAAAGCATACAGAGTCAGAGTTCTCAGGCGGTCTTAATGAATGGAGGAAGATAAATCAAGTTAAATAAATGCAGTCTTAAGTCACTGTAGGACAACTCAAGACACTGAGCACAACTCAAATATTTTTTAACACTTGTATACTTGTAAACTTGAAAAAACTATTAACTGTGACTGTATTACTTATAATTTTTATAACTGTTGTAAAGTAGTACTTAGGATTTTTTAAGAGATTCATTTTGATCTCAACAAAACTACAGTCATAACCTTGAAATTCAACTTGCTTTCTCTGGGATTTTCTCATCTGAAGTACTGAATTCCATTTCTTAACATTGACTCTGAAAATAAACACATCAGTTTAGTACAATAGTTAGGTCTCTTAAATCTCAGAATAGGAAAATTAATGTGAGATAAGCCCTTTGGATATTTTATAACTGTGGGATCACTCTGCTAGAAAAGATTAAATGTCCTACATAAAATGAGTTAAATTACACTGAAAAAAAAAAATCTGAACATGGTTTTGTTTCATCATTGTTTATGTTCTCATGGTATTTTTCCGTTTCTTCTTTTTTGAAGTAAACTTCTGAAAACAAACAAACAAACAAAATAAAATAAAAAGAGCAAGCTGTGTTTATTTTTACTATTTTTTTTTCTTCTGGAAACTGCCTTTGTTCCTATATTTCTGCTATAATAGTCACTATCTAAATAATGACACTTGAAAATTCTTTCACTTTGAATTGTGATGGCCTACATGATCACTGTAGATTTTGTGAGAGTATTTCACAGATCAATATAAATTTTCAGAAAATGTTTCCACTCACATAAAGTCTGGTATTACAAATATAAAAGATTCATTTCCACATTTCAGTAAAGATATTCACAAAACTGATAGAAGTAACTAATACTCACCAGATACATTCTCAAAACCAATACTTAAAAAACAATAAATCTCAAACATTTTAGGTAAGTCAGAGAAAGATTAGTTGAATTTCAGGATATCCCTGCCAGGAGTCACAGAATACAGAAAAACTTGGACTGATTTGCACTTAGATACACTCACAAATTGAGAATATTTCTACTACTGTGAATGCTGAAATAGAGAATGTCTCTTTAGCCTGTATGTATAACATAGAGTAGCTGTACCATACATGAAGCAAAACAGGCTTGAAAAACCAGCAAGATATGTTAGACTAAAATTATACTTTGAAGTTTATAAAATTCTAACCATGTTATACTGTTATACATGGTAATTTCATGCTATGGTGAATTTCAAGAGTTAATTTCAGAAGGGATTACCCATGTTGCATGCAAATGTCTGCATTTCTGCAGTGAAACATGGGACACTAATGGTGGGTATGAATAACACAATGTACTAACTGCTGTAATTTAAAGATTGCTACAGTGATGCATTCTGATGGTAGTGTGAAACTTATTTTATTCATTTCAATTGTGATTTCGGAGGCTGAATTTGACTGGTACCTCTCCAAGACGTCACATTCCCCAAGCCAAATGCAATGGAATATAAGTGAAGCTATGAAAGAAGATTTTGGTGTGCCCAGCTGACTGGTGTTCTTGTTCCAGGTATCACTTAAAAATTGCTGCCAGAATGGCAATTAACATGAAGGCTGTTGCTGAACTACAGTTTCATATTAGATTCTGACAGATTATTTTTTTCATCTTTTGTGTACCTATGAGTGGTCACTGCATTTTGAAATGAGAGGGAATTTTAGAAGAGATGAAAAGATAATTCGTATGTGTATAACTAGCAAAAAAAACCCCAAACTTATTTTGCCCCAGCTTTCTATCGCAGACTGTGTATTCAGTCTCAGGGAAGTTTTAGGAATAGGTAAAAAGACCTCACCACCACCAAAAAAATTGTCAATAATTTTTTGAGTCCTCATTAAAATTGACAAAACCATCATTGCCCCAGCTTTAGCTCTGTATCATTTGAATTAGGCACAATACAGTGACTGATAGTAAAAGTCAATAATAATAAGAAAAATAAAGATGAGAGCTTAGAAGGTTAACTGGAATTACTGTAATATTTATTTTTCTTCTAAGAGATAAGAAGTGAAGGAAATTACCTATATGCTTCATAACCTCATAGAAAATAATTCAAAAGATATATCAGAAAGTGAACTCAACCAATTCAAATGTTGGATGAACTATATCAGAGTTTCCTCACTGATGTTTGTATCTTTGCAATATTCTCAAACAATCTAAAGGTTACAACTACATGCTTTTTCCTAAATTCTTTCATAAATCTTAAATCTTACCTGCTGCAACCTTCTTTCCTTATTATTTGTTCTACATTCCATGGAGCACATGAATTGTTCATTCTGTATATCAATAATTTACAATGTCAGGCCCAAACCAAATCAAATTAAAAAAGAGAAATTTGCTCACACACAGACTTAGAACTTGTTGCAGATAATAAAAAGTTAACACTGGTTAAGGAATACGTGGTAATTCTAGGAAAATCCACTCAGGCTTACTAAACACATACAGGAACTGTATCTGACTCAAAAAATCCCTTGAGCTGGAAGTATTTGGATGATGAAAGATGTTACACTGGGGAGTATCATTACGATCCTGTTCATATTATTTCCTCAGCATCTACTTGCAGACAGTTTCAGAAACAGAACACTGAATTTCATCTTGACCTGGTATGCTCTTAAGTTCAACAGTTATTTTTTCAACCTTCTCTTGTTTATACTAAACAGTTCTACTTATGAAAGATAAGAGGAATGAGGAAAAAGAAGAAACAAAAAATGAGTTGATAAACATGAGTGCAAGATAGATGAGAAGTATTAAAGGTGAAACAGATAACACTGAGTGAGTGAATAGGGGCAAGACATAAGAAGTGGTGGTAAGAATGGTAAGAAGACTGCTAGTCACAAAAATAAATATTTCTAAATTAATAGATGTAAGGATTGACTGACACCTATACTATACTTCATCTACGCTTTTTCTACCCACGAGATTAGAGAGACCTGGCCCTTTCCTTCATTTTTACAGAGGGTATGCCCGTATGAAGACATTGCCTAAGTTACAAGGATATGGCTCTTCATCTGCTTTTATGGTGTGATATTTCAATAATTTGTTTTTCTGTATTTGATGAAGACTATAATTTTATATATTCAATAGACTGAGATAGCTGGACATTCATCACTTTCTGACACTTTCTTTATGCTCCTGAGCTCAAAGGAGTACAAATAATTGCACCTTCTATGACAAACTGAGGAAAAATATTTTAACTCCTCTCTTTGCAGAGTGAGCACTGTAGTTGCCTTCACCCTGGGAATATTCAGTGTTACTACTTGTTTAAGAACTGACATCTATTCTCAGTCATGTGTACCTATTACACTATTAAATCTGAAGAAAACTTGAAGCTGTCTCTATATTGTTTGAATTTATTCTCCAAATCAAAACTATGACAGTCATCCTGCTGCCAGTTCTACGTCATTGTGTGAACAGGAGGAAGGTAAATTACAGATATATTAAATGGAGATGACATTAACTACAGGGCAAATGCCATGGGGTGAAGCCTATAAGAAAGCACCATTTAAATAAGACCTCGACTACATCTGCCCAGGTCTATCTCATTAAATTATTGGGATGGGAACACTAACAAAGCACAGCTAATTATTATGGAGAAAGTTTACCCTAGAGATCCGGACTATATCTGCCCTTCTCTAATGGTTTAGGTACGCATGGGAAAGAAACAAAGATGCACAGATGAACTGTTAACAGTTTTTCATCCATGTAATACATTTAGGGCAGAAGATGATAGTGATTTAGTTAACAACAGGTAATTGATTTAGGACATGGAGAAAGACTAAGAGATTGGCTTGGGTGATGTAGCCAAGGCCTCTGGTGTCTTCAGCAGAATTAGAAAGCAATAAATAGTGAAGACAGAAGCTCCTCTTGGGGGAAGCATATTCATGGATGTGTTCATCACTGCGAAAGGCTGAACCCACTTTGCCATCCAGGGCTTAGACACCTCAACCAGGTAGCAGAAGCATCCTGTTCCCTTGAGGCCATGATGCTGATCACAACTGGACTGGAGACGTTGTCTGATGTGGGCATCCTGTGCAGAGTGTATGTATGTGGATAAATAGAATGGAAATTGCTATACATCTGATATACCTATCCCATTTAGTAAATAAATCTTAGATTTTATGTCACTGAGTGGCTTGGTTCCATCACACCTAAATTTGCCTGTGATTGAGAACTAAAAAGAATAAACAAAAAGGGAAGCCACTAACTTTGTAAATGACATTTTCTCATTTACCTACTTCTGATAAGTTATTGCAATTTGTAAATATATTCACAAAGCCTTATTTCTCCTTTTTACGTTCTGTGTTTGGGCCTCACAAAAGCTGATCAGCCACGTAAGGAAAATGTAATTCACAAAAATGTCTGTACGTGTGAAAAGGTCAGCTGATTTCCAGTGTGATAAGAGTACTTAAGAGGGGACAATAGGAAGTAAATTGTACAAGTTGGGAAAGCTGTGAGTGACAGAAGAGGGCTGGGAGGAAACAGTTATGTTTTAAATAAGCTGTACTCTCTTCTGAGATTGTTATGGAGGCAAGAAGACAACAGTGGGTCCTGCTTCTAAGACAGAAAAGGAGGAGTAGGAGCTGACAAAGCACCTCAGAGAGGTTTCTGCTGTTGCTGCTAATCAAAAAATTAAAGGCAGAAACTGTTGTAACAAGGATATAATCCTCTGCTGTTATCTGGTTTTTCATCTTCCCATGCTCTGCAGATAGAGATGGCTATTCCAGCTTGAGAAGGAACTCTTAGATTCCTGGGGGAAGTATAGACAGCTGCTTACTGTACTTCTTCCTAGCAGTGGTTCTCTCTTTTGTATGGTCGGTCTTGTTAGGATCCTCATTAAATTTATCCTACTAAATAAGAGACAAACAAATTTGTTTTCAAAACTCTTGTGCCCATCTCCTGCTACTCTCCTTGCTTCCCTGGGAATCTGTATAGATGTAGGTGCCTTAATTGTGGATGATCCGATTTCTAGAATAAATAATGAGATATTATATTGACAATTAAAATGTTAAAGACATTCAAGATAAGAGGGAGGAAAAAAAGCAACCAAAAGATGAAAGTGGAATTGCTAAATCGGTGATAGTATTTCAAGAATTTCAGAGAAAAAATTGCTAACTTGGACACATACAAAATCCTGAGGAAAAAGGAGATCTGGAAGACAGCAACTCAGCAAGGTTGAGGATCTCTCTATGCTATGGAAATACAGATACCTTTATGACCTGTTTGGCCTGCAGAGACTCTTACTGGATAACTGCACTGAAAGCAGGTGAGCATACTCATGTTTAACTTTGTGGCATGCCAGTCTAAGCTATCTATTATGTCTGCTAGATCGTGATTAAATTATGTGTTCACAAATTGTGTGAAATTCTACTTACAGCCTTTGAGTACAGCTAAGGGTGCCCAGATACAAGTGGTTTAAGAGGATTACACCCCCCAGCACTCTTGCAATAAAATTATTCCTATTCACATAAAAGGAAGCAGCCCTGCAATGATGCAATTTCTCTCCTTCCCATTTAGCCCTAAGGTTATGGGTTATCATATTAGCAAACAGAAATTTAACAGTGAATTTTAATTTAGTCTGGAAACAGTATTACAGACATCAGATAAGATTTGAAAAAAGTCCAAGAAAATACATCTCAGATTAGCATTTTTCTTGTATTTAATCTGTAGTATCTCAAAGCTCTAGGTTTAATTTCTTTTGAACTTCAACCATCTTCCTGAATTTCTTTAAATTCTTTTTCTAAGGCTCATTACAGATAAAAGAAGTATTCCTTGTGCTTTCTTCAGACAATATTCAGAAATCCAAATGATGTTTTCAACACTATGTACTAATATAAACTTTTTGGTCACCTCTGAAATTACAGCATGGCATTTATTGTCATTCTTTTTTGTGCCATTGGTGAGATTTTCATAGAAAAAATATTGTTATTGCTGACATAAATGATTTACTTGGTTAAGAAAAAAACACCACTTTTTATATTCAGAAGATTATATTAGATTACAAGTTTCTTTTCTGTATGCAAAATAATGATGTGTATGAGCCTGTTTTCTCTAAAACCAGAAATATTAACCTATGACTTTGAAATTAAACTTACTTACACTGTTCTTCTCAGGAAGCCCTAACCCTTTCAATCCACTGAAAACAGGTTTTCTTTTAAACAGTTTTAAAGAAAATTAAACCATCCTCAATATAATGATAATACAGTTATTTTGCACTTCTAAAGGGGTTTTTCACTTCAGGCTTTCAAAGCTGCTTAGAAGCATTAAGGACAAGATTTTTAAAAGGAAGTAATATGAGCTTACTGATGCTCTTGTTAAACTCTGGAAAGTTCTCACTATATTTAGTCAGAGTGAAACCAGGTCAACACTGAGTGTCTTGGGGCACCCTTCCCCCACACCTTCCACACCCTTAAGTTATTTTGCACGACTGATGGTTTTAGGAAGTAGATACTCATTATTCATATTTCACACTGAAGCACAGAGCCATGATACATTTCATCAAGAAGCACAGAAAGAGCTATGGTGACCTTGTTTAGAGGTCTAGGCTTGAATTTCAGAATAGTATCATAAATATATTATGATATACTTGTCCGTTGTGTGACTCATCCAACAGTTATATGGACTTCATTAAGCAGTGAGAATACTTTTAAAAGTTGATTTTCAACCCCCAGATAAAAGTCAGACAACTCTTGTTAACAGAAATTGGGAAGGGACTCTAATTGCTTACCTGTTGGGGTTTTTTTTATTTTATTTTATTTTTCAGGAAATATTAGATAAAGGTAAAGTTGTGCAGAAATTTGCTCCATGGAAAGGAAAATAATTTTAAACTATTGTTTCTTAATATGGCAAAAAGCTTGTGACAAAATTAAAAACATGAGTTTTGAAAGTATTGAAAATTTCCATTCTTAGTTTCTTTATTTATGGCTTTTTAACCATTTGCCCATGGGCTTCTACGGAGACAGAAGAAACAAGTGATTTCTCACTTTGCCCAGCAGCTGCTGATTGAAATTGCCACAATTCCTCCCAGCAGCTGAGCTGCTCTTCAGTACAGCTCAGAGGAGACAGGCAGAGAGCAGTGTTACAACCAGTATCCCTGTGTCACCTTACTTTCCTCTCTTACAGGGACATACACATTTATGCACCAGTGCGTGGGGATGCTGCAGAGTCCTGATGTGGGATGTGATCCTGCAGCCCTGCGCAAGGAGAGCTGAGAAGGTCCAGTCAGAGTTGCCTCAGAATGGCCACCCAAGGCATGTTGGAAGTCAAGTCAGGAAGGTAAGGGTCAGGAAGGCAAGGGTCAGCAAGGGGGTGACACAGCATGGGTATCCCTCAGCGCAGTCCTGGAGAGGGCCAGGGCAAAGGGTCTGAGTTCCAGCACAGCCCGCACAGGAGGAGAAGAGACCTATGGAGGCTGAGCCCAGACCTTATCCCAGGTCACTGCTGCCTGTCAGCAGAGGTGACCCCAACATTCTGCACCTCAGCCCCAGGAGGGGAAGGGAGGGGTTTGGGATAGGGGGAGACTGCAGAACTTGTTATGCTCAGAGCCCTGGTGGTCTCATTTGAAGGTACTTGTGCTTAATAGAAGTGCTGGAATACATCACTGCTTTTCCTCTCTCAAATATGGAGGAAGAGCTCTTTCTTTCAACTTGCCAGGTTTCCTGTAACAGTGTTGTTTCACCCAACACATGTTCATTATCTGAGTATTACATATGATTTCAGTTACTCAATAACATATTTTTACATATGATTGTTAAACTTTTTTATCATAGCACAAGTAGAAACATTATTTAAGCAAAAAAAAAAAAAAAGTTTCAGTGTTCTGTATTCTCCTGTCTTACCAGTAATGCTTGTTAGTGGTAATTCTCAGTTCCAAGAATCGGAAGAGAATAATTTTCAGACATTACTGATTTGAGCTCTCTGCTCATTTGCAAACATGTAGATGACTTAATGGATGTAGCTAAGTAATTTGCTAAACTACCTGAGGTACAGTTCTTGATCATGTTCATTTGGACTTCTTGGCCATTATCCATTTTTCTCAGATAGTTCACAGGACTGTGGGTAATGTAGACTACTCACCATATCTGTGAAATGACAGTCCTTTGCAATCCTCCCCAATTCCCCAGAAGTATTTTCTAGTTTATTATCCAAAATTAGCTCACTGCAGATACTGCATCTGGTGAATATTGCCTTGGTGATTCACTAGAGTGCTGGCTAATCTTTTGATAAGTTGAGTTACTGGGGAAAATATGACAACATAATCAGCTGTCAGATATTTCTTCTACGTCTCAATAAATCATATGTTTGTTGATGCCATATATATCATGAATTGTCAAGGAGAAAGATGGCTGTTTAATATAAAAGATGGAGCTCTGGGACATACAATATTGTATTAAAATTAGAGGATGAAATTTATTTCACAACCAGGGCCAAGAAGGAAATAATAGGAATGTTAAAGTAACAGTGAAATATTGGAAGTTGAAGCTGGCTATGGATTTTTATGAATGGTAGATTCATCACTGACTGCTTTTCAGATTCAAATTTTGAAAATAATTTCTGATGCATCTTACCTGATAACATCAACATTTTGAAATTATGACAATCAGAGGTGGCAGAAATAATTTGATTGGAAACCTTTTGCTATGTAATATGAAAATGAACCTTTGTAGGACAATGGAGATTATATTTTTGCAATTGGGAAATTTAAAAAAAAGAGAAGAGAAAAAGCAGTGACTTATGATTTGTTCTCTATTCATTTTTCTTTTTCAAAAAAGGGAAGTTTATGAAATTTATTAATAATTCAGTAAAATAATTTCTATAAATTTCTAATAATTCAGTACAGGTTGTGGAGCTTGTTTGTCCCCATTTTAATTCCTTTTATTTCCTAGAATTTTATATTCTAACATTGCAAAACTTTTATGATTTAGAAAAGTTTGCATGACAGAAGTGCGTTAATGATATAGATAGACTTTCATATTCATACCTTTAACAGTAACTGCTTATCTTTGTATGTGAAGAATTTTTGATGTAGCCTTAATTGTTTGGTACACATAAAGGAGCTGGTCATAACACAATTATGTGTTCTCTCTCTCTCTCGCTTTGTGTGCTTGTAATAAATATTTCATTGCTGAACATTCTTTTTTCAAATCAGTCCAAATATTTGATACCCTTACCTAAATATATATAATGTATATTTTTTCTTTCTTTCTTTTCCCTACTATTCCCTATGGTGAAAGGGGTTATTATAATCTGATGCCCCAGGACATGTTCCATCCTGATTTAAAAACAGATTATCACTAAAGTCAGAGGGACACCTTATTGTCAGTGCAGTTTGTTTGTCAGTAAGCTACAACCAGATGCAGAAAATGTGCAGCCATTGACGTCCACAAATGACATTTCTGTTCTTTCAGTATACTAGAATTATAATTACAGTAAAAGCAAATACTGCCTTTGAGAGAGACAGAAATTTCTCAAATGTCTAGTTCAAAGCAGGATAAATGCATCACCACTTTATGCTCCCTGTATAGTGTAACTGCTTAGTAACACATATATTCAGAGACTCGACAAGCAAACTTTGCCTACTTGGAAGATATTTCACAGTCAATGTTTCTCTCCAAAAGAAGAAAAGAACAAACAACACATGACAAATGTTAGTCATATTTTTTTTATGAATTCAGGGAAGGTTTTCAGGTATTTTGGTGGTAAGAACCTGTGTTGATGAGGACACAGTATAATAAAAGGAAAACCAGAAACTTGTTACTAGGATAAATAGTACTACTCCCAGACTGCAACCTCAGCAGTGCCATGTGTTGTTCACTGAGACAGGAAATTTAGAGTGACAAGGGAGGTTTAAAAGTTAGCAATGTTCTTCCCTGTTACCTTCTTGACACGTGCAGTTTGGTGAAATGGGGTCTGCAGTGAACAGTAGAACTGGACCCTGCTCTCCCCTACAGTCCCTGAAAGCGGGAAGAATTCACATCCCTTTGCTTGGTCACCCCTCTCTGGGTCGCCTGAAGGAATCACAGGCTCTGAAAAAATCGGACTGGGTTTATAAAATTTGTGCCGCTAGATGTCCCTGTACAACAAACTTTCAGAGGGTTTGCCGGGGAGTGTCACCAAGCTGGGGAGAGACAGAGCAGCAGCGACAGGGCATGAGAGGGTTGTAATAAAATTGGATTGAGCAGAACTTGGCTTTTTTTTTTTTTTTTTTTTTTCTCCTGGTAATAATTGCAGTAGCTAGAAACAACACTGAAGATTATCCACCCTGCACCAAACATTCATTGACACAAATACAAGTCCATGGAATGTTATTGAAGTCAGCATTATTTAATTGTCTATGTAATGTCTTCCCCCACAAGGGTAAAAATGATGCTTTGAAATCAGCCTGTAATGCTTGGCTATCCTACTTAGTCCTCCAATAAACTTGAAATGACCTTGGTGCTCTGAAAGGAAAGACAGATTTAAAGCAACAACAGTCACGGCTATTTAAGAAGATAGCCATGGTAGTACTTTAATTAAAGCAAACATTTGCATATACTGATTTGAATACAATAAAATAATTATTTTTAAAGAATTGGAACAGTACATTTATATTGATAAGCACCATTTTAAAATTACACTCACTTAGAGCCAAAGAAACTTCTCCTTTGATAAATTAGGATTTTTTTAAGGATTAGAAATATGTCAGATGTTTGCAAAATAATTTGGACAGTAGTGTGCTGCAGGGATGCTCGTGTTTGAGCTGCATTAGAAAGCTGATGTGCAGCAATTATTTTGTTGTCTCCTGGAGGAACTAAACTTGGCAAGAAAATCATTACATAAAACCAAACATGTTAGATGTCTGCTTGTTGTGGGTATAATTTTGTTTGTTTTCTTGAAGAAAGCATTTAGGTTTGGTGCTTTCTTTTTATAAACACTAGAATATTGCTTTGAACAACATGTTTCCTGTGGATTCCTACTTCAGAAATCCAACTTCAGGAAAAAAAGGTAGGTCACATCCACAGGCAATTTAAAAATATTGCTTCTTTCACTAAAAATCAGAGTTAATTGTATTTAGAAGACAACATATATCAGAACAAGATTTTGGTGTAAGTTCTTTTTAGATCTAATTGTTCTTGTTTGCTATTTTGTTGGGATTTTTTTCCTTTTATTCCCCCTCCTCCTTTTTTCCTTTTTTTTTTTTTTTTTTTTCCCCCAAGAGATTTATTCATCCTCTCTCAGTAGCTCTTCATTAGGTACTAGAAGAATCATATAAAGTAATTTTGATGATTTCCAAGGTATCTTCTAGCAGAAGTAGTTTGCCAATAGTAATTTGCTATGTATGAGTTATTTCTTTGTGCATTTATTTGAGTGTAAAAAGAATTATTTAAATAACTGTATAGATTATTTCTTCATGCAGTCATTTTCAATGATGTTAAGGTCAACTATCTTTATAGGAGTTGGTAAATATAGAAACACAAATACACATAGACATCTCTTGTGACTTTTCCCTTTGTGGACATCACGAAATCATTAAAAAAAACCCAAACCTGTAAAGATTCAGGAGACCAAAGGCCAGAACAGTAAGGGGTGGAGTAAATATACATATGTGTCAATGTGCATATATAATAGTAATAGAATCAATGCCAAGAAATGTTCCGAGGCACTTGATCTTCTATACAGCTATTTGCATGTTCTGGGCATGAATTTTGGTGAGAGACAATTAATGCTACCAAAACCAGTGGTATGGGTGTTTACATGAAAGGGATGACTCTTCATATGCAGTTTTGGGACTTGATAGACCATTCTGTCCAGCTGACCTTTATGCCAGAGAAGCAACACAGGCTTGTCTGATTTACTAAGACAGTCAAATTTTATGGACAAAAAATGCAGAACACTTAAGAGATTTCTTAGAAGTGTGGTAAGACCAGGAAGCTCATCACTGAGCTGAATGAGTTTACTTAAAGCTGGAAAGATCAAGTCTAATCAAACTGTTGCCATTTTTCTATAATCTTATCTATGAATTAAGGTGAACATCAGCATTTTGAAAATCTTGCAATTCTTTGTACTGAAACAGTGGAGTAAAATGCCACAGAATGTTTACATTTCTTTTCCCAACAGTTTTGTTTATCTAGAAATATCCTGGTGATCATTTGTGTATTAATCCTATATTAAAGAAAAAAAAAAAAAACATCTATTCTCATCAGCACTGGTTAAGACTAGCTGTTAAGACTCCAAAGTCTGAGTCATATTCCATTTATGGAGAAAATAACTGAAGAGTAAAACAACTATCATTAAGTTAATAACAACTGAAAGAAATGTCTCTTTTACAGAAATAAATCAGTACTGCTTCTTGATTTTCATGTGGTACACTATTTCAGTTCAGTCAGTTATTGCAGCTTCTTATTTCACCCTGTTTGATTAGGGAGGTAGTAAATGATCAAACACTGTTTGCTGTTTCCTGTACTGTGGAAAATGGTGCTGTAGATAGCAAACACTCTTCCCTGAAAATGAAATGTTTAAAAGATTCAAAAGCATCTGGATGCAAAATAACCCTTCCCCCAGCCGCTTCTTGTTTTAAATATAGAAGTTATGGTATTTAGATTTGTTATGACCCTACCATCTTTCCTTTGTATTATATACTCTTTGGTGTTTGTTTGTTGGATGTTGGGTTGTTTTTTTTTTTTTTTTTGGGGGGGGGGGCGATGTTTGGGGGGTTTTTTCTTCTTTGTTTTTTCTCTGATATGTATTCGTTGTAAATACTCTCCATTTTTCTTTCAAGGCTAGGAAGACACTAGGAAGATTTCATCAAAGCCTTTTTGAGTCTGAATCATGAAAGTGTAAACCTAACCCACAGAATCTCAAATTATGGAGAACGCGCTGGTGATGCATCACTATATACTTGTCCTGATCTTAAATTTTTCCCTAGACAATCACTGTCAGCAGTTGGTGAAGAGTGAATATACGACTAGAGAGACCTTGAATGGTTCTTCCCGTATAATGCAAGACATTTCACTTCTTTTCATTCAGAACATGGTTTTTCCACAGATCTCATCTATCTGAAAGATTTGTGGTTAGAAGTAACTATCATGATTTTCTTGTTTTACTTGTTGTACACTGAACCTCTACAGACTGTGCACACGGGAGCTTACTATTAGTCTCAGATTTGAAGTAGGTATGAAGATATATCTATCTCCATAGAACTGCAGTGATAAAGCAGACCAAGGTATTGATTGCTCCAACTAAAAACTCCAAAGTGAACGTGTGAGAGAGAGAATGTCCACAGGGAGAAAAATTTTAAGGAAATTATTAAATTAATAAAATTCCTTGATCAGTTTTAGAAGAAATTATTAGCTTTGTTCTAGTAAGGAACACATGACACATGGATCTTCTGTGTAGCAACCTAATGCATTGTTGCTAGACTGCCAAGCTGTCTGCTCAGTTTTGTTCTAAAGAACGTTATACATACGTAGAGCCAGTGTTATATTTATAGCTAATCAACAGCTCACTGTTTTTGTGAGGCTTTATTCTAGTCACTACATTTTGTGTGAGCAGCAGGAATTGTGGGAAGATCAAATAAACCCATGACTTTGGGTTAGGATCCCCAATGACATGTGTGTACCACTAACTCAAGCAGTCGAATATGTGACAGCAACAGCGTATTAGGCAGGAATAACTAAGAGTGAAAAACAGCTGCTTCCACCTTATTCTTTTTCTCAAACAGATTTCAGAAATATATTCAGATTTATACAATAATATATTTCTCAGACAATTTTTCATTGTCATTCCTGAAGGACCTAGCACATGGCAATTTTTCCTATTGCTTGTGACAATTATATATATTTCTTCTAAGGGATATATTTGATTGATTTTAATGTTCTATTAGATAAAAAAGAAAATGTACTGAAGCTGTACTGGAGAAATGTACGAGCCAAGAACTTTTGAAGCAAAATAATCTCAGGCTTTAAAATGATGCTTAGGTTGAACTCTATATTTGAGATTATCTTTGGTAAGTCTCAGAAGTAAAGTTGTTTAAGTAAAACCACATGGAATTACATTAAATATCAATTTGCTGCTGCTGTCAGGTGGTCATTTCTGCAGGGGAACACAATAACTGCTCAGTTGACTAAAGCAGCACTAAGCAGATCAGGAAGTAAAAGCATATAGATGAAACATTTTATTTTGTAAAGCCATAGTTATCTACTCCAAATCTGGCCAGTAACTAGGTACTAATATTGCTAATTTTGTGAAAGTGCCTGGAAATATTTAATACCAAAATGATGGTACCATTAACTTCCCAACCACCTAAACTTTCCTATTGAAGAGAAAGATTCTCCTTGGGGGGATTGAAAATCAGATATTTAAGAAAGAAGTCAAAAGGTGTCACAAACAATGTTCTTCCCTCTTAACTTCCATTCTGGCTCTTAAGGGAGCATGAAAGTCTAAAATAGCTTTAACTGGGGTCATGGGTCACTATACCAGTGACCGTAGCAGTAGGAATGGAAGCTTTAGACTCTCCTGATATTTTAAAATGAAATTCTCTATAGTGACATGTTGCTATAAAAAAAAAAAAAAAAAAAAAAAAGGCTTTAGTAAAGGCATAACACTATATCAAAAACTGTTGCAGGGAGAAGGAACCCAAACACACTGAACCAGAAAAAGGCCTAGAAATAGAAAAAAGCCTCTCTTCTCTCCCAAACACTTTGTTCTACAGAGTGGCTCATATTCGGGTTTAATTTTAAAAAGAAGTATAAAAAGCGGGGAATGTGTTCCTTTCTTTGAATAGTTCAGCTTGTCATGAAGTCCGACCTTGTGGCCTCCAAGACCTTGAGCAGCTCTTGAGGTTATGACTGGTTCCTGATGAGTTGTATCCAGCAAATGCAATCATAGATCCCTTTCTTCCCTGTCTTTTTATTTTGATACTGTCCTTTACAACAGGATAGAAGCAAACACACTGAATTTTAAGGGACATCCCACTAGAGATGACTATGTCATATGCTTTTTAATGGTTTTTGCACATTGAACATGCACGGAGACCACAGCTGGGGAAGAAACATCTAAAAACATTATTATTTTTATTCGTACCTTTTTTGACAGACAGTGATGGTAAAAGTATTACAAAAAGGTATTGCAAAAGTGTTTCATGGCAGATAATTGCTTATAAAACTACAGACATGGGAAGTCAAGAATTTCACAACTCCCAGTGTTTGATGTTCCAGGGAGCTTTACTTTCCTGAATTGGAAACTTCTGTGGATATCATCTGAAGAAAGGGCATTCAAGGTCTCTAGACTTTCCTTATGAAAGGCTATGGAACCCCTGGATTGCTGACAGGAAATGGGAACCCCAAAGCCTTGGGGTTTTCTTGTGTCAGAATTCCCTGGGGAATTCAAAGTGTTTCCAAATCCCTTGCGCCAAATAGAGTTAGACACCTTTGTTAATCTCCCTCCCACACACTTACATACGCATCTGAAGAATCACAATATATTGGTGTTTTGCTTTACTGACGTGGTGGTTTAGCCCCTGCCGGGGTCTGAGACCACGCGGCCGCTACCCCTCCCCCACAAAGGGAGTGAAATACAAAGCCCCAAGACTGAAATAAGGAAAGGTTTAATACAACAGTGCAATAGCAACACAACAAACAACAACAATAACAATAACAGTAATAGTGATAGCAATGAACAGAGCAAAATAGCTACCAAATACAGCAGTGAGAAGCACGATGTACAAAACCACGAGTGCACCGCGCTCTGCGCCAGGAAAATGTGACCTGCCAGGATGTGACGTCCACATGGTATCTGAATAACCCGGCTAGAGCTCCCCCCCTCTGCTGGGGAAACTTAACCCTATCCTGGTTAAACCAGGACAACTGAGAACTGAGAGAGAAGCAGAGAGAGGGAGAGAGAGAGGATTGTTTAGAGTTTTACCGGGTTATGGGACAAGAAGAAATGTCTCTTGCCAGTCTTTAGCTATCCATCTGCATACCAAAGACATCTAAAAGACATATGCCCTGTATTTTCCAAAGAGCCAATGTGTTTAGGTGTCTTTGGGGGTCACTCTTTAACTACCTCAGTTGGATGGCTGGGCCCAAAGGGTTGTGGTGAACGGATTTAAATCCAGTTGGCAGCCGGTCATGAGTGGTGTCCCCCAGGGCTCGGTTTTGAGGCCACCCCTGTTTAACATCTTTATTGATGATCTAGACGAGGGGATCGAGTGCACCCTCAGTAGGTTTGCAGATGACACCAAGTTGGGTGGGAGTGTTGATCTGCTCAAGGGTAGGGAGGCTCTGCAGAGAGATCTGGACAGGCTGGAGCGATGGGCTAAGGCCAACTGTAGGAGTTCCAATAAGGCCAAATGCCAGGTTCTGCACTTTGACCACAACCAACCCCCAGCAGAGCTACAGGCCTGGGGAGGAGTGGCTGGAGAGCTGCCAGTCAGAGAGGGACCTGGGGGTGTTGATTGACAGCCGGCTGAACATGAGCCAACAGTGTGCCCAGGTGGCCAAGAAGGCCAATGGCATCCTGGCTTGCATCAGAAATAGCGTGGCCAGCAGGGACAGGGAAGTGATCTTACCCCTGTACTCGGCACTGGTGAGGCCGCACCTCGATTCCTGTGTTCAGTTTTGGGCCCCTCTCTACAAAAAGAACATTGAATTACTCGAGCGTGTCCAGAGAAGGGCAACGAAGCTGGTGAAGGGTCTAGAGCACATGTCATACGAGGAGCGGCTGAGGGAACTGGGGTTGTTTAGTCTGGAGAAGAGGAGGCTGAGGGGAGGCCCCATCGCCGTCTACAACTACCTGAAAGGAGGTTGCAGAGAGCTGGGGATGAGTCTCTTTAACGAAGTAATACACGAGGTAATGGCCTCAAGTTGCACCAGGGAAGGTTTAGACTAGATATTGGGAAGCATTTCTTTACAGAACAGGTTGTTAGGCGTTGGAATGGGCTGCCCAGGGAGGTGGTGGAGTCCCCATCCCTGGAGGTGTTTAAGAGTAGCATCAACATAGCGCTGAGGGATATGGTGTAGTCGGGAACTGTTAATATTAGGTTGATGGTTGGACTGGATGATCTCCAAGGTCTTTTCCAACCTAGACAATTCTGTGATTCTGTGATTCTGTGATTCTATTAATCTAGCTCATGTGCTTTTAATTCTCCTTTCAGGCTGCTTTGTAGACCAATAAAAATGTAAACCAGCAAAGGCAATTTTGACTATCTCAGAACCATTTACTTCTGCACACCACTTCTCTAATTTCTTATTGCTTTATTTGCAGAAAGAATTTAGGAAGCCTAAACTCAGATCTCTCTGTCCTTGATTATGGCAAAATTATGTTCTTTTCCTTAAACCCTCTGTGGTTAAATAAGCAGAGATCATTTTAATGAATACTTAGAAAAGTTCTGCTACTCTAAGAGATTCTTTCTGTCAGATTTTCTTCCTTCTTTTTCTGTAGATTATTCTAGAATATCCTCATGGTGACAGGAAAATAATGATATATTACACTGGCTTGTAATCAGCATGGTGTTTCTCCAGCAATATATTATACCAAATCATCAGCATAGTAGCATTACAGCAGTATCACTTTGACAAAGATTTAAACTAACATATCATCAGTGCTACTGTACATCACTTCAGAGATAGAGAATGTTAATGCATCATCAGATTGATGTTGATGTAGAAAGAAGTATTAACATAATGCAGGGGTGATGTAAGTACAATAGGTAAGATTTCTACTGCTGCTGTTATATTAAGTATTAGCATAATGCAGGGGTGATGTAAGTACGGTAAATCCATTTTTCCTCTTAATCATTTTTCCAATTAATTTATCTGTGGAAAGTCCATATGCATTCGCTTTACATATGAAGGTCAGATGTGCTACTCTGGTGCTTATAACTAATTTAATTAGGACAATCAAGCCTGATATTTGCATTGCTTAAGTGAATGAAAATTTTGATGTTGACTTAAAAGAAACAAGATAAAATTTTAGTTGAGAAACACTGTCTTGCTCATAAGAAATTCTGATGCTGAGAGAAAGTCTAACCTAATACATTGGCTGGAAATTCAGGCAGGTGCCTTTTGTTCCTATCTGAGTGATCTTTTGTGAGTCACTTCTCACTGAGAAGTCTTTCATATTGTGTCTGTTTTCTTTTTGTTGATTAAAAATTTTGTGTTGTGAATTGTTTATCACTAGTATTAATAAAATACTTAGCACACCAGAATTGCAATCTAGGTTCTATAGCCTTCTAAATAATACATGATTAGTCTTTAATAAAGACTTGATAAAGGGATCCAGAATATAAAGAAAAAATAATCCTTGTTTCTATGGTTGTTTTTTTTTTCTTTTTTAGAGAAGAAAATAATCTTTATTATAAAGTATTCTTCTAAACTAATCTCAGTAATTTTGCCAGTTACAGCAGCGAAGTCGTTCATACAGTATTGAGATGGAGAATTATTAAGTTGAAGAAAGTACAGGATACATACACACAAAAATACCTTTTGGATTCTTATGGAGAAAAGCATTCTTACCTCATGCTTCTTAGAGAGGGCTACAGACATGATGCTGCTTCTCAAAGAGATAGTAGGAGAGAAGAATTGAATTAGCAGAGTAATAAGGTTCTGCCACCAGTCAAGGAGGAGGCAGGGCCAGGGTTGAAGGGACAGGACTGAAAGAAATAATCCTAAAATAGAGGGGTGAAAAAAGCATCTATTGGCCTACAGAAAGGCCATAGTGCTAGAAAGGGGAGGACTGAAGTTGCAGCAGCAATGAGATCAAGAGTGTTAATCAGCAGCAGGATCAAAGAAAGGAATTGATACCAGGTTTTGACCAGCAAACAAAGCAATAAAAAGTTTCTACCTCTTCCACAAGTCAGTTCAGATCCCTGAAAAAGCTTGACCCCCTTGATCTCCCCATTACTCTGGCATGGAAGCCAGGGGTGCTTGGCAAGGCAGGAAGGTTCTGGGTTTATTCCTAGCCTGAATACATTGTTGCTGGCTGTATGTTCCTGTCCTTGTGCTGGGAAAGACATGACCCATGTCCTATTCTCACAGTTGGTGGATGAGACCAACTGGGCTCTGAGGCTCTTACTTAGTTTGGCATGTAAGGCAGCAGTACAAAGTCACAACGTGGTAATTTGGGTAAAGGTGTTAACAAAAACTAGCCCTCAGCTTTCGTTTAACTGTAAGATAAGGATGGCTGGTTTATTTCCAAGCCATAAATAATTTTTTTCAAGTCATTCAAACTTGTGTCAAAGCCTCTGTATTGTTTATACCATAGTTCCCTATATCCCACAACATTTGCTGAAAATAATTTAATTGTTTTGTAACCCCTTTATGCATAAGATCTAATGCTTGATATTTATAAAAAATCTTAAGTAACTTAAAGCCATTTGTATAGCACAAGGTAACTCAGTGACAGAGATACTCTGGAGAGTTCTGGTACTTCTACAAGGCAGGTGACAGGGTTGAACACAGACATATCTTTGTCCCTAACTAGCACATTTCCATACTGCATTAAAAAATCCTACCACACAACCACACTCAAGAATTCTGCTCTTCACATTTTAGATCTTATACTGCATCAATGTGTCATTACAATCCTGTTGCCTAATGTCATTAATGTTTTGTTAAACTAGAAACATTAGGTGCATCAGTCCATACTCAGATATCAAGAGTTAAAAATTCACAAAAATATACAGATGGACTTGTGTGACTTAGGCACCTTTGAAAAGGTTATCCTCAGAGTTCTCTTTATGGAAATCAAGGCAAAATGTTTTAATTGAATATATTTGAAATACCAGTAGACAGGATCGAAATAGTATTCCGTGGTTCATAAGGAATTTGCTGTACATGGAAGAACTTTCTGTGTACTCCTGTTCCACTGGCAAGATGAAAATCCCTTGTACACTTTGTTTCTGCTGTTTTGAGATTTGGGATGTAAGAATAGATTCCATGGAAAGGAATTACAGGGCAAAGGCAGGTAGGGCAGAAGTGCCTGATAAACGTGTGATTTATAACTGGTCTCTGTGACTCAGCACATCAGCTTGTCATGTGCTAAATATTACACATGTAGTCCAGTATATTCACCCTTCTACAGCTGTGCAGAAAACAAATTTTAGAGCAACTTTGCAACAGGCTGATAACAGGTCTGCACTGGAAATCAGTTCCCAAGAATCCATTAGCATTCCAAGTCACTGAGCAGAAGGGCAATTCTCAGTCTCCCTGTGAAACACTTTGAAAGTGATTTAATGTTAACGCTAAGAGGCTTTGTTGTGGCTAAGCAGCTCCATGAATGCTCTGTCACCTACCTCAGTGCCCTCAAATGATTTAAACAAGGTTCTCTGCCTGGTCCATAACCAAGCAGACCTGCTCGTAATTTGACGTGTAAATGATTATGCTCAGCCTTCTGGTTCTGATGCAGACAAGCAAGCTACAGGATTTAGCATTTTACCTCTTGCTCAACCAGTCTCTCCAGGCTCTGACCAGACTTGACTCAAATGTGTGGCTCCCGTGACTATAACAGTAGATGACAGTAGCATTTACATCTGCAAAACAGAATTACCAATCTGAGTTTATGGGAGTATGTGCATGCAAAAGGTAGTGATACTACTACAGTCAAGGGTTATTCTTCACTTCTTTTTTATCTTTTGCTGTAACATTACAAGAGTTTCAAAACTAATGAAACAATCTTTTAGTCCTTGCAGATACAGGGCCTTACAAATATCTTTCAGGAAGATGATAAGGCATTAGGTATCAACTTTCTATTCTTTCCATCACAGACTGTGACAAAAATGAAAATAACCATTAAATACTAACGGATGTTAGCAGCACCCAAGTCAAATGACAGGTCTGAACAGCCTTCATCTAAACAAGGTCTGTATTAGTGGGTGTTCGTGCTCCTCACTCAAATTGTTCAAAGCTGGCACTCAGAATTTCTCAGAGCACAAAGGCTCAGGAAAATTTCTACTGCAATCTTCCAGGCACTATACTCTCCTCTAACAGAAAGAGAACTGGTGGTGTTAGGATAAGAGCATGTATTACATAGATGCCTCTTATGCCCATTATAATATACCTATTATTATTATATTAGGCATGAAACCCTGGTAGTTAGAAGCTTCCCAGAGAAAGGCAGCTTTCTTTAGGAAAGATAAAAGTTTTAATCAACATTATTATAAAAAAGCTTGATAGTTTATCCTGAGATTGGTGAATGATTAGCTGTTTTAAAGCAAATAACATTCAGAGAACTGACCATTCATTCCAGTCATCAGCTGGGAGACCTGTCATCGTCCCACCAGAAGCAGAGTCAACATGCAAATCTCAATACAGACTTACCTCATTCCTAAACTGTAGTCCACTCCCCTGGTGTCACTCCCACAATGTCTCCTGGGGCACCGTAATGCTGCCCAGTCAGAGACATTTCAGAGTAAATATTCTCTGCTCAAAGACATATAAAGATGGATAAAGAATATCTTTATCTATTTGGCTCTTTACCAATAGATGTACACGAGGCCAATTTTGTGTGAAAAAAAAAAAAAAATGGTGGAGTGGTAATATAGGTGTCTGTGACAATTCATTTGTTAAGCTGTTCCAGTGTATGCTTGTGTTAGATAATGTTGTACCCTGTGACTGTACAGTGAGTTCAGATTTCGGTCTTGAAAGGTTTTTTCCCTGAGATGGTGTATTTTCATGTACTTAGGTTACTTGATGGATTCTTATATTTTAGGAGTTGATTTAACCAATCAGAATTCTTGCAGTGAAAAAGCTGAACTTGATGCTGTGGATAAACTAGGTGTGGATGCTTTAAAATAAGATATCCCATTACAGCTTAAAGATGTCTCATGAAGGGAAATTCACTACCCTTGGGATGCTGTTCCTGTGGTTAAGTTTCTTATTAACAAAAAGTGACATCATTTTTCCAGAATCAGCTTTCATTTATTAACCATAGAAATTATTTTGTCTGTTAGATTAAACTCATATTTTTTCTACATATGCAGTTAGAGAACATTTGATTCATTTAACATTCTCTTCAACACACAAATTCACTTGAGCTCCTTAAATGTCTTACTATGACAAGTATTCTTCCTCTAACCACTTTCTGATGTTAGAGAGAAAATGTGTGTGTATATGTATATTATACATACAGAAAATATTTACACATATATCACCAGTGGAGAGACAATGAGCAGTGGGAGGTCAAATATATAGTCCTATTCTATTTCTTTCCATTCTATATTGAGATTAGTAATGTTAAGTAGCTTGCACAGGATCCATGTCCTTTCTTATCCTTCAATGATGTTACTCTATCTTGTCTGAAAGAACCTTATTGATCAATGCATCTGAAATTCCTCTTGTCAGCTCATAGCAAGAACAGAGGATGCTTTGACATGGAAGGACTTCAGAATGCCTCTTCATTTCAGTTAGCATTTCCAGACAGATTTTAGGTAGAAAAAGGAAGAAGAAGTAAACAAACAGACGAGATTTTAGTAAGATGACTCCTAACCATGCATGAGTGGTGAAACACAGTATGTCTGCTGTTACTTAAACCGAAAAGTATAGATTTGATTCTTCCTTTACTTTCTAACAGTCCTGTAGGACTCTGGAGGAACAGGTAGCTTCCACGCTCTTCATTTATTAAGGATGTTTCTCTGTGTCTGTGTTGATTAATAAAGCTCACATTGACAAACAAGGCTGCTGTGACACAAAATGGTTACAGGGGAATTTTTAAAGAACCTTTTGCATATGCCTAATTTCTTAGTTAGCACTGTCTTGTCTTCTGCCATTTTCAGCCAATCTGCTGCAGCTAACTCACTCAATGAAAGAGTGCATCTTAATTTGTCAAAACCAATTAAAATAATTTGCCACACTGGAAAATGTATGCAGCCTGTGTACAACTGAACATCCTGTAGATGAGGAGATTCTAATATCCCTTCAATTATGTTTTTGAATTATGTGTATTCACTGTTTGCAGTGTATTCAAATAAATTTACAGAGCCTTTACAAATTTAATGTTCAGTCTGCTTGAACTTCTGACAAACCTATGTTCTCCATCTGATGGCATCAGACAAATGAACAATAAAATTGCAACTGGTCAACTGGGGAGCTTTATGAAGCATGGTGCTTCTGTTTCCTATTTTATTTCCTTTGATTTTGGTGGAATTTTGAGTTTTATTTGGATTTGTATTTTTGCTCTGCTTGCCCATCACCATAACCACTGCAAGTCCATTGATAGTCCATCTAGCCTGAAGCCTACATTTATTGAATCTCATAGGAGTTCTGCTGTTGATAGCAGAAGATGAAGAACTAGTTAGTAAATAAAACTCTGATCCAACAAATTCTCGAACAAAAGCTTACATTCCAATACCTGCGACATACCTCAGAATATGTTTAAATTACTCTGAAATTTAATTAGAGAAATCCTGTAGAATGTAGAAAACTTTGAACTGTCATCAACTCCAGTAGGCCCAGTACTATAGAAATAGAGGTTCTTACTTGACCAAGCAGAAGACACTGGTCTTTCTGGATTATGGTCTGGTCTCTCTCAGGTCACTCCTTCTCATTTGCTTATCAATAAATAGAATTTGTATTTTTCAGTTCTTAGGCTGAGTTTTGGATCACCTTGATCTGTATTCAGAGCTCTTTAGTACATATTGACTAGATCAAATACCTACTTTACTTCCCTCCAGAGGCTGGTGAGATACAGTGACTGAACAGACCCAAGCAATATTTATTTTACTGCTAGAATTAAAGTAATTAGAGAAAACAGATAACTGTCATGTGTATACTGCAAATTTATTCCCAGACCTACCATCCCCTGACTGTAATCTGTGAAGAGGTAACTTCATTAGAAACCATCAGCAGATCTGTGTGCTAATCTGGTTCCTTGTTCAGTCCTCCTCTCTCTCTTTAAAATTGCAACATCTCCTTTGGATTACTACTTTTCTGTGTTCAGGATTTAATCTGTAGGAGGCATACCAAATATTTGTTGACACACAAATTCTCTATTGTCTGGCTTTTTCCTTCCAGTTTCTTTTTCCCTAATGGTTATATTAAAGAATGTTTAGTTTGTCTAAGAAATACAGTTCTAAACATGAGTCTGGATTTTTCTGGCTCTTTCATAGGCAAAATGAAAATGATTTCCTGATACTATTTTATTATTTATTTATATCTATTTACTTAAGCAAGAATTTCAATACACAACTCAGATAACAGAAAAGTCCACACTGGCTTTAATATCTGCTTATTTAATCCTAAAAGTTTGTTTCAGATGTATGAAACAGCAGAATTTCATAGGAAATGTATCTGGGATAATTCTTCTAGGTTATCTTTTCTTATTCTGACCTTCAAGAAGTTTATGTTGATAAGGCTTTGATCGTATGCTAATATTGGTTTTATCGTTAAAGAAGGACAATTATTTAAAATTAATAATACTTCTGTTTTTTGTAGGGGACTGAGGGAATGTGAGTAGTGAAATTTAAATAAATATCACAATTTCTTTCTAAAGGTCCATATAGTTGCTTTTTTTCATGCTGAGGCTAAAAATATTGCAAACACTTTTATGTTCTTGATATGGTGTACATCAGAATGAAAATGTATGCACTAGTATTTTCCACTTAAATTATCAGAGTACAGTTTAATTTATATCTTTGACCATTTAGAAAAAAATTGATTTTGAGTTCATGACTGGATAAAAAATTATATCAAGTGAAGGATGTGGAGATGAGACAGCAGAAATATTTCTATGGAATAGAGTCCTAGAATTCAATATGATACTTCTAACTCTTGCATGCAGACTTCCTTATCATGATAAAAATAATATGAATATTTAGAAATGTAGAAGGAAAGAGGAACAGTTCAGTCCCTTTCAATGGCTGGAAACTGTACATGTACTTTCAAAAAACCTCCAGAATATCTATATTACATACGGCAGACTGCAAAATGTTTCCTGGTGTGTTGAGTCTCTGTGTGTGACAGGGTTTTGGTAGCAGGGGAGGGGGGCCACAAAGGTGGGTCCTGGGAGAAGATTTTGGAAGCTCCCCCAGCTCCAAGTCAGACCCACCTCTGTGTCAAGGCTGAACCAATTAACAATGGTGGTTGTGCCTCTGCAATAATGAATTTAAGAAGGGGAACCTGAGAGAAGGAGTTGTGAGGGAGATGCCTATGAAAATGCCCAGGCCAGTGGAATAAAGGAGGAGGAGGTGGGGGTGCGCTGGAGCAGAGATTCCCCTGCAGCCTGTGGTGAGAGGGCAGGTTGTGCCCCTGCAGCCCATGGAGGTCACTGGTGGAGCAGAAGCTCATGGAGGACCCCAAGCAGGTGACTGTGCCCAAAGAAAGCCATGACTCTGAGGGAAGCCTGCACTGGAGCAGTCTGTTGCTGGGAGAACTGCAGCCCACAGCAGGGATCCACGCTAGAGCATTTTGTGAAGAGCTGCAGCCCGTGGGAAGGACTCATGTCAGAGAAAGTTCATGGAGGACTATCTCCTGTGAGAGGGACCCCACACTGGAGCAGGGAAAGAGTGTGAGGAATCCTCCCCCTGAGGAGGAAGGAGCAGAAGAAACAACGGGTGATGAACTGACCACAACCCCCATCCTCCCTGCACCACTGGAGGGGAGGAGGTAGATAAATTTGTAGCAAAGCTCAGCTGGGGAAGAAGGGAGGTGTGTGGGGAAGGTGTGGTTGTATTTCTTACTGTCTTACTTTGATTGGTAAATTAGTGGTGGTGGTGTTTGAATTAAACTCAAGTTCATTTTTTCTTCTGCAGTCAAGTCTGTCTTTTGCCCATGACCATAAGGGGTGGCTCATCCCTCCCTATCCTTGTCCGGATCCCCAAACCTTGTGTTGTGTTTTTTCCTCCCCATCCCTGAGGGGGAAGGAGCAAGTCAGTGGCTGTGCAATGCTCAGTTGCCCTCTTGGGCTTAAACCAGGACACATGATGACCCATAATGAACATTAAATTTGGAATGAAACCCTGAAGCTTCAATTATAATGTGCCACAGGAAGAGAAAAGGAGAGAATAATCAGCTATGTTCTGCATCCTACACTTACAAGGCATTTCTTAAGTAATTGAAATATTTACATGTTATTTTCTCCAATGATTTTGATTGACACTGTACCAAAATCTCTTTCAAATTTATTTTATGCTGAGATAATGTAAGTTCCAGCATGGACGGATAAGAAGGGATTATATTTTGATGTAGTGCCTAGTTTTTAGCAAATGTTATTATGCCCCATAGGCTAGAAGGATGTACAGAAATGCAGGTCAACCTTACATCTGTGTTTACATTTTCAATTGTTATGTTTTAGCCCAACAAGTGTTTAGGCATCTGCTTAAGACTGGATGTAGTATTCTTGTTCTAATCATAGTCATAGAAGGTAATTATAATAATATTTATCATCTTATTCATGATTTTGTTCTGTATGTGTATTAGAAAAAATAAAAGTTTTAATCACTTTTCTTTGAATGGTTTTTCATATTTTTTGGTGTTTTATGGTCACTAGCAATTTAAGTCTACATTTACTTATGCATTGAAAACTGATCATTTCATTTATACAAATCTATTTTTGACAAAAATAATTATCATACCTTTAGTTAGGAGAAGTCTTAGTGACAGGGAATATTAGTCTTTTTACTGATTTGATGTATTCTTTATAACAAGTTATCCAATTGTCAAAAAATCAAGGCTGAACACATTTTTTTTAGCTTGGTTACAACAATTTAACGGGAATAAATCCTCATATCCTAGTAGTATACTTTTAATGAAGGCGTAGAATTTGATTAACTAAAGAAATAACTTCAAAACACATGGAATTAATTTTGTGAAGAGATAGACTTGATATTGCAAGAGGAAGCAACAGCAATTCTAGAAAGGAAATGGAAAAATGAAATAAATATATATGGTTTTGAATGCATTGCTTATTCAAATAAGAGCTACAGTTGATAAAGTTTAGATTTATTTTTCCTTTTTAATCTCCATGGTAAAAAAAGATCTGATGCTAGTCAAACCACAAACTATTTTGGTCATTTTTTTTTCTGTTTTCTTGATTTAAGATTTTTAACTTTCTATGACACTTGTTAGCTGGTATAATTAACCAATAGTGTTTGGTAAGTTATAATTTTGAAGAAGCTGAAGAAGAATATAATTTATCTTATTAATGATATCTGTGAGAAATAGTTAGTGTTTAATGATTTCCATACCTTTTGTTGTAATTTAAAACCGAAAAGAATCTGATAAGTAGTAGTTACATTTTTTATCTCTTTTCCACATTCTTCTTTCCGATGTCTCCATATTCAGAATTCCATAAATCAATAAATTGCATCAATGAATGCACTTACAGAAGCTGAGATTATTTTGTCTTTGCAGGTAGAAGTAATAAGGCAAGACAGAACTGGTGAAGAACTGCTTACAGAAGCCAAACACATCAAAAAGAAAGCCTATCTCTGTGACGCATATATCCCTCTTTGGTTAAAGTTGAACTGCCTGTAGTTGAATTGCCATCTGTCAAAAATATACATCTTGATTTCATGTTTTTGTAACCACAGTTGCCTAAATATTGATAGACATGACATGCTGCCTGTGCTGATTGCATTGACAAATGCTAATCTTGAAGAATATTCTCTATGAAGACTGGAAATCATGTTTATCTCACTCATATATCACTAAGTGTGGTATTTTTTTCACAGTTAGTGTGTTACTAAACTTGATTTTGGTTAGCTTTATTCTCGAATGGTTGCAAAGAATAAATTTCAAGCAGTTAGGTTTTCTCCCAAAAGATATTATCTAGCAATATTCTTTATGGTTCTATCCAGTGTATTGCCTTATTTAAAAGGCAGGCTGCTGAAGATCAGTTAGGAGACTCTATTGTAGAGTATTTAGCACACTGTAGACAACCAGATCTCTGTCTCCACATGATCTGACCTAACAGTTGAAATGTGAAATGTGAAATCACGTCAATGCAGATCATTCACTATTTCTTCCAAAGGCCATACATATCTGTAAAAAATAAAATGTTGAAATATTGCACATGAAAGATTATCACAAGAAGATTTCTTTCATAAAAGTACAATAATTGTACTGTTTATCTTAGGGAATTACACAAAAAGGGTAGTTGCAAAAAGGGGGGAAAAAAAAAAAAAGGAGCAAACCACAAAAACTCAATAAGGATTGAATTGATACTGAACCAAAAATCTCTTTCAAATTTCTTTTATGCTGAAATGGTGTGAGATCCATTACACTATGATTCTGCAAATTATGTTATATTGTTTTTTTAGTAACTGATGTCAGCATCAAAGAGAAACATGGTTATGATTTGTTGAAGTTCATAGTGCTGCACATTGAAGAGAAAGCTGCTATCTGATCTGGGGCAAACAATTTTCAGAAGCATCAAATTTTGTCTTTTACTTCTCTCTTATCATTGAATTTGTGATCAGCAGTGATTTCTGATAATATAAATGAAGACTTTTAAATCCAAAGAAAGTAAAGCAGAATTTTTTAATATCTAACCTCCAGAATATTTACTGCTCTGTGGACATCTTCTACTATGATTAACATTTTGCTGGCTAATAAAAACATTAGCTGTTTCAGATAGACAGTTACTAGTTGTGGAGATTAGCAGAAGATAATCTTTCTCTCACATGAATAAAGCCTTTGCTCTGACCTTGTAAGTTACATATTTGACATAGATAATAGTCTATAGGGTCCATATAGGAGTCTGGTTGGCCTGAATATTTAATTCCCTTGTAACACAATTGAGCAAAAGACTCCATCAAAAAAAAGATAAATTCTTTCTCCAGTCACTGCACAGAGTGCTTTTACTGTGCCGCACATGGACTCATTAATTAATGACATATTTTAAAGTGTCCTTTAGTCCTCTGCCATGACAGTTATCCTGTTGAGTTATGACTCTCAGGTACCAGGGGATGGCAACTGGACACTTCTGCCAGGACGTGAGTCTACAGAGTCTTGAAAACTAGTGAAGCTTCCCTGCACAGGCACATCATCTGGAAAAGTTAAGCTGTTAATAATTTATCAACTATGAAGTGGAATGAAAGAGAATTTATTATCCTTAATATGATTTTGTCATTTTTTTTCTAAGTATTTGCACAATGCTCTGCAGCTACAAAAGGATCGTTAGGAGATTGGTTTTCTGTCATTACTGCTTTGTTTGTGCCCACAATCAGTCTTCAGAAAGTTGACTCAGGAGCTCACTTGTTCAGTCAGGCAAGCCTGTCTTGGTTGCCTCTGACACTTCTACAGGATAGTGAAATCATAAACCTTTCATTTGAGATAAGCATGTTAAAGCAGTTTTATTTGATTGGATAGTCTCTTGAGTAGTGGACTCTGAAAGGTCAGATACTCCAGGTAAACTAGCAAAGCTCTGTTACAGTATTGGACTAGTCAGAGCCATCAAAATTATTGATGATTTATAAGCATTAATGAACCAAGTCTTTAATAAATTGCTGTTGTAGTACTTCAGGTCTGATCCATGAAGGACTTTCCTTCTTCAGGAAAGGATTTAGGAAGTGCACCTAAAATGTCTCTTGTCTGTAAATCTTAGAGCTCTAAGACAAGAGAGTATGGTAATTTATGGCTCTGTTCTGTAATGCTGTACACAGTAGATGGGATTTACAGCAAATCTTAGAACTGAGCATGGACTTAGATTTAGAAAGCCAAATATAACTATTGCTGCTGTCTGGAGCATCACCAAGCACAAAGCTAAGGACCTGACTCTAGAATTTGAGCTGTTACTCATTAATGTATTGTTCCCTCTGCTGGTTTTACCTATGGTGATAAATGATTCATAACAACACAAGTTCGCGCTGTACTCTGTCTGCAAGGAATTTGGCAGAGGCACTTTTTGAAGTGTGCAGTAAATTATACCCCTCCTCACTTCCTACTTCATGATAGGTGGAAAAGGAAGATATTATTTTATTTCTGTAATATATTATTAATTTTAAAAAAATTTTTCTTCTGGTTTAGGTTTGTTATCCAGATCCACACAGAATTTTTTTCAGCAGATATTTCATGGTATTGTGGTAGTTTTGCATTTGGTGGACAGACAATCTTCAAACAACTCTCAGAAGGGAGAAACTGATTATTTCAGAGTGTATCAAACACAGATGATTTAAAGAAGCTCTTTGGGATCCTTTCTGAAGAAGAGTCTGCCAAAAGAGTGTCACAGTATCATGAAGCACTGGTGGTGCTATAGTTAGTGTCAGTGACACTCGGTTATATCCATTGTGATGAAAATCACAAAGGGGATACGACAGTTATTTCACCACCTCTGCTGAGCTGAAGTTTGAAGTTCCTTGCTTTAGCAGCAATTTGCTTTCCCCTCCACTTTGTTATGGTTGTCCCAATATCTCACTCACTCTGTCACCCCAGTGAGCAGGCTTGGGGTGCACAAGAAGCTAGGAAGGGACACAACCAGGACAACAGACCTGAGATGACCAAAGGGATATATCTTACCATATGATGTTGTGCTCAGCAATAAAAGCTGTGAGAAAGGAGGGATGTTCATGGTTATGGTGCTTGTCTTCCCAAGTAACTGTTATTCATGATAGAGGCCTGCTTTCTCTGCCTGATGGGAAGCAGTGAATGAATTACTTACTTTGCTTTGCTTGTGTGTGCAGCTTTTCCTTTATCTATTAAACTGTTTTTATCTCGACTCGTGAGTTTTCAGCTTTTGCTCTTCTGACTCTCCCTCTCACCCCACTGAGAAGGGAGTGAGCCAGCACCTGGGTAGGGGCTTAGCTGCTGATCAGTGTCAGCTCATCACGCAAGGGTTTTGTTTGGTTGTTTTTTAATTCATTTGCAGAAGGTACTCAACAAAGTTTTACTTAATTCGTCTTTTTCCTTTCAGCTTCAAGTAATGAAAATGCTCATTCTAACACAGCATCACTACAAACCTTTCTTATGTTTGTACTCAGCCAGGTATGGCATAGAACACACTGAGATGTTCAGCCACTTTCAGACATTGATTCACAGGTGACAGACAATGCACTGAATTACAGAAACAACAGATCAAACACCATCAACAGATCAGCTTGAGCATGATTCCTGTTACTTCTTGTAACACTGTTTCATACAACAAGGTTTTATGAGAGATCTGCAAGTAAATCCTCTGACGACTTAGTAATTGACAAAGTTATTCTTACTGAGAGTGTCCCTGAGGGTGACTGATGTAGGCATGGAAGAAAGTCGTCCGCTGTAATAGTTTTAAGCAGACTTTATTACTTTACTTTAAACATAATGTAGTATTTTATTTAGGTCCTATATTAGGATATCACACACAACCCAAGTAAAATTTCCTTCATCTGCATAAGTGTAAGTCCCATTACACTTATGACAATTTCTGGAAAATATCTTTGTTTATATGCATACTGTAAATTCTTTAGCTTTATATAGAAATACCTTTTTCCTTTCTGCCCAAGACTGGAAGTATTTTCCCCTAACTGACAAACTAGTCAGCTAGCTCTTGACTAATTCAAATATAAAAATATGTTTATATAAAGTCATACTTTATACTAGCCTTACTATTGTAACTCTTAGTTAATCTAGACTTAATGAAGACTGGAAAGAGGAAATCAACACATAAAAGACAGTGTTACATATTGAACTACAGTCTGACTGCCCTACTCTGTGAAGAAAGAACTTTGATTTTCTAAGTCTCCACAGTGAAACACACCTGCTTTTTCCATAATTGCACATGAAAAAAAACCACAAAAACCCCTACATCAGAGCAGTAAGGCAAAAATAAATTTCCATGATGTGTTCATGATTCAGAGGAGAGGGACAATCTAACAAAATTGTTTTTGTATCCAGATTAAGTAATTGCACTCAGATTAAGTAATGTTTCAGATACATAGACTCAGCACTCCAGCATCTGTGTTAGCCATCTGAAGTTAACATGAAACCCTTCTTGAACCCATTTACATTCTTCCTGGAAATGCATTCCTTCAGTATATCTCCCACCTGTTATCTCCCTCTGCCATCCTATCATTTTCATATTTTAGCTTTCAAAGGAGCACTATACACAAAGTAGTATTTCATAGTCAGTAGACAAATTGAAATGACTTCAAGCTGTCATGGCAAAAAGTCATAGTGAAATCTTGGACTTTAAGTAGTAAATTCTGAGCTGCCTGTTGATCTCATTCGACCTTTGTAAAATCCATGGCTTGTTTGTGGTCTAGCCAGCAAGAAGAGAGGGGGTAGATAGGTGTGGTCCTGGATATTCACAGAAGTTGGTATCAGAACACTAGTACCCTTGTTTCTTTAATACAAAAACAGATAGGGGGAATATCACCTGTTTTGCTTTGTCTTTTATTTATGTTGGGATATGTATACCTGCTTGGAACAACTTCTGTTCCATGATGCACTCATAAGACAACTCTGAATTGCTAGCTATATGATTATCAAAGTTTAACAGTTATCGCTTCTAACTCAAAGGTCTTGAGTGTGTAATGCTTACTTTGATATTCTGCTTTGAGCAATCCTGAGAAATTCCTGACACATCATGATAACATGCAAGCCATGGAAGGTAATGCATCACTCTCTGTGATGACTACCAGGAGTAGACACAAGATGTTGTACAAAGTACAAAGAAAAAGATAGAAATGATCAGAAGAATTAATTTTAGGAGAAATGTAGCATTTGTTGTTATAATTCACTAGAAACTGAATACTTGTCATGGTGAAGGTCTAAGTAAATGAGTTTCATATGTGATTTGTACTTTCTGTGACACAAAAAACTGTCTATTCAATGTGATAACCAGTCTGTTATTGAAAAATACTTCACATTGCATCCTCTTCCTGCCCCAGAGCATGTCATTTCTCTTCAGAGAAATCTTTCCTCAAATTCAAACTTCTCTGCTGCCTCCCTGCAACTAAGAACTCAGAAGACTTAAACAGCAAGTTACATTCAATTAATTATGTTTTTGAGGTGTTGTGTTTTTGGGGTAATTTCACTTTCACTTGTCTCAGTGCAGGTCATTTGGTTGAAATTGCTTGGACATTCATTATTGTGTCATTTCTAGTACTGTGTGCAGATCTTTACAGCTATACCTTCAGTAGGAATTTGAAGGTAAAGTAAAGGTACATGCATTGTCCTTTTTTTCAATAAAAGTTATGGTAATAAGAAACATTCAGTATACTTTGGACTTTGATTGGACTTTGTAATCTCATAGTTTACAGACTGATTTTCTTACTGCCTAGCTGAGGTTCTTTTAATCAAAAGTATTGTGAAACAAGAAAGATAAAGAACGTGGTGTTTGCAACTACCATATGTGCTGTGTTTATAATTTTAAAATATATCATCTGCATAAATGTGATTTTGGTTGGATTTGCATTTTTATTGTGTCCTTTTTAGTACTAACTCACTGACAAAAAAAAATCAGTTTCAAAAGAATCAGTTTTTATCAACATTGAAAAGATTAAAACTTTATTACTTTTACTTTTTTGAAGGATATGATTTCACTGCAGTCTTGTCTTTTTTGTTAGAGTTCCAAATCAGTTTGTCAACTAACAGTCTATTTATTTTCTAATTAAGACTATTGATCTCATGGGGCATTGAGTGATATAATATCAGAATATCCCAGATGGGTAAGGAAAAAATTATAGACCCCTTAGGCAGCATCCAGGAAGCAAATGCTGAAAATTTGAATAATTTCAATACAGTTATACTGCATTTTTAAAAATTCAAGCCTTTTTCATACCTTGTCATCTTTATACACTGGATACTGAAGAGGAAAAGAAAAATTATATGTCCTTCAACCTGCTTATTTCACTGTTCTGCACCACTTTTTCAGTGTTTTCTGCACAGGCTTTATCGGTGCTGACTATGATAACACTTTGTCTAAATTCCTAGTTCAAGGCATGTTTCAGAAATTAGGTTTGCAGAAGTTGCAATTCTTGCCTATCAACCTTCATGCTAATCACAGAATCATAGAATGGTTTGGGTGGGACGGGACCTTAAATATTATCCAGTTCCAACCCCACTGCCATGGGCAGGGACACCTTCCACTAGACCAGGTTGCTCAAAGCTCCATCCAACCTGGCCTTGAACACTTCCAGGGAGGGGGCATCCACAACTTCTCTGGGTAACCTGTTACAGTGCTTCACTGCCCTCACAATAAAGAATTTATTCCTTATATCTAATCTAGATCTACCCTCTTTCAATTTAAGACTGTTGCTCTTCGTCCTATCACTACAGTCCCTGATAAAGAGTCCCTCCCTCTCTTTCCTGTAGGCCCCCTCTATATATTCAAAGGCCGCTATAAGGTCTCCCCGGAGCCTTCTCTTCTCCAACCTGAACAACCCCAACTCTTTCAGCCTGTCCTCATAGGGTAGGTGCTCCCGACCCCTGATCATCTTCATGGCTCTCCTCTTGACTCACTTCAACAGGTCCATGTCTTTCTTATGTTGGGGGCCCCAGAGGGTGCACTCAATCCCACTGTCCATGCTGCCAATGAAGATGTTAAACTCCACAGGTCGCAATATCAACCCCTGAGGAACACCACTCGTCACTGCTCTCCACTTGGACATCGAGCTCAGGACCACAACTCTTTGAGTGTGACCATCCAGCCAATTCCTTATCCACTGAGTGGTCCATCCATCAAATCCATGTCTCTCCAATTTTGAGACAAGGATGTTGTGTGGGACAGTGTCAAACACTTTGCATGAGTCCACATACATGACATCAGTATCTCTTCCCTTATCCGCCAATATTGTAACCCTTTCATTGAAGGCCAACAAATTTGTCAGGCACAATTTGCCCTTAGTGAAGCCATGTTGACTGTCACCAATCACCTTCTTATTTTCCATGTGCCCTAGCATGGTTTCCAAGAGGATCTGCTACATAATCTTGTCAGGCACATAGGTGAGACTTGACTGGTCTGTAGTTCCCTGGGTCTTCTTTATTTCCCTTTTTAAAAATGGGGTTATGTTTCCCCTTTTCCAGTCATTGGGAACTTTATTAATCTGGTCATTATTAAAAAAGGAAACTAAAACAGAGGGTACAGTTGAGTAATTAATAGTGTGATACAAGGTGACATATATATTAATTCTATAGGTTCCTGGAAAATGACTGGAGCACTTAACTGAATATATCATGCAGAATATAAGAATTATATTTTCATATATTTCATAATGGAACATATAATAGAAGAAATTATATCTCATAATAGAAGTATCTTTTCAAAGCTATAGGGACTTTTTAATACTCCCATTGTAACAAATTTTAAAAGTCAAACAAGCATAAGAAGAACAACAAAATTATTGAACGACTAAAGTAACCTTGTCTATTTGAAAATTTTAAGTGTATCAGATGTATGTTTATTTTTATGGTGCCTGAACCACAGGAGGTTTTAGGACTTTCAAACACATAAGTGCATGATCCTTCATCCAGCTCTCCTCTTTTCTTGTCCCCTCTTGACATTTAAAAAAAAAAAAAAAAACTTAAATAATCTCTAATATTTTATAACAGATGTTACCTGTACATGTTCTGACAAAGAAGTGTAATCACTGCAGAAAATAAGTCAACCTCCTCCAACAAAACCACCAAAACCCAGCACCAAAGCCTCTGCTTCTGAATTGTAAGAAAACTAGAACATTTCTCCCAAATCTACTTAAATGTTCTTGGTGAAAAAAAAGAATAAAAAAAAAAAAAAGTATAGAAAGAAATTGACAAACATATCTGTCTAGCACATTCAAGCGTGTAAGTATTCTGAATATACTCAAGCTACTTTCTTTCCAAAATTACAGTTTTTATAAAAAGACTTCATATTGTGATCCTTATCATATAATTTAGATATTTAAATAAAAAATGCAGACACTAAGTAAATTAAGATTTGGATTCTACAAACATTGCTTTCATACACAGATATTGTTCTACAAGCAGTTATTTTCTACAAGATTTATCTCTGAGCAAAGAGTTAAAGGGAAAGGAATCTAAATACTTATGAAGTACTGAAATCAGCTCTCTCTTGTTCCTTTTGTCTTAATGTCATTTTGTTTGTTTTCAGAAATATTGGATTTCCAGATGTCTGGCTTCTGCTGCTTAGTTTTTCTTTATTAGAAAAGTCTTAATTAAAATTTATAGAAACATATTCTGGAGAATAAAACATGAATACATTCAGTGATAAGAAAGCTATTTGCTTTAAATATGGTATAGATATCAACTTCTGACAGTTACAATGGTTACTTAAATTAAGCTTAACATGTATCTTTCATTAAATGCTTGAGAGAGAATCTATAAAGTAGAGTTTATACACAGGAGATTAAAGACTCAGGTTTCTTCTCAATTTGGTAGCTCTTAACTCCACAAGAGTGCTTCTGTTTTCCTCATTACTGTATTACTGAATGAGGTTTAAAACCTACTGAGACCAGGATTTAGCTGCCATTATGTTTGATTCTTTGCGTGATAAGGTCATATCTGATCATTAATGTGCTTCTTCATAGCTCTGACAATTTAAATGTAGTACGTGCTGATTGTGATATCTTTGACAAGCTCAGCAGACAAGGATGCGAGCATTTCATAGCACTGTTTCTGTCCTACTGTTCCCACCTCACACTGAAAGAATATCAGTGATATTCCTATTAAAAATCAGTCAGAATTAATGTCAATATTGTTGGTTAGAGAGTCAAAGTGTAAAAATCTGGAATGCACATCTGAGAACATGAGATTCCCAAATGTTTCTACTGTATCTGTGACTTATTTTTTACATAAGACCAGGCACTAAGATGGAAATCTATGAGAACTGGTGTAAAACATAATATTTTAATATTTGTTCTCTATTCCTTGATTATAAAAATAAAGCTTTTAAAACAGAAAAACGTGAAATTTTTGGATGGAAAGGTTTTCTCAGCAGTCTGAGGGTTATTCTAGGATTTCATAACTATTTTTAACTTTAATGAATTCTATTAAACTTGTAACTGCAATATCACATCATAGTTAATGCTTTTTCTGTACAATGATGTGGTTCCACCTCCTACCTTCATCACCGAAATAAACAGATTTTAAGGTTACTACAGGAATAATAAATCAATCTAGGTGTATGCAAGATCAAAATGGAGTAGATAAATCTGTGCTATCCATCATGCTTATCTCAGTTTGTTATTCTGCATTCCAATTTGACAACTTCAAATTCTTTACATTTGTGTGTATATATATCTATATAATTATACATGTATATTATGCCAAGAGATGCATAGATGCATTATATTAAAATTTTTGTATTTGAAAGGAACAGTGTTATAAAATTTTTTGCACAGAGTAACTACAATCACATAAAAATAAATTATCATTGTTGTTAAAAAA
Organism: Strix uralensis; assembly: GCF_047716275.1. Taxonomy (NCBI): domain Eukaryota; kingdom Metazoa; phylum Chordata; class Aves; order Strigiformes; family Strigidae; genus Strix; species Strix uralensis. The sequence continues at coordinate 114,377,111 of NC_133972.1, forward strand.
TTATATGGTAGAAAGCAGCAAAGGCAGTTGTTCGTTGAAATTGCATACTCGTTTTCAACAAGTGAAGCAATGTGTTAGTATGCAATATGGTCCTTTCAAACACTTCCAAATTCTGGCATAATATTTGTGGTTTGTTTAGCTTGTTGTTGTTTTCTTTTTTTTTTTTTTTAATATTTTGTACATGTGTCTGCACCTAGTAATTTATTATCTAACTTGTAATCTTCAAGAAATTTTCTTATCAAGAAAGAAACATTAGAAGTTGCACTCAAAACACTTAACAGAATTTTAAAATCTAAAATACATAAATGTCATATAAGAAAGAACAAACGTACATTGTCTTAAAGGCAAGGATCATTTGTCTGAGAAAAAAAAACAACAAAAATAGTTATAGTTTGCCCCCATCTCTTCTTATACATGCGAGGTTTTTTCTCATCCATGGTAAGAGAAAATGGCAGGCCATGGATTCTTCAAATTGGGGCCAAGCTGCAATACCCCTAATGATATTGGATAGCAATGTATGCCATAAATAGTCCCATAAAATGCCATAGTGCCATAAAGGCTCCTGAATACATGGTGATGGAAGAAGACTTCAGTGTTAGGAAGACAAGCAGGCTCACACAGTTTATAGGACATGTTAAATAATTTACTTGTTTGTGTCCACTTTTGCACAGATTATAGTTAAACAAATTTTTTTTTGTTTTTTATCCTTTGCCTTCTATCCTACTAAGATTGTAGAAACTAGGTGTTAGAGAAAACTGTATTTATAAATTAAACTAAAAACTTTTTTGTAACTTGGAACATGTTGATCATTCTTTAAGATCTTTTTCGGATAAAGAAGTTAAACATTAACCTTGCTTTTTGAGGAAAACCCTCTTTGAGAGGTTTCCTTTTCTGAAATGAGGAATACAGAGAAGGTAAAAATTAATGCAACAGCATGGTATTTGTATATTTGGGCCTGGTGATGTTTAAACTCAGTACAAAATAATACCCGATTTAGTGACACTTATAAGAATTTCTAGCTGTAGAATGATAGGAGCCCAAAAATGTGTCTCTGATCACAGTGAGAGAAGGACTTAATATGATTAGAGATGAAGGGATTCAAATGTTTTTCTGTCTTGCATATCATTACTTCCTTTTGAACTCAGCTGTCCAGTTTTAGATTTCACAGTCCATACTCAGTTTCTCAGCCATTCACATTGGGAATTTAGCCAGAGCTTGCATAACACCCCTTGGTTAAATACATAGATACATCTTCTAGAGAAATAAAATCTTCTATCTAGCACTATGGTGATTATATGAGAAAATATTCAGTGAAAGCTTCTGTTAAAAATGCAACACTTCTATTCCACTATGTAATGCTATGATTTTGAAATTCTTTCAGCATTTTACCTATACTCTTACATTTCTTTGGAAACCAAGACAAGGGCACACTAGAATTTTGCTGTGGTAAAGAATTGGCTTACAAAAAGGTATTTTATCCAGATTTGAGAACTTAGGAGTATTCCCTAAAGCTGAACCCATAGTTCATGGAGGTCCTTACTCCTTCTCCAAGTTCTTTGTCTCTGAGTGGCTGACACTTCTGTCTCAGTAATTAAATTAGTTTACAATAGAATATAGTGAATCAGAAAAAGTGCATAGTCTTTTTGTTCCCTATGGATATGAAAAAGCAGAAGGTATTTGTGATCTAGCCCATCTGTAACCAGAAACTTGTGAAACTTTCATGTTATTCTTGTAAATGTGTTTATTGTTTAAATAGAAGTAATTATTTTTCTTCTCCTGCTGGAAACTTCAAATTGAGCCAAATGTCTTTAGCATTCTGCTAGCAGATTTTAGAATAGTGCACATATGTTCAATTGTTTTTATAGAAGATATGGCAGGTAGTAACAATCAGTTGCTTCAATATGTAGATTCAGCTTCTAGAGAAAGTCTATCCAGCAGTATGTTGATTAAATGAGCAAATATTCAAAGAAAGCTGTTTTAAAAAATGCAGCACTTTTGTTGCACTGCATCATGCTATGATGAAGTGGTTTTTTCCATTGTTTGGTTGACATTCTATTGTCTCTAGAACTGTCATAGTGTAAGTTTTGTCATCACAATGGACCCTTCCTTTCTCCTGAGTTTTGTGGAAATCACACTTGAAAACAAGAGGACAGAATGCTTCAATAGGTTATACGAAGTATTCTATACAGCTAAATAGGTTTTCTCCTCAGTGAAGGCTTAATTAGTGGACTAAAAACATTCTACCTTTAATAACTAATCAGTTAGATTCTACAGAAGGATCTAAATGCTTTGCATAGTTCTGGGAAAGACCTCCAAATGCTTCCATGTTGAGCCTGGAGCAGTTGCCCAGCTCTGCTTTGACTTCCAACTGGGAGAAAGGCTGTGCTTTCATTAGGAGCTCTTCTCATACCTGCTTTAAAACAAAGTAATGTATGCAGAAGTTTACAATTTCAGTACGAAATCCCACAAAAATACCTTATTCCAGCCTCTTCAGAGTTCAGACCTTTCATACTTTGGACATCAAGTAGTTTGTGAAGGAACTGCTAAAACTTACCTTGAGCAACATCAGCAACATCTGTGCAGACTGTCCATTGGAAAAGACAGGATGGATCTGGTTTGAAATTTTAGAGCAGACACCCAATCATAGGAAAATAATTGGAAAACTGGCAATCTTGACAGGAGGAAAGTATAAAGTCTCTTGGAGAGACAGGTAACTTTAAAGGTCAGTCTTAGGCATTATCAGGGGAGCACTGATTTTATTAAATCCACTGGGTTTAGGATCTGATCTTAATTAAAGTGCCTAATTCTCCTCATATGTTGTGTAAAGGGTGATGACAGTGAAATGGTAGCTGAGTATGTCTGACTTTTTTTATTACATCTCTTTCTAGCTTTTCAAGAGTGACTTTTAAACTGTGTTAAAATCCACCAGATCTTTAAATTCATTTAAGAAAAACTAAGATTTTATTGGTTAGGTAAGCATTTTTTCTCTTTTTTTATTCTTTCCATTCCTTGATTTTATAAGATTTATCTTTCAAACATTTTTAGGTTTGATACCTTTCAGCATAGGGACATTTTGCATTTTGAAGGCTTTTGGTTTTTTGACTGATTTTAAGGTGGAAGTCTTCTGTGCTTAAAATTTGTATTTCTTTCCAAATTGCAGTTACATAAGAGATATGACCTCTAATTATCTTGATTTACCTTGTTTATATCCATTGATTGCCTTGACTACAAAGATGCTTCTGATATTACTTCCTATTTCTCCTCTTCAGTTTATCAAAGGGTTAAACTGCCCAATTTCTTCTCTATTTGAGACATGCATAAAAAGCTTAAAAAAAAAAAAGCAGCTGTTGCAATTTTGATTTAATTCTTCTGGTGTAAATTCAAATAATTACTAACTTACATGTTTATTTGCCAGTATATATGACCAGTAATGACGTCCCAGATTTTTTTCCTTTATGTACCCACTGCCTTTGTGAAAACTGTCTCTTTTATTTTTTTCTCTTCTATTCTTTTTGTGTCTTTGTAAGAAAATTTGCCATGTCATAGGCAGGAACTACCTTTCTTCAGGACATGCTTTGTTACAGTTCTTATGGTTCAGTAACATCAAACTTAAAAATCAGGCCTTTTTTAGCCCACTGCGTACATTTGACTTTGCAGATCATTTTCACTTCTCCAAAAATCATTGTTTCTTGTCCAAAAGTCTTCAAATAGTTATTAGATTGTGTAAAACTTTAAAGTCTCTCTAGACAGACAACCTCAAAGATGTAAAGGTTACTATATCTGATGATAGTTTCCCAGTAAACATAAGTAAATTTTAAAAGATTGCAGAAATTATGTTCAGATATTGAGGGCTTTTCTGGCAAGGAAAATGATGATTTGGATTTTTTTCCATAGTCTTCATTATTTAAAATACTACTGAAATCAGTCATACATGTTCAGGTTTCTCCAACTGAAATACCCAATTTAACTAGTTTTAAATTAATCTCTTGAGAATTATATTCTCTCCTTCCATCCTTGCCATTCATTTAAGATATGTCCCATCTGTAATTTTACCTTCATAACAAATGGAGACAAAAATTAATCCCTTCAAAGGAAATTAAATTTCATGATTTTGGAGGACTTTACAGACCATAAGAGATCCTGGACTAATACATATATATATATAAATTCCCCTCCCGTTGCCCTCCCTGTTTATTTCTGTTGCAGAAAGATTGTTGGCACTTTGAATGCTATATAACTGTGGGCTATTAAAATCTGTAGGTAAATTTCTCATGTCTTCCATCACAGTTTGTCTGTTTCTTTTTTCTACTGTTCCCTCTTCCTTCTTCACTCTTTTCTGTTCATTATTTAGGCTACTTCATTAATTCTAAAGACTTTTAAATAATTATTTTTTGTTTGTTAAAGTGATTGAGATTGTTTGCTATGCATCCATATGGAAAGTGCAAATAGTCCCAAAATGAGCAGATATTTTATATGTATACAGGTATGATAATTTGCTTGTACATACCAGATAAAAAGATTAAGTTAAAGACCCTGTGTAACTGTCAGTTCCTGCTTCTCTCAGACATTCATTACAGACAACCCAAAAGGTAATGTATGGAAGCTTCTGTGAAAGTAAAGAACTACTATTTATCTGATTAGTCATTTCCCTTTGAACTGATTAAATTTCTGCCTTGGAGGACTTTGTTATCATGCATGTAAAAATAAAGGGGTTTTGTGTACGAAATGGTGGATAGAGTGACTGCAAGGGATGGTTCTCATCATTGAGATATGAAAATTTTCTCTCTGATCTCTGTTACACTGTTACATACTGACTGCATCCTGCTTCCTTAGCAAAAAGTGTTTTGAGACAATAAGGGATAGATGCAAATGTAGGAGTGCAGAAATAGAGGAATCACATTTTCTGTAGAAAATACTGGGATTTTACAGCAGTCCCAGTGCTCTATAAAGGGATTCTGTTGTTTGTTCAAAAGTTTGATTCAGTATTTTTACCTTTCAGTCACAGGTCCCTCATCAATTTGTCATCACTGAAACACCACATTTCTCTAATTCTCTCAGAGGATAAGATCTATTTTTGAAAGGGTAAGGTTGTGTTTTCCTGCCATGGACATCACTTCTGCTGGCTAGTGTGTACATGGGAGGGTTAAGTCACCCACCTCTTTTTGACTTCCCACAGACCTCTTGTGAAAGCATCTAAATAGCAACCTTGCTTTCTGTATGACCTCCAAGCAAAAGTTCTCAGAAATCCTGAAAGTCTACAATGGTATAAATTTTAAAGGAGTAATAATTACAAGAGAGGGTTGAAAGTGTCATCACTGTAATTCCAGACCTTCTTCTTGAACTTCAAGTTTTTCACTTGAAATTATGATGAAGTATGTACATCTGTAAAATGTTTGAATCCTTCAAGAATGAATGTCAGTGAAACAACAGTTTGTAATAACTTTGAGTTTAGAAGCTGGAAGTGACATAGAAGTTCGAAGTACTATTTTCTATCAAAACAGCAATTCAATATCCAGAAAATAGTGAAAATTAAGAAAACTGTAAGATGGTATAACCCAACCCAACACATAAATAAATAAATTGATAGATAAATAGATTAATAACGTCTTCTAAAAAAAGTGGATTTATTTTCTGGCAAACTGAGCATATAGGCACAGAACTGAAAGCCTGTTGCAGTCGTGCAGAACCTTCTGAAATGAAGTGACTTATATAGCTTCCTAAATAATAACATAAAAGCCTCTTTTGCTCTCTTACATTCAAAGTTTTTAGTTTGTAATTTTTCCAGTGCAGTAGGCTTCATTCTACTCTGCGACATACAAGGGTTGTAGCTGGGTTTAGACTAGGAGAAAATGAACTCATTTTCTATATGCAGAGAGAGATTAAAAAAAAAAAAAAAAAGAGAAAGAGAGAGGAGGTAGAGTGAGGTGGTGGAACGTGAAGGGAGTCTGATGAAAGAAACATACAAAAAAATGAAAAGTGAGAGAAAGATAAGAAATATGTAGACAAGGAATTGTGATAAAAGGAAAAAAAGGAGAGCAACGGATTTTAATAGAAACTTTAATGAATGAAACCTGGAGTGTATATTTTCTTAGTCCTTTATTACTGCTGGCTTTAGTCTGAATGAGTAGGGACTAAACATGGGCTTATTCTGATCTAAAAACTTAATGTGTTGCCTTTACTTGGGAAAAATGAACATGCTTACAAAAATACTGAATTGTCATTGGAAAAAAAAAATTGCCATTTTTCTGGAATGATGAAGCCTGAAATATTACATTAGCCTTAGTATTTAAAAAAGTCCCTGAAGCAGTCTTTGAATCCAGTGCTGAGTTCGCACCACTCTGAGTGCCTTTGCCTGTTTCTCTGGTTTCACTAGTCTTGTTGTTTCATGTATGTTTTGCACAATAAAGCTAATGTTTTATGTACATTATTGTTTCATACTCATTTTCTGAGGTTTGTAATGCTGCTCCAGGTTTGGACCTTGATTTTAAAGCCCAGCCCTGCAGCTGTTGAAATTAGAGGCAAACTGCCCTTGGTGTCTTTACCCACTCCCGTGAAGGTATCCTTCCTCGTGCTCAGGGCACAACACAGCCATCAGATTTCAGCCTGTTGTTTAGCATCACAACCACACACAAACTAAACAAAGAAACTGAGCATATGTAACTGAATTTTTGGGCTAAGTGACAACTCAAGTCAGTTCATTATCCAAGATTAAAAGGAATTTGAGTTGGCTTTTTATTTCAGTGTTGTGATTTTTTGGAACTTGACCAAAAGGGAGGTTATAAATATAAAGGCAACTTATCAAGTAGATCATCATATTATAGTAGACCACAGCATTTTCTCAGGTAGTTGATTTTTGCCTCTTCATAACCATTCCGTAGAGCCAGCTCATACCTTGAATTTACCAAGGCCTTCCACTGTACTGTTCCAATTTAATTATAAAAAAAGATGACTGCAGAGGTCAGGCACTATCATACCCTAAAAATTCAGACAACTAATGACAGCTAAGGAAATCAAGAATTGTCAGTTCAAGTGTTTGAAAATATATCTGTAGAGCTTTGAACATACCACCACACACACGTATAACATTATCTATTTTTAATTCTATTTTAATGAGGGATGTAATAGAAAACTCACCAGTGCTTAAAGCAACATCTTTTTCATTGTTTTGTACTAGCTAAACTTGACTGCTGGTGAAAAATGGTGTGGAAATGGATTGGACTAGAAAGATACATGTGCATAAATAACTACTCAAAGCAAACTTAAGTTAGAGTTATAATGACTAAGGGAAAATATCCACAGGCTAAAAGGATTAAAACAAGCTGAAATCTCATTCTCCAAAAGTGATTATTTCAGCAAGAAAACAATGCAGTTCTTGTTTACTGGCTAGGAAACATGGATTTATAGTGATGATAGACATTAAAACCCCCTAGGGAGATCACTATGAACTAAACCCCACATTTTAATTGCAAAGGAATGCAAACAGCATACCTTGAAACATTGCTGATACAGAAATAGTCAAATTTCTGTGGAGATGAGATGTAGAGTTTCAGAAAAGAATTTACTACTTTTTCCAAGTGGTGGTATGGTAAACATTGATGAGAGAAGGCCAAGATATTTTCAGAAAGTAGGACAGGAGGAGTCCTTTTCCAATTCAGCAGTAAACACTACGTCATGGATGGAAACACTGACTACTAGTGCTAGTTCACTTTCATCCTTTCATGTCCCAAAATGTTGCTGCGTTATGTAGTAATGCTTACTGATTCAACTCACTGCTAAGGGGTTCACTTAGCAAGACCTGGAAGCAAATACACTTTGCATTATGCAGCCTGTAGATCACTCAAATTTTCTGGTAGCTGAGAGATTTGGATTCTAACCTTTGACACAGTTCTCCTATCATTCTGGGCAACCACTGGGGGCCAAATTTTCAAAAGTGACCTTTAATAATTCAGTCCCTCAAACATGAATTTCTGAAGAAGGGCACAATAAATTTGGGACTATGAGTATTAACTCAAACTATCTATTAAGAATTGTGACTATCAGTATTTACAAATGATTCTTTATGCTTGAATTACTACATCTACACTTATCTGCAGGAAAGAACAAATATACTAATCAGAGACTGTTAAGGGTTTTATGTAAAGGGTGCTATACATTTTCATTCATTATATGCTAATGATTGATTAAATTATACAGCTTCTTTAATAAGGGATACCTCAAAGTTAAAGACATCCCAAATGATGAGAAACTAAGACTGAAGAAAATAGTTCAGCAGTTTTATATATAAAGAGTAAGGAAATGTCTGCCTCAGGATGAGAAAGGAACAAGGATTTAATTACTGTCTAAGCCATTGAACACAAAGGAGTCACAAAAGGTGTCTTGAAAATCACCCAGCTTCAGATGTCTGCATTATATATAGACAGCTGAATCTATAATACTTACCAAAAGCTTTTTCAAATACAGTGGAAAGGAAGAGACATCTTCCAGAGGTGATTTTTGACCTATTTTAGACAACTTGATTAGGATGAGTTGACTGAAGCTCTACAGATGCTACCTTCTCTCAGTGGTTACAAAAAGATGTCAGGTGACTGATTCTGACTTAGACACTGACCTTTTATCTTGTAGATGTATAAGGTCATTTGAGACAAAATGTCTTGGCATGGGCTGACCTTTGGCTATCTTCAAAGGACTTTTGTGTCCTACAAGCTCCTCCTTTTAAATTTATGATTAGAAAGAACAGTATCTTGGAAACATATATTTATTATTTTTTTCTTCCAGGGCATAATGTACAACACACTTCCTTTAAGAGCCTTTCCAAAATAAGAAATATAGCAAATGAAAAAGAAGAGCTAAGGCAAGAGAAGGAAATGGAAAGGAAAAAAAGAGAAACATATGGAGAAGAATCAAGACCAAGAAAAAAAGAGAAAGAGATAGATAGAGAGGAAGAGAAGGAAAGAGAGAAAGAGACAAGGAAAAACAATAAAGAAGGAAGGAAAGAGAAAAAGAAGAGAAGAAAAAAGGAAGAGAAGGAAAGAAGGAAAGAAGAAAATTAAGAGAAAGCAAAGAGAAGAAGAAGGAAGGAAAAAGAAAGAAGGAAGGAAGAAAAGGTGGAAGAAGAAAAAGAAAAAACCAAACCTACTTAGTAGATGTATGTAATTTTAAGAAGAGCCAGGAGCAGTAGTATTCTGAATGCATTTAAAGATTCTAAATTGCACAGTTGGCACAAAGATACTATTGTTAATAACTACTTTAGAAATGACACTGATAATATGCTAGATTAGGCAATGACCATTTTCTGATCATTATTAGCTTTCTGTTTAAGGTAATTACTACAAGTGACCCTAATTCCAGTGAGGACTTGTTTGCTAAAATGGAGCATCCAGCACCAATGGTAAAACTATCTCATACAGCTGTTAGCATTATCACATTTATTTGTCCAGAAAAAAAAAGAGAAAAAAAGTGTCAGATAAATCTATCTGATGTAAATTACCATAGCCTACACGTCTCTTAAGTTGATTTACACAGACTGGTCAATATGTACCACAGTTCACTGAAAGACAATATTCGCTTATTTACAAATTGGAAAATAAGCATGCTTGCTGCAGGGAAGAGTAAAGCATGTCTTTGATTCTTCCTTGAACAAATAAAAAAAAAATGAACGAGAGTCTTCTAAATGTAAGGCTACTGAGTCATACTGCAGTGTCATTTGCAAAAGAATCCCGGGGCTGTGGCAGGCCAGCTTATCTTACTGTTGCCAGGTTTATTACTAGCAGAGTTTTGAATGCTTAATACTTTTTGAAGGATTTCCGAATGTCAGACTCGACTGACAGCTTTACTTGGTGACTTCCTTGCTTTTGAGTATATGACAGTTTGACAGGCATCCTTAGGGTTCATTTAATTATTTTATGCAAGTCTCCTTACTGAATAACATTAATGACCATTTGACTTCATACACAGAGCAGCAGCAAACTTAAGCTGCCACATTGCATTCTATCGTAATTCCCCCACTCACTAGCTCCAGGCATTTTTTGTACTTTCCCCCTCCCTCCTCCTTTAGCCAAAAAAGTAGGTTTAAAATAGCATATGCACACAAAAAGGTAACAGAATGAAGACTAACATTTACATGGTTTCATATGAAAGTATCATCAAATACTGCAAAAAATGAGCAGGAATTTATACTGATATGAAAGTGTTATTCTGGAAACACTCTTTTAAAGGAGAATAAAAGCAGCAGAGAATACAAACAAAAACAAGGAGAGAAAATAAGAAAAGTTATAAAACGTACATATAATCATTGTCATTATTTCCATTATTATTGTTGTTATTATTTTAATTGTTACTATGGTTTCTTCTCCAGCAGGTTAAAAGTATGCATCTTTTTCCAGAAGTGCTTTAACTTAGATAAATACTGATGTTTTTTTCTCATTATGACAGGTATGTTCCCTTTCTTAATACCCACACGGTCTTGCAGCAACTGCTGATGATGTGGAATGGAAGATGTGATTTATAGAGTCATTAAGTAGCTAACATGCTCTTGAAATGTTCATTAACAGTTCTGAGTCTCAGAGTATGGAAATGTTACATTCATTCTTGCTGGATAACACAGTGACATTGTCTTTTCCCGTGGCTCACTTACCTTCTGTCTGCAAATTCCTTGCCATTTTTACTATAGCACTTCAGAAAGGCAGACTGTAGTTTAAAGACTCAAAGGGGCTCAAACACTACATCACAGATCTGTCTAAACTACCATCTAGTCTGATGGGAGGAGAAGATGAGAGTAGTTAATAATTTAACATTTCTTTGGCCATTCTGAAAAAAGAGCCAGATTAAAACATTCAATAAAGCAGAATTTGAAAGCAAAAATATTCCTATCCTTATAGGCTACAAACATTAAACATTTCTCATGGGAAAAATATTTATTGAAATGGTCATAACTGCTGCTCATCTGCAGAATACTTAACATACTTAGAGGTTAATCCAGGATGACCTAATAACAACCTCCTGTTCCTCTTTTGTTAAGAACAAAGTACTCAGGATTAGAGGTTCATCAATGACATACTTTAAAAGAAAATGAAGTATATTTTTCTGACAACATAAAGGATCCACCTTTTTTCCCCTGTCATAGTTATTCAGTTTTCCACAAGAAACTGAGGAAAAAAGATACAGTAATTTGCAGTTTTGGTGGCTAAATTGTGCCTAGGAGATTTCAGTATTAACTCTGGGTCCATCAAGCACTTCCTGTGTAACCCCAGAGAAATTGTGAAAGGCAAACTGTTGTTTGCTTCTTTGTAGAAAAGTAGTTTCAGATGCATATTTTAAAATATTATTTATTAAGTGTTGAACAGTTATATCTACAAATGAAACTGGTGACTATGCTCAGAATTTCTACGACTGGGAGAATGATCAAAATAAACAGAAAATTATATACTGAGACATCCATGGCTGTTTCACCCACTGTTGAAAAAGCAGTTCTATGATAAGTCAAGTGGCATACACATAAATTAATAAAGTAAATTATCAAAATAAACCCATGTAGTCAAAGCTATAAGTTCACACATGCTGATACTGACATCAAAATGTTCACCTGGAAATTCATACCTGCAGAATAGAAAAGATGTCTGGTAGATTCATACACTGCTGAAAAGATGTGCACTCTGCAGCCACTGGACACATTAAACACTTTAATATTAATCTTGAATACAGTGGGGATCCTGTAGAAATTGTTTCTGACAACAAGCAATTAAAGACTTTTGACCAGTTGTTCAAGTGTTATAAAGTGTTATGGGTCTTCAGCAGCTCTGATGAAGTTACACCAATTTCTAGCTCCTTAGAATATGAACTGAAACTGCACATGTGGAAGAGGACAGTCTTCATTTTGGCACTTCCAAACTTGTCTGTGATTGACTTTGCAATCTTGGCAATGCTGTTTTCCTATGGAATTGTGAGTGTAATGTTGAAGCAAGTGTGAATTATGACTAGACTACTGTCTCACACTCTAAAGATTTCTTCTCTGACTAGTCTTCTGACTGGCATTTTTCTCATAACAGCAATAATAATAGAAATGGCTTTCATTTCAGTGCAGAACTGGATTTCTTGATGACTTAAGGCTGTAGTCATCTATAATCATTAGTTAAATAAAATAATATTTATATATATTATTTGACAAGAAGACTTAAAGAAGATAGCAAGTTTCCATATTTTAAGTACTCTTGGCAAACAGAGAGTTTGCCAGCTAACTTCATGATTTTGTAGTGATTTATAGGGAGTTTCTAAATCGTTTGTAGATGTCAAGATCAATCTTTTAACATAAAAGATTTACCACCTTGACCTCTGCCTACACTTATTTCCTCTGAAAGATCATAATTTTATGTGAACAGCACAGAAGGAATACAGTTTATTCTACTATAGTTCAGATCCTCTCTCTGTTCTCAAACAAGCCTAATATTTGTTATAGCAAAATGGATTTGGCTGCATCTTATAGGTAGGGCTTTGAGTGGGAGGCCAGTGATAGTGGTTCTTGATAAAAATTCAATGAATAGTCTTTGTGGTGAAGTCATCATCAGAATGTGGACGACGTGCAGCAGTGGTGATTGATTCCATTTTCTATGAGGGAAGACTATCACCAGGTATCACTATGTTGAATGACACTGTTTAATCAGAAATAAATATCAGAATCTGGGATGAAGGAAAATATTTTTATGCCACTATTCTTGAAAGACACCTTCTATGCTCTGTTCCATCCCTTGTCCTCCTTCATGAAGAAAATAAATCTTTTGTGTGAAAATAATAGATTATGCAGACTATTCATTATGAACATCACACTTGCAGGGCTTCACTGACAACTCCCATCTTGTGATTATGTTGTGTGGAGGTAAAAACGTCTGCTGAATTAATGACAAATCTGTCAGTGCCTTTATCTGTTGCCCTGTTTGAAATGATTAAACTCATCTAGTGTTTGCTTAATCTATTTTCCTTTTTCATATACCATGCTCACTGCCTGGGGCAAACCCATCTAATAATTTTCAATTGAATAAAACCATAACTCATGACCCAATAAATTATTAAAAAACCCTGCGTTGCATCAGATTCATCATTCATCTTACCACAGTGGCAGAAAGCCTACAGAATTCCTCAACAGTTCTTGCTGTGATAAATAGTTCTATTAAAATTTATGAATACAGTGGTATATATTAACACATATTTTGTTACTGAATTATCTGTCATACTATTTTTTTTTTTCATGCACCAACATGTTGTATTAATAATTTCATTGGTCTGGAAAACTCACAGTCAGCTATCATGATATGGTTTTATGGGTTTTTTTTAACTTAACCCTGAGATCCCTTCAAAAATGTGGCAACATTGCTGTTTTGCATTGCTTTTGCTCATGTTTTCAGTCAGATTCCTAAGAACTGTTAACCTCTATGTCCATCTGAAGAGGTTATTTGTAAAATAAAATTAGAACATTCCTGGCACATGATAAAAAGAATAAATAATGATTAAGAAAGTAGCTGTCATAAAAATGCCTGATAACACAGATTAGGAGGTATCTGTTTCACTATACAAATACATTAGAAATGAGTGACTTCCAAATGTAAATTCCGTTCATTAAATTTTTTGAAGTTGGACAATTAAATAGCAGCTACTGCATAGACATGGAACACATTTGTCCATCCTTTCTTTTCTCAATGGAAAATCAAAGTTTTTAGCAAAAAGCAAACACAAAGTGATTCATTTTTTTCTTCACTGAAATGAAGATAGAAGTCTTCTTCAACATAGAGATTCAGGGGTGAAAAGGAATAGTGAGGGAAGTAGAGAAAAAAGGAAAATCAATGATCAGCCTGATCATTTACTTATCATAGGTCCCAGCCTGAAGAAATGAACAGAATGCAATTACCCAGTAAAGTGCATTTGTACCTGGGGATGCTAAAGCACACTGGTGAGGACATAATTAATCCTTTGCTATTGCTTGCACTACTTCTAGGGCATCAGCCTAGAAGTGTGTGGTGCGAATATGAAATTTTTCTTCCCCATATTCTTTTGATTTCATGAAATCCATTATTACAATTGATATTGCCTGTAGTGCACAGTTTTCAGAGAAGATACTTTCATAGTAGATTGAGAAGTAAGGTATTTGCAATTTGTCAATCATTTTGGACTCTGTGTTCTTTACTGTGCACTAACAAACCTGTTCCTTCCTGGAAAAAAAAAAAAAAAAAAAAAAGGGCATACAGCCCTTCTTATTTTCCTTTGCAAGAAGCAGCAACTCTACTTTCAAGGCAGCCTCTCCTCCACAGGCAAGGATGTAAAAGCCATCGTTAATCTCGTAACCCTTCATTTGACCTGGGCCAATGGCCAAAGTTAGTTTACACTGTGACATTGCATCATATAGCCATTTAGCAGCAGAACCTGCACAAATCCCTAAGGATGGACTCAGAAAAATGCTGGAAGACCTATCCAGCATGTACAGGGTTATTCTCTTTCTACTTGCTTTTACATTTATTTCTTCCTGAAAGATATTTTCACTGTAATGCTGAAAAGGATTTAGCCCAAAGATATTATTTAATCAGTACACATTTCAGTCAAAGACAGATATTTTATGCAGATAATCTTATTTTATGAGTAATCTCCCCTGCCTATACACCACGTTTTGACTGTTCCAATAACTTCTTAAAGCCACAAAGACTCTTTTTGAAAACTGTTTTACATGAGCAGTAAAAATAAATGCTTTGGAAAAGTTTTTGAATCATGTCACTTAAATACTTATAAAACCATGTTATTTATTAGAGTGCGAAACAACAAATGAAATCATTTTGGGCTAATGCACTTTGACCGTTCAAAATATTAATGTGGGACTGCTCAGTTTTGTTTTAAAAACAGCTAAAATGAGTAAAGGCATTACTGATTTTTAAGGGTTAACACTGTGTTGCTAGGAAACAAAAGGTCTTATGTATTTTTATCAAGGTGAACCTTAATGACAGAGCCAGACTTGATGATGGAAGGACCACATATGAACTCAGCTCTTTCAGATGCCTATATTTGGATGCTCACACCAGTCCCCAAAACATAATTGCAGGTCCTCATAAAAGCTGCATCTCCCAGGATCTGAGAGCCAGAAAGCAGTCAGTGTGGGCTGAGGAGCAATCTTTGCTGCTTCAGCACAGGGTGAGGGGAACCAAATAACGTCTGCTCAGCTTGAACCCTCACTGTGTTTAATCTACATCCTTTTTTTAATCTACGTAGTTGTAAAGACCTCCCACTGGTCCTCTGTGCCCTCCCAGAGGAAATGCTGCTTGTTTGCCTGTGGTCAGGAAGATTCAGCAGCTGAAGCAGGAGCACCAGGGGGGCATTCAAAATGCACAGTTCATATATAACGGCACATTTAAGCCAGATGCTTTGTCTCAAGGGTTGTGGGCAGACAAAAACACATGAAATAATTGTATGTTCATGACTGGGTATTCTGTGAACCCAATTACCTGATCAAAAAGCAACTTTTACCTGCAGTTGCACCTCAGCAGGAGTAGCAAATTATAGTAGCAGTACAGAGGAGCTCTGCTACAAAGTCTTGGAGATTTATCGCTCTGCTTTGCCCTTTCCACCTCCTCCCCCCCCCGAGATTACTTATGTTTTTCCTTATAAACTGTCAGTTATTAACTATCTCCCTCTCTGTCCCCAGAAGGGTCCTTCCCCCTCTCTGCCATAACAGTGTATAGAAGAACAATAAAGGTAGTAAATTGATTGGGGGTTTTTTGTTTAAGAAAAAGATTTAAAGATTTTGTTAAAAATACTCAGAAATGGATATGCTGGCACTCAGATGGCCTCTCCTATGCAAGGAGGCCCTAGCTCTGCCATACATGCTATAGTCTGCCGTTAGCTCCAACCAGAACGATATCACCAAAAACTCAAGAACAGCCATGCTTGTCCCTCCAGGATGCCTCTGCTAAGAGAGCTGTCCGTTCAGCCTTGATCTCAGCTGAGTGGTCAGTGAGGAACCTGAAAAACTGCTCTCTGCTCAGACACCAGATGCAAACAGCACAGACTAACCACTTTGCTATCTCTGCCACAGTGCCTGCAAAACACTGATGGGCAGGGGTAGGAAGGTGGAAGAATGAGTCTTGTTAAAGGTGTTTCCTTTAATCATGCTTCACCTTTCTTTTGCTACTTACAGATGAGTGCTGCCATTCTGTGTGTTGTCATTTGGCTTCCCATCAAGCTGCATGGAAAAAGAATCAGCCTTACTTAGAGGAGTTTTTAGTGCCACTTCTAGCAGACACAACAGCTCTGGTTTGTGTGGGATTTCATGGTGTTACTGCTATGGAAATTGGAGAAGTTAAGAAGTCTGTAGCATCCTTAGAGTGCCAGCTTAAACAAAAGTGTTGATTTTGCAGGCAGGCAGAATCAGAACAAGACCAGTAGACAATGATTCCAACACAAGCACACATGCTGCCCCATCAAACACATCTGCATGATTTAGGCTTTAAAAAAAGGGAACAAGTTGGTCTTGCACCTACAATTTTCTAGTGTTAGCAGGTAAGTATAGTTTATGGACACAAATCAATAACGTGCAAATTGTGGTGATGCAAATATATTCAGTCAACCTGAATTCAGAAATTTTACCTCAATTTTGTTTACCAAATATTTTGTAGGAAAAAAAAATACGTGCAGATTTTAAAAATGAAACAGCCTGTATTTGAAGGATAACATGATCCAAATGTGTCATTAAAGGAACAAACAGGTATAACTGCATTTTAGGTCAGATCCTAAGCTAGGATGAATTGACAGAAATCCCTCAACTTCGGTATTTGTTGATACTCTAACAGCTTTACACCCCAGGACTTGGTTTCAGCATGCAGAACAGCAACAGAATGAAATCTTCCTGTCTGAGCTGTTGCTTCATCAAAGCATATTCTTGTTTGCAGCCTGTTTTATCTAGTTTATCTAGTTTTCGGGGTCCTGAAGACTGTAAATCCCTGCCCCTCATGTCTGGATGCTTCTGAAGGCTTAGTGTCAGACTGGGGTGGAGGGTGGGAAAGGAACTTTGAAATAGGAAGATTTTAAACTCTCTGGATCTGCACCTGACCATAGTGCAATTATCAGTTAAGAAATCCATATCATAAGTCCTATCAATGTAAAAGAGAATATACAAGAATGCCTGAATATGTGGTGTGTCTTTTTAATTAGATGGCTGGTTGTTAATCTTACCAAAAAAAAATCTTAAAAAAAAATCAAAAGTACACCCCCCTAAATAAATCCCCTCAAAAAACAAATCAAAACCAACCAAACAACAATCCCCAAACAAGGAACCCTCCAGCCCTAAGAATTAAATTTTGCTGGATTTTATAGGGCAATAGTCACCAAAAAACTTGTGAGTCACCAAGTACTCATGGAATCTGACAGAGCCAAGCCTGAGTTTTGGAGGAGGGGAGAACTACTTCAGTTGCCAAGTAAACTATGCCATGGGCAAGGTTCCACAAGCTGATGCAAACAATAAGTTGAAATCAAGTGGGTGAGCCATAGCTGTCTTCCTGAGACTTCCAATACCAGCCAAAGAAGAAAGTCTTAGAAAACAGCTTAGAATTTTTTCAAAATAATGCATTCATTGGTATCTTCTCATACTTTTTCTTCAAAGTTTTGCTTTGTTCTTATCACTGACACCCATAATTAACTTATTCTGGAGACATGTTGCCTTAAGATTGTTCCTATAAAGTGAACATAACTTCTCTGATAACTTCTTGTTCCATGGGTGGGAAAGACTGTCTGCTTAGGCATTGATTTCTATCATGGTATCTGTATGTAAAATAAAAACCCAAAATAATCAAGTAAAAAATGTAGGCCTGGTTTCTTTTCTAAAGTACACTATGGTGTACTTTCTTCTGGCACACTATGTCACTATTAATGATATCAAAATCATTTTAACCATGTAATAATGGAAAGAATAGGTGTTTCTTTATCATAATTGCTGAGGCAATCAGCTCCAGCGCAAGTATGTTGTGCAACAGAGGCAGGGATTGCAGTGTGCAAGGGAAGGTTTCCTGAGCTGGGGAAACCCCAGGGGAGCATGAAGACCCACCAGGAGCCAGCAGCTCTCATGAGAGTGAGAAGCTGATGAGGTGCAGGCAGGGCCAGGAGTAACAGCGGCCACCCCCCAACTCCCACAAAAGTCAGCCCCAGGGAGCAGCAACCACTAGAGTGGGCAAACAGGGCATGGCACATCAAGCAGGGCCTGGCTGCAGTGACCATGAAATGGTGGAGTTCAAGATCCTTAGGGCAGAAAGGTGGGTGCATAGCAAGCTCACTACCCTGGACTTCAGGAGAGCTGACTTCGTCCTCTTCAAGGATCTGCTTGGCAGAGTACCATGAGATAAAGCCCTGGAGGGAAGAGAGGCCCAAGAAAACTGGTTAATATTCAAGGATCACCTCCTCCAAACTCAGAAGCAATGCATTCTGACAAAGAGGAAGTCAGGTAACACTTCCAGGACACCTACATGGCTGAACAAGGAGATCCTAGACAAGCTCAAACATAAAAAGGAAGCCTACAGAGGGTGGAAGCAAGGACAGGTAGCCTGGGAGGAATAAAGAGAAACTGTCCACCAGACAGGGATCAGGTTAGGAAGGCCAAAGCCCTGATAGAATTAAATTTGGCCAGGGATGTCAAAGGCAACAAGAAAACCTTCTGTAGGTATATTGGTGATAAAAGGAAGACTAGAGAAAATGTGGGCCCTCTCCAGAGGAAGCAGTAGACCTGGTTACCTAAGATATGGAGAAGGCTGAGGTACTCAATGACTTTTTTGCTTCCATCTTCACCAGCAAGGGCTCTAGACACACCGCCTAAAACACAGAAGGCAAAGGCAAGGACTGGGAGAATGAAGAACTGCCCACCATGGAATAAGATCAGGTTTGAGACCATCTAAGGAACCTGAAGGTGTACAAGTCCATGGGACCTGATGAGATACATCTAGAGGTCCTGACGGAACTGGTGAGTGAAGTGGTTAAGCCACTATCCATCATATTTGAGAAGTTGTGGCAGTCTGGTGAAGTTCCCACTGACTGGAAAAGGGGAAACATAACCCACATAACATAAAAAGGGAAAAAAGGAAGACCTGGGGAACTAGATGCCAGTCAGTTTCACCTCTGTGTCTGGCAAGATCATGGAGTAGATCTTCCTGGAAATTGTGGTAGGGCACATGGAAAATAAGAAGGTGACAGTTGACATGGCTTCACTAAGGGCAAATTGTGACTGACAAATTTGGTGGATTCTATGATGGGGTTATAGTGCTGGTGGATAAGTGAAGAGCAACTGTTGTCATCCACATGGACTTGTGCAAAGCTTTTGTCCCACACAACATCCTTGTCTCTAAATTGGAGAGACATGGATTTGATGGATGGACCACTCGGTGGATAAGGAGTTCACTGGATGGTCACACTCAAAGGCTTGATGTCCAAGTGGAGAGCAGTGATGAATTGTGATCCTCGGGAGTCTGTATTGGGACCGGTACTGTTTAACATCTTTGTTGGCAACATGGGACATTGGGATTGAGTGCACCTTCAGCAAGTTTGCCAATGACAACATCAAGCTGTGTGGTGTGATTGACATTCTGGAGGGAAGGGATGCATTCAGAGGGACTTTGGCAGGTTTGAAGTTCATCAAGGCCAAGGGAAAGGTCCTACATGTGGGGCGGGGCAGTCCCAAGAACAAATACAGGCTGAGCGATGAATGGATTGAGAGCAGCCCTGCGGAGAAGGACTTGGGGGTTTTAGTAGATGGAAAACTGACTATGAGCCAGCAATGTGCGTTCACAGGCCAGAAAGCCAACTGTATCCTGATCTGCACCAAGAGAAGTGTGGCCATCAGGTAGAGGGAGGTGATCCTCCCCCTCTAGACCCCACCTGGAGTACTGTGTTCAGCTCTGGGGGCCCCAACATAAGAAAGACATGGACCTGTTGAAGTGAGTCCAGAGGAAGACTATGAAGATGATCAGGGGGCTGGAGCACCTCCCCTATGAGGACAGGCTGAGAGAGTTGGGGTTGTTCAGCCTGGAGAAGTGAAGGCTCCAGGAAGACCCCTTACAGCAATAGGCTTTCCAGTACTTAAAGGGGACCTACAGGAAAGGTGGGAAGGGACACTTTATCAGGGAGTGTAGTGATAGGTTGAGGGGTACCAGTTTTAAACTGAAAGAGGGTAGGTTCAGATCAGAGGTAAGGAGGAAATTCTTCACTGTGAGGGTGGTGAGACACTGGAACAGGTTGGGCTCCGAGAAGCTGGGGCATCCACTCCCTGGAAGTGTTCAAGACCAGGCTGGATGGGTCTTTGAGCTACCTGACCTAGTGGAAGGTGTTCCTGCCTGTGGCAGGGGGGGTTGGAACTGGATGATCTTTAAGGTGCTGCTTCTATCGGGACCTTATTTCTATCCCATTCTATCATTCTGTGATTGCTCTGTAATAGTAACCCTCTACCAAAGCAACTTTAATTTAATTTTGTGTACATGGAAGGAACTTAAGTGATTTTAGACAGGCAAGATACAAGCTCGCATTATATACATTTGAAACTAATGTAATAGTGGGAGTAAAATTGCCATCTTACTTAAACTGTGTTTGCAAACTGTTCTGCTTAGACACATTGTGTAACAACTCAAATATCTTTAGGATATAGGTTTTGATAAGGGCTCATACTGTGTGATTTGTCAAGATGTGTAAGTCCACTGTGCCCCTATGAAATTTGAAGTCTAAGAAAAAAAGCAATAAAATGAATTGAAAGACGTGTTATCCTCTATCTGTAGACATATTCTTGTTCATTAAGTTACACTTGGGGAAAAAATTACAAATACACCTCTCACCTTTGAGGGACCTGCCCAGTAAGCCTATAAAGTAATTACTCTGATATATTTACCAGAACACCATACTTTACAGAAGACTTGTAAGATCCATTCAAAGCTATCAACTAGTTGGACTTTAACCGGAGCATAGGTAAAGAGGGAGGTGTGGGTAGGGCATTTAATACTTCAATGATTTATGATCTTAGTCACTTGGGAAAGGGAACAGCAGCTAAATTCTCTCTTTTGTCTGTGTCCCAAGAGCATAAGATGTTGAAATCTAAATTACTAGCTGTAAATATCACACCCAGATATTTTAGGGGATAAGAGATGAATGGGAGGAAAAAAAACACCAAACCAGAAATGGAGTAGCAATATATATATCCTGTTCAGGGAAGACAGAACTGAAGGTAAAAGTAGTAGAATCCTATGACATATTAAGCATTAATAAAATCCAAACACATACCATGAATAAAACAGAAGGCAATTTTAAATCTCTTTAGGGAAGGATAGTAAAGCAGTATAGTTGTAGAAATATTCTATAAACTCCTATTTGTGACAGAAAAGTGAAATATTACAAGAAATACTAATGGCCCTGAGAGCCCTCCTTATTACGGTAGACTTTAGCTTCTAAAGATACATATTCCAGAAGAAATGCTACTAATAAAAATAGTGTTGAATGTGATAACAGGCAAATTTAATCTCCAAATTTGCATAGCTTCAAAGAAGAAGGTGTCACAAGGGAAGTGAAGTTGGAGAAGCTGTGATTTAGTTGAGGCATTAGAGAAAGGATAGGGAACTGATTAAAGAAAAATCTTCAGTGTTTCTGGGTTGTGCTAGAAAAGGAAATAACCAAGAGTTAGATAGATTACAAACAGAGTTTCCCAGCAATGTGTGTTAAACTAGAGCTTTTTTAATATTTTAGTCAGTGAGATGGATGCATAAAATGTGTGTATGTCAATTGATCTGGTGAAATGTATTTTGGGATAACTGTTAAAACAGAAATTATTTAAATCAAAAAAGATGGGGTGAAGGTTCAGTAGTATAAACTTCAAGGTCATGTATTTGCAACCAGTAACAAAAACCTCTACTATGAGTTTATATCTTAGAACAAGCTATAGTTTGAGTATATTACTTCATCAAAGAATGAGTGCCTTTACATTGTACAGTTCAGTACTGGAACAAGATATACAATCTGGCTCAAGTATGGGAAGGAGTATATGATAACCTTTTTTATCTTTTCTATTCCGGGAAGAAAACTGCACTGCTATTTTCTTTAAATACAATGAAATAATCTTTATTTATCTCTTTTCTTCAGCTGCTGGAAAACAGCTGATTTTAGGGACGTGTTGGTAAACTAATATGTAATTCCTTTCTCCCTAGCTGAATAGTCAGGAATACATCCTACTAATACTTCCATCATACTGATAGGATTTGTACAGTTTTGCCATTTTTGGTCTCCACTGATGACTTTTTATATATGTGTTATGCCATTTTTGTTTGTTTGTTTGTTTTCAACTTCCGTCTATAGCAATAAAAATGATGTGTAAGCCAACTATTATCTTCATCAGACATAATCATCTTCTCAGTACTACCTATCTCATTATTCATTTTCTTAGCCTTCATTTCAGCCCAATGATTTTATATTTTTTGCAAGAACAGCAAATATAAGCAGCTCTTGAGTGCCATACTGACGCTACTCTTGTACACGTAAGTAATTACATACACACACACACAAGCAATTCCAATATAATTTCTGTATTAATGCACCCAGTGGAAATTATTAATGATGCAATGTCAGGTAGTAGGAAGCTGACTTGACTCATTGCTTGATCAAGGCCCAGTAACTTAGAGCTCTTGCATTTATTGGGACAGCTATTAAAACAATACAGTATGGAACAATAATTAATGGAACAGGAGCCATAACAGTTTTTATTTCATTACCCCCTCCAATTTCCAAAGATGTTGAAGGGAGAAAATGCTAGTAAGGAAAGAAGAGGTTGGTTATCTTCAGGCAGTATATGAGTCCCACTATTCTTTATTTTTTAATCTGAAAAATTAAGTTACTATTTTTGACCTGGTCTTCCTGATCCATCTTTGTGTCCCAGTCTGTTTCCTTGAGATACGAGGAATGTTAAGTATGAAAACAGGCATGTTATCATTCAAGTTTACAGGGAGTAAAGAAGATGGAGCCAGACTCTTCTCGTTGGTATCCAGTTACAGGACAAAATTAAATACAGGAAATTCTGTTTAAAGATAAGAAAAAAACCAAAACAAAACCAACCTTTTTCACTGTGAGGGTGAGCAAACACTGGAGCAGGTTACCTAGAGAGGTTGTGGAGTCTCCATCCTAAGAGATATTCAAAACCCAACTGGACATGGCCTTGAGCAGCCTGCTGTAGCTGACCCTGTTCTGAGTAGAAGGGTTGAACTAGACAATCTCTGGACATACTTTCCAGACCCAGCAGTTCTGTGATTATGTGAAGTTGTGTTCAGGATTATTTTGCCCAAACAAGTGAAAATTGTCAAGCTCTGCTTCTGTATTTATGCTTCTCTAATTATTTTTTCCTCTTACTTCTGCTAATAAATCGTAATATTTGGCATGAGATTCTGAAAACAAATATATATCATGTGGCATGTGGTATTATATTTATAATTGTATTTAAAGGGATAACTGACACAATGTAAATAATCTCTATCTTATTAGCTAGTTCCTAAAAACATTTATCCAGGATCCTGACAAACTGTAAGTTATAATTTGTTGCTTGGAAATAAAAAAAAAAATAATTTGTGTGTCATAAATAAGTCTGTGAGTTATTTATAACAAATATTTTCCTGGAATTAATACCTTTATAACTGGGAAAAATAAAAAAAAAAATAGAAAAAAGTTACAATAGTTAATAAAAAATGTTCTAGTTTAATAAAGGTTACAGCCCAAAATCAGATAAAATAAGTTTTTCAGTTGCTTTCTGAGATTCCACATAGAGTAATATTTTGACTGCATTTCATTTACAAGCACAGACAGTCCTGAAGTGTCTCATTTTGCATGTCAACTCAGCTGATTTTCCACCCACACTTCATTACTTCTGCCATATAATGTCACTTTTATGATTTTGCTTAAAGTAATAGCTATGGTCGGATAACAAGAGAAAATGGTGTTTTCCACCTCTGCTAATTATATTTTTTGCTTTGAAAAGAGACAGGAATATTTTACTATAATATTTAGCTCAATAACTTATATCGAGCAATAGGTATAAATTGCGTGCAAGATTCTAGATATAAATAGTAAATGCACAATATTTATTTTTATAGTTAACTTATTTTTTAAACCAAGGGAGATGTTCATTTTCAGACTACATTAGTCTCATTTATCTCCATGATGTCCTTAATGTTATAAGATGTTACAGCAACATTACTGGCTCCTGCAGGCTTGTATCAGCCTTTAGCTACTCAGGCACATTATTAGATTGTCAACATAATTCAGACATCTCATATAAAAAGAGCCAACCCACTGGCTCCAGTTTTTTGTAAATGTATTATTTGCCTGATTTAATAGTTTTAAATTTATCGAGTGTTCTTTTTTTTTTTTTTTTGGGGGGGGGGTATGCATACACTATGTGGAGAATCTTGTTTGAGACTGATAAAAATACTAAGAAAGGTAGCACTTAGCACAAATTCTTGTTATTGTTACATATTGTGCTCCTCTGGTAAAGCACTGCACAACATCTGGATGAAGAAGAAAAGTCATAGAATATTTTTCAAACAAAAATATTTAAAGAAGTATTTTGAGATGACTCACTGATATAACTCTGTATCGGACATTTTGATTTTTTGAGGGAAGTTACCCACTTTTCATAGGATTTAATACCATGTAAGTTTTTCAGAATGTGCTAGTTAACTTGTGTTTAAAAAAGAGAAGGTATTTAAAAGAAAAAAAAATCAGGACAGATCTGGTTGTGAATGAGTGGCCAGAGAAACTATGGATTCTTTTCAAAGTGTCTTCTTTGATACAACACCATACTTTTCAAATAAGTCACTTTGACTCACACTTTGCAAAAAGAGTACAAGCATTTAACTATTCTGTCAGTTTTTTATTTACGTACCTGTGACAGGTGCATCCACCCAATGAAAGCAGAGCTTCTTGGCTGCTGAAGTGCAGCAGCTCCTGACTGACTTTGTTCTCAGGGACTCGCAGTAATTGGGGCCTTTGGCCAATGGGAGCTGCTATTGACTACAGGTCAGATTCGGCCTGGGTATAAATGGAGTCCCCTGGGGGAGCCATTTTGAGCTTGTCCCCTGGAGCAGCAGCTGCGGTCGAGGACTCTCCCCTTGGGTCAGGATGCTGCCCAAGGAAACTCCTCGAGGGGCCTCGGGTCGGGACGCTGCCCTGAGCAGGTCCTCGAGGTTGAGAGCCCTCACTTATCAGGTGAGTGATAAAGTGTTTTGGATTGCCGTTAAACCCTAGAAAGTTGTTCTGTTCTCCTCTCACAGACATTCGAACCTGTAATTTACGGAGAGCTAGTTAACTGTGTTAATAATTATTTTTTTTTATTTTTGGTGGTTGGTTGCTCATTCGGGAGCCTCCGTAACAGTACCAAAGAATAAAAAGAATTAATTACCAAAGCCCAAAGACAGAAAGATTATCAGTAGAACCCCCTATATAAATGCACAAAGCTGAAACAGGCCATCTCTGAGGCAAAGCAATGTACTTTTTAATTGGAATGCAGGGCATGTTCCCTTCTCAAACCTTCTCACTAAACTAAGGTCAGATAATGGTAAACACAGAAAACATAGTAAGTCAGTAAACTTCAGTTCATTGTGGGAAACTGAACTCACTTTCAAACATATTATTCTTGTGATTTGCTGTGCACCCATATAGTCACATGCACAGCTTGCATATATCACTCATAAGGCATATGAAATACTATTGTTATATTTTCTCAAAAAAAAGAAAGTATTAGTTTTTTGTGGTTATTATAACAGATTTTGGAAGCAAGTTATTGAAAGTGAGCAAGTCTCTTCGGGATGGATGAATACTTGTGTATTTTGCCTAATATATGTGAACCTACTATATAAAGGACAGAACTGTATATAAATTACCTACATGTGATATATTAGGCAGAACTATATACAAATTAATCATATAAGCAAAGTACTTATTTATCTTCCAAATCTAATCCAACTCCAACTACTATAATGATGGACAGATTGATCATGGAACAGAACTGAGTAGATACTCTAAATCCATCTAGCTTCAGCATCTGTAACTGAAGTCAGTGAGTTAATAATGAGCTAGTTTCAGGAGAAGATGAATGTGCCCATAATCTTAAAAACATTGAGGAGGTGCTAAGTGTAACTGGATAAGACAAAGCAAAATACTATTCCAAAACTTGAAGTATTTTCTGGGTATTAGTAAAATTCTCTGCATTTTCATAATTTCCTCATGCAATCTAGATGGAAAGTAAATCAAAACAAAGAGCCTAAAAATTTAGTAAATAATAATGCAAATATTTTGGCTAGGTTTCTGCCCTTTGGGTACTCTGCCCATGTACAGTGTTCTAAGAAGCTTTTTTTTGTTGGGCTTTTTTGGAGGGTGAGTGGGAGTATGACAACAGTCATTCAAAATCTCTGCAACTTGAGAATGTCTTTACTACTGATTCTGCCATCTCAGCCCCTGCTAAGGGCACACCTACTATCATATGCTCTTTGTCTACATCTATCAAATGCTGACACTAAGTGTGTTTGTTAACATTTGTGTTAGGAATTTATAAATTTGCAAAGACTCCGATTTCTTGAAGTCATTAAGCGTGTTTTTATTCCTTAAAACTCAGAAACCTGTCACTTAAATGGAGACAAAAATATGAAGAAAGGCAGGAAGAAGGGACAGAAGGAAGGAAGGAGGGGGAAGGAAACAGATCACATGCAGAGGCATGTTTTCAGTTTTGTAACCTCATACCCAAATCATTGTGCTGATTTGTAATGATCTGTCAGCTAGCTGTTAATTTACCTACTGTTTTACTGGTGACATTTACTACTAAAGGAGAGAATTCAATAAGTTTTACTAATGGTGCAGTTTTTCCTAAAGTTGAGTGAAGAATTTGCAGAGTGTAACACACTTACGAAGTTTCAGTCTTTTTCATGATGGAATACCTGCAGGTGGGTGTAGAATCACAGAATCACAGAATCATTCAGGTTGGAAAAGACCCTTGGGATCATCGAGTCCAACCATCAGCCCTACTCTACAAAGTTCTCCCCTACACTATAACCCCCAACACCTCATCTAAACCACCCTTAAACACATCCAGGGATGGTGACTCCACCACCTCCCTGGGCAGCCTATTCCACTGTCTGACCACTCTTTCTGTGAAAAATTTTTTCCTAATGTCCAGTCTGAACCTCCCCTGTTGCAGTTTAAAGCCATTCCCTCTTGTTCTGTCACTAATCACCTGTGAGAAGAGACCAGCACCAACCTCTCTACAATGTCCTTTCAGGTAGCTGTAGAGAGTGATGAGGTCTCCCCTCAGCCTTCTTCTCCTCAAACTGAACAGTCCCAACTCCTTCAATCACTCCTCATAGGATTTGTTCTCCAGGCCCTTCACCAGCTTCGTTGCCCTCCTCTGCACTCACTCCAGCACCTCGATATCCCTCTTGTATTGAGGTGCCCCAAACTGGACACAATACTCAAGGTGTGGCCTCACCAATGCAGAGTACAGGGGGACTGTCACCTCCCTACTTCTGCTGGTCACACTATTTCTAATACAAGCCAGGATGCCGTTGGCTTTCTTGGCCACCTGGGCACACTGCTGGCTCATGTTCAGCTGTTTGTCAGTTAGAACCCCCAGATCCTTCTCTTCCAGAAGCTCTCCAGCCACACCTCCCCAAGCCTGTAGCGATGCATGGGGTTGTTGTGGCGCAAGTGCAGGACCTGGCATTTGGCCTCCTTGAAGCTCATCCCGTTAACATTGGTCCACTGATACAATCTATCCAAGTCCCTCTGTAGAGCCTCCCTATCTTCATGCAGATTGACACCTCCGCTTAACTTTGTGTCATCTGCAAATTTACTGATAATACACTCTGTGTCCTTATCAAGAACATCAATAAAGATGTTGAACAGAAATGGTCCCAACAACGAGCCCTGAGGAACACCACTTGTGACTCGCCACCAGCTGGATTTAGCTCCATTGACCACCACTCTCTGGGACTGTCCATCTCCCTTTATGTCCATTTTCACTTGTAATCTGTCTCTGGTCAGGTTTTATTTTGTTTTGCTTTTCTTACAGTGATTTTCTTTTCAAAGCCAATAACAAGAAGACAATTTGTTAATGTTGTCTATCTCAGGAGCCAAACATATAATTTGATCTAAGCCAATCCAGATAGTTTATGCTGTAACATTTACGAAGAAGGACTATTACTTTCACTTTGTTTGAAACAGTATGAAAAATTACAGCACTTTACTTAGTTTAAGTATTTTCTTTTTTTTTCCCTCACAAAACTTTTTCACAGTCATCAATATATTATCATCTTACCTATAGCACAAAGGAGAAACTAGGTTTTCTGTTTCTAGCTTCTGCATTTAATTTCAACATTTAAATCCACTGCTAAAATGATCTAGACTTAGTTGCAGTCATCTAAAACCAATGTGACTTTATTTTAAGAGATATCAGTAAAAAGTTCTGGGAAGAAGAAAGGTTGTAATTCCTAAACAAGGGGAAAAACCACTGTCAGTTGCAATAGGCATCTTTTCAGGCTAATAGCAACAAAACAGCTTGAATATCTCTTCTCAGTAGCAGGTGTTTCAGCAAGAACTGACATTTATTTGGGAACACATGAGCCAGGGGAATGATGCTGCTAGCAATAAGACACCAGATTTATTAGAAAGTGTGAGTTTATTAATACTGCAGCTGAAGACAATAAAAATGCATACACGCAAATTTGCACTTGCTTTCCTACATTATATAAAATGTTACAAAGGTAAGCCTTAACATAATGTAATTTCCTAATGGATGAACTCAACAAAATCAAACTTGTGATATGGAGATACGAACTAAACTTTGGTTTCCAAAGAAAATTTAAAAACAAGCACATAACATTGAATGGGAAAGAATTGCCTATAAAGCAATATAAACTGCAGCTAATGCGAACTGCAATTTGTCTTGTCCCAGACATTCTACTGGCTGACTTCTCTGCAGCTGCAGAAGAAAATGCCTGTCAGGACTCTGTCCCTGGCTGCTTAGCAGATCTGAAGTGATGCAGTTTTACCAGAGGGAATACATCCATTAAACAGGAAGGGAGAGCTCCCTTTCACTGTGAAAAACCTCAAACAGTAATTACTTCCATATCACCACTACAATTTAGGTGAGCGTTTCACCTTCCAGTCAGAATTTTTTCACTTACAGATAGTGATGGGGAATGTATTGAGAGATTAGTAAGTAAACCAGAAACAGATGTAAACAATCTATTCTTTGCATAGTGTTGTATTTTACAGCTTAGAAGATGTAAGGCAGGCTAGAGAGATATCAGCTGAAAATGATATAGAAAAGCCCTCATATCAGTGATAGAAGCATGCGTGATGAAAGGTTTTCTCTAGATAATGCAAAAGGAGGTCCACTTGGCATTCTGCAAGATATTGCCAATTGCACTGACTTTTAAAGTATCATTTATAAATAGAATTTTGACCTTCATATTTTTGCAATATTAATTAAGCTTTTTCCAAGGAAGGTGAGAGAAAGTCCAAATGCATATAAGGACATAGACCTGTCTGACCAGGTCCAGAGGAGGTCACAAAGATAATCAGGGGCTGGGGTACCTCCCTTATGAGGACAGGGTGAAAGAGTTGGGGTTGTTCAGCCTGGAGAAGAGAAGGCTCCAGGGAGACCTTATAGAGGCCTTCCAGTACTTAAAGGGGGATACAGGAAAGATAAGGAGGGACTCTTTATCAGGGAGTGACGTGACAGGATGAGGGGTAACGGTTTTAAACGGAAAGAGGGTAGATTTAGGTTAGATATAAGGAATAAATTCTTTACTGTGAGGGTGGTGAGACACTGGAACAGGTTGCCCAGAGAAGCTGTGGATGCCCCCTCCCTGGAAGTGTTCAAGGCCAGGTTGGACGGGGCTTTGAGCAGCCTGGTCTAATGGAAGGTGTCCCTGCCCATAGCAGGGAGGTTGGAACTAGATGATCTTTAAGGTCCCTTCCAACCCAAACCATTCTATGATTCTATGACATGATAGCTTTTTTACGATGCTCAAAACTCTTTATGAGATGGAAAGCATTTCCTTTTAGCAGGGAGGGTGACTGGTCATTGCAGCAAATTATGAGAGAAAGTGGAGGATTTTTGATACCTTTGAGTCAGTTTGGTTCCTTTCTGAAAGTGTTTTATCCAAAAACATATTAGAAGATTCAATGACAAAATAAATTGGTCACATAATATAGCTTATGCTATGCAATAGGCAAATTAAATTTTCTCTTCTGGCCATAATATCTGAGAGCTTATTAATGAATGACACAGAAATATTCAAAAGTTCAGAAAAGTAATTTATCAGCTACAGACACATAAACAGGCACAGAGATCACTACCCTTTTGGTTATTCTAAAAGTGGATTTACAGCTGTGGCTGATTTTCCTTGGTAGAAATTCTTTCCATGCTGCCCAATCTGATATTGTGCACCGTTGTTGTGCATGGGATCTCTGAAGCTAGAACAGAAACACAAAAAACATGTCAACATCAGACAGTCAGGGCCCATCCTTCCATACCTTCAGAAAAAAGTTTGTGCAGCCTTGATTTCAAAAGGAATGACATCTTAAGATTATAAGTAATTAATATCTTATAGATGAAGCTACAAGTGAGACTCATAAAACTGGCTGGTGAGTTTCTCTTCTCCATTAAACTTCTGCACTGTTTTACATGGTTAACTATTAATGACTCAGTGCATTCTAAAATTGTCAGCATTTTAGTTAATATACTTATTACAGAATTTTTACTTAATCAGATATTTCTTCTACACTTGAGTATCCCCATTTTGTAGACTGTTTTTTAATAAATGTTATTCTTGCATTTCTTTCACTACTATGGTCGTACTACCATAAGTTTCAGAGAAATGACAGTTGTTCTTTAATCTTTGTATAGAAAAGCTACATTTCAGAAATTGATAATAAACAGTACAATAAATTGTACTGTTATTATCAATAGCCAATAGAAATGTGACCACCTGTTATTTAAGGGTGAGAGCATGAATAACAGAGTCTTAGCAAGGGAGAGAGGTGAGATGGAATCCTGACTCCTCAGTCTCTTTAAATGTTGAAAAAAACCTTGATTCTGCTGTTATTAAATTTCTCACTTTGGGACTTTTCTGTAAATTGGAGGGGTTTTATATACCAAATTATAAAATAGTTTGCACTAAATTTCAGTTCATTCTATTTACATTTAGGAATAGCTTTAAATGATACTGTAATAACTAAAAAAATTTCAGCTAACAGAGCTAAAATAAGATTCAAGTCTTTTTTTCCTGGCAAAAGTATTCAGTTTCTACAGATTATGGAGCTGCAAGTAAAAGTGGTACTGTACTAGCATCACAGTATTCTAGTATATATGTCTATTTTTATTAATTTTAACATGTATTTAATTTTTATTTATTTATTTAATGTCTTCATTCAAATTCTTAAAATACATTTTCATGTCTTCTTGCTGCTACCATCTGTTTCAACACTGACCAAAACAATAATGTTCAAAGGAAGTTGGAAAAATAGCCTATCTATCTACTCATTCCCTGGCTTCTCTATAAGGACTTAAGTAGATACAGCTACTATAGTTGTAACTGTATCTATAATTTATCTATCTATTTGTAGTTCTACATAATTTTCTGATGATTAATATTCTTTAATGTATGGTCTGAAATAAAGCTATATTCCATGGAAATTAACTCTTCTATGGTTAATGTCTAAGCCAAATCAGATGAATATAAAAAAAGAAAAAACCGAAAAGAGTGAGACCCATTACATTAGAATTTACACATCCTCTGTTCTGGAGATCAGAATCAGCTACAGAAGCTGTTAAACACTAAGAAAAATTTCTTTGTGTAGGCAGTCAGTTCTTTCAATTGAGTTTGTAGGGAGAACAGGGCAACTTGGTTGTTTTTTTTAGGAATTTAAAGTTAAGTGATGTTAATGTCCACTATATTTCATATTATTTTAATGAAATTTTAGACCAGGACCGTAAAGAAACCAGTATATTTCAGTATAGGGTTGCTACTAAGATCATGAGAGAATCCAGTTTTACTTTACCTTTTACTCTTAGAATAGAATAATGTAGATTGGAAACCAACTCTGTAGATCATCTAGTCCAACTCCTCAC
Organism: Strix uralensis; assembly: GCF_047716275.1. Taxonomy (NCBI): domain Eukaryota; kingdom Metazoa; phylum Chordata; class Aves; order Strigiformes; family Strigidae; genus Strix; species Strix uralensis. The sequence continues at coordinate 114,409,266 of NC_133972.1, forward strand.
TCATGAAAGTAATGTAGCACAGGTTACTAGGGCTGTGTCCAGTCAACTTTTGAGTATGTCCAGGGATGGGGACTCCACAGTCTGTCTGTGCCCTTGTTTTGGTTTTTGGTCACCTTCACAGTTAAAAAATTAAAATAAAAATTAAAATTTAAAAAAAAACCCACTAATATTTAATTTGAACTTACCTTTCTGCAACATGTGCCTAGTGCTTTTATTACATATCTTTCAGTCTGGCTCTGTCTTCTCTACATCTGCCCGTTAGACAGTGGCAGACAACAATAAGATTCTGCCCTATTTTCAAGTAGAAAAAAAACAAGTCAGTTGGTCACACCTTGTCTTTTTTGTTCTCCTGTCCCTGCCCATCTCAGTGGCTCTCCACTGGTTTCCAGTATGTCAATATCTTTTTTTTACCATGGAACTCAAAACTGAACACAGTACTCTAGATGGAGTGTATCAAAAGTGTTGAATAAAGGGAAAGAGTCACTGTCTGTCTCAGCTAAGAGCCCAGCATGCAGTTGGCTTTCTTTGCCATAAGGGTGCACAGTCAGCTCATGTTTAACTTGATGAAAACTGCCATGTCCTTTCCTGCAAATCTGCTTTCCAGCTAATCAGTGTCCAGCCTTTACTGTCACTTGGGTTTATTCCATTCCAGATGCAGGACATTGCATTTTATTTTGCTGAACTCGGGGAAGTCAGGTCATTTCTCTAGCTTGCTGAGGTCCTTCTAAATATCAGCCCTAACCTCCAGCACATTGACTGTTCACCTTAATTTTTAATTTGCCAAGAGCACATTCTGTGCAGTCATCTATATTGTTAAAAAAGAAACTGGCAGTGTTGGCCCTGGTACCAACCACTGAAGACTGCCGACAGTAACAGGCTCCACAGTATCAGGCTTCACTGCCAGTTTTTCACATGCACTGTTCTTTGTCTGTTCACCAACTAGTTATCATCAAAAGCTATCAGGTTGTTCAGACACAAGTCCTTGCTAAATCATGCTGTCTGTCCACAGTCATATACTGATTGTGGCTTGTCATTTACCTTGTCATTCATATACAAAATTGTGGCTTCCCAGGGGCTTTATTTCATAGTCTTTCCAGGGATGGAGTTGAATCTGACAAGCCTGCAGTTCCCTGGATCCTCTTTCTGCCTTTCTTGAAGACAGGCATGAGATTTACAGGCAGTCATCAGGAACCTCCTCGGATTGCCATGACCTTTCAAAGTTAATTGAGGGTGGACTTGCAATGACATTGATCATCTTCATCAACACCCTCATATATATCCCATCTGGTCCCATGCACTTCTTTATGTGAAATTTCCTCAAATAATTGCTAACTTCATCTTTCTCTACTGTGATCAAATGCTTTGCTCTTACAGGTTCTACCACTAGTCCCAGGGACATGAGGCCAGAACTTACCAGTAAAAATGGAGGAAAAACTCCACACTGAATACATCAGGCCACTGATGTACCAAGTGATAACACATGTCACTTGGTATATGACCCCAGTGATCACTGGTACTACATTTCCCTTATCTTTCCCTTTATATTATAGAATTATTCCCAATGTATTATAGAAACCCTCACTGTCCTTTGCATCCTGTGTGAGTTTCAACTCTGATATTTATGTTTCCTTGCTCTATCCCTACATGCTCAGGCAAGGTCTCTGTATTCCTCCCTGGTAGCTCATCCCTCCTTCTACCTTCTGTATACTTCCTTTTTGTATTTGAACTCAGTCAGGAGAAGCTTTTTCATCAGTGCTGGCCTTCTGCCATGACTGTAACTCTCTGTAAGTTGAAACAGACTGTTCTCGTGCTTTAGGAGGTCATTTTGAATATCAAGTAGTTCTCCTGGGCCTCTTTGCCCTTCAGAGCAGTGTCCTACAAGATCCTGCCAAGCAGATCCTTAACAAGCCAATATCTAGTCTCCTCAAGTCCAGGGCTGTAGTTCTACTAGTATTCTTGCTCACTTCTCTCAGGGTTTTAAACTTTGCAGTCTCGAGGTTTCTGCTGCCAAGGCTGCACTCAACCTTCACAGCTCTGACTGGTTCTTCCTAATTCATAAGTAACCAACAGAGGATAGTTTGTGTGTTCATGTCCTGTGTCATTAACACACTTCAGAAATCTTAATCACGCCACCATGTTGTCCTGCCAAAAATTAGCAGTGTGGTTTAAGTCCCCCATCAGTATCAGTGCGTGTAATCACGAGGCTTCCTCCACTTGTAACAAGGTTTGTCTACTTCCTCTTCAATGATCAGTTGGTCCATAACACCTACCATGATGTCAACTGTTTCCATCTGCTTTTTGATCCTTAGGCATAAGCTCTCAGCTGACTCTTCACTTGTCTGCACACATTCAAGCTTCTTCTTTGCCTAGAGTGTAACCCCTCCACGCATCTTCCTATTGTTCCTAAAGCACCTGAATCCATCCATGGGAATCTCCATTCGTGCTACTCCACTGTCTCTTTCATCTCAGAGCGATCATGCTCTTCATTCTCACCCCAAGGGCCTTGATATCATTCAGGAGACACTGAAGATCTCTCCAATAGCATAGTCTGTCTCCATATGGATGAGCAACAAGGGATAATAACTTGCAGACTGCATGGAGCCTCAGCAGTTTCTCTGCAACATTCCAGACCTGAGCCAGTAACAAGCAACAAATATGCCAAGACAACAAATCAGTTGTGTTTCCATCCCCTGCAGAGGTTAGTCTCCAACTGCCAGCAGCCAGTGCTTACATTTGGGGCCAATTGATTACACAAAAATGCTATTGCTATGCATAGATATAGGCATGCACTGTTTTTAACTATAGTGACATTCTTGGCAAAAAGAATAGGAAATCAGGAGTCACTGCCCATTATTTAGAACTTAGAGCTTTCAGCTTTCATAGCTTTTTCGTTTTACTTAAATGTCCCTTACCATACATTTCTAAGGAGACAAAACACTCAGGAAGTAGTATTGAGCTGTGGGAACTCCCTGTTCTTTCCGTTAATTGATTGCTGTTGGACAGCTGCTAGTGCTGCTAGCTCCTCTTAGTGAGCTGAATTGATTGCTGTGTCTCCTAGTAGGTAGGCACAAGATAAATTTCCACTTCACAGAAAACACTACAACAATTTGACTCCTTTATTGGAAGTCCCTGCAGAGAGGTTATGGAATGAAAGGACTCAGAGGAAGAATCATCCTCTCATCCTGCCTTGAAACAATCCCTCAGGTCAGGGAAGTAGGTTGGAAGCAGCATGGGAACATTTTTATGCTCAGGCACATGCTGCATCTGTTCTGCAGGAGGATTAACTTTTATGTACTCTTTTAATTCTTTCAATAGGGACTTAAATATTGTTGAAGGCAGGATACCACAATGTTGTCCAGTAAAGATGTCCCAGATGGGAAAAATATTAATTATTGTACTATTGACCTATTCCTTCTTGCTTTTGTCCAGAAGATCTCTGTTACAGCTTCAACTAGAGGGAAATTACTTTCCAGTTCAGCACTAGTTATAGTGCTGGGTAAAGCTTCAATCCTGTCTATATCTGCTTCCATTCTCACTCTTGAATATCCATACATAATTCTTGATTTCCACTAATTCCTGAGCTCGTCCAAAGAAACAAAATTAAATGAATGCCATGGCTAGGACCAAGGGGATCCCTTCTCTCACTCTCTCTGTTTCCCCCTTCTGCCCAATGCCAAATCTCTCTCTCTTGCTTACCCTCTCTCACACATTATAGTACCATTAATCTTTCATATGGCAGACTTCAGAGAGGTGAGTAACATCAGCAAGATATCTAATATTTAGATTTTTTCTGACTTTAAATTTTTTAATATTTAGAATTTTCAGAATAAAAATAGTCCATTCACTTCAGTCTTTTGTCTCCTACTCAAAAAAATAAAGTTATGAAAGACAGAGTATTTAAAACTGTGGAAAAGTTATTGAGTGAGGTCTAATACCTAAAAGAAGAAATGCAATGCTAAAACTATAGTAACTTCTCATTTAAAAAAAAAAAAAATAATCTGAGGTAATTCTGGAAAGTATGTTGATTAACCCAGATGGAGAAAAATTTTGGGAGTAAAAAATCAAGATGTTTTTAAGATTTTTTTTCAGTGCTCTTGGAAATCTTACTTTTAGTAGATATAGAAATATATATATGTGGAAAGTTTGTTACTCAGAGATGTGGAAATTCAAGTACTTGGCTGAACTACTCTTATGTAAAGAGTCTATCTAAACAATGCTGAGCAGCAAATAAAAGATGAGATATGTAACTTGTGCAAATCTTTTTCCTCTTTTGTTCATGGAATTTTGCTACTGGATCTAAGGTAAGGATCTGGAATAGTACTCGTTTTAAATAAATAAATAAACAAGCAAACAAATCCTGCTATTTTACCTAGAAATTAAAATACCTTAACACAAGCATTGTCCTAACACTAAAATGAAGCACTGTGGCAAATCTTGCAATAATCAGATTGCATTTCACTTCTTACTAAGACCAGGGAACACTGGACATCTTTTATGTAGGTTTTCCTATCAATGAGGCTTGTTCATCTTTTCTCAAAGGAGCTTTGGAAAACAATCCCAACACATGTCCATAAAAATGACATTGTTTTATTGTTTTATGAACAATTTTTATTGCCTATTTTTAGCATTCTAGTAAAGGTAATCCTGAATAACTTCCCATTGTTCTAGAAAGTGAAGATTATAGGTTGTATTTACTTCTTATATATAATAATAATAAAAGAAGAGATGACTGTTGTGATCAGGTAGATGAATGGCAAATGAAACTCTAGCATCTTTTAAATGCTGTAGTTCTTTACCTATACACCTACATATTTCCTGTGATAGTTCTGAAAAAGGGAAAATAGGAATAGAATAACATCTTTAGTATTTGTGCCAAACAGACAAGACTGAGAATCAAGGAACCAATCATTCAAATACAGAATTAAAGCATTAGCAGATTTATTTCAGGAAGTCCCAGGTTTATTTCTCTGTGTCAAACCTCTTTCTTTGTTAGTGCTTTATTCATTACAAGTTTGAACTAGAAAAAGACAGCAAAAACATAAAGTAAAAATATAGCTTTTGAATATAACAAAATGTTTGATGAAACTAAATGCACATACAGAGTTTATCTTTGATATTATATTTACAGATTCTGGGCTATTGATATCAGTGGGAGTTTTGCTGTAGATTGAGAGATGTATATGGCCCATTCTATTAGATTGATAGGAGGAGCAGCCAAAATGCTGTTTAACCACAGGAAGTTTTCCTTGTTTTCTGAGATGGAACAGTAACACAGAAGCTCAAAGAGGTAGACAGGCATTAAGTCTACAAAAAAAAAAAAAAAAAAAAAAAAAAAAAAGTTTAGCACTTTTCTGTCGTTCTAAAAATGTATTAAAAACTAGGTTTTTGGTTTGTTGTTGTCTGCCCCCTCTCCACAACCCTGTGGCCCCAATCCCTACTTTAATATATATTTTCTAAAGAAGTATGGCAGACTATTGGGAGGAATAAGGAAAGAACATCTTCCTTGTGCTCTCTACTTCTGGTAGCCAGCCTAGAAGAAAGTATAATTTAGTCATTCCTGTGAACAGAGTAAATCCTTGTTATTACTTTGTAACAAGTAATGAGGTATACATGCTAAAAATTTCATCCACAATGTTATAATGTTATAACCAGTTAGAGGTTGCAAAGGTTTTCCAGAGAAATTTCCCTCAGTTAGGAGCTGAGGAATGGATCCAGATCAGACATTGCATAATTTTAATTAAGAAAAGGATGCAGTCAGCAAGGTATCTACAATCTATAGCCATCAATTAGTAAGGAAGAGTTCATAGTTGTTCTGTCCCTGGTTGAATTAAGAAACAAATTAATTGTTTGCTTTCACAAAGTTCTGAGAAGACAGACAAAAATTGCCTTTTTCACTGTGAGGCTTACTTACCCTCTGTACTGCTACACAGCCAGACTTCTCTTTCCCCAGTCTCAGCTGAGTTTTATAAGGGGGAAGGATTACTGAACCACTCTCAGTAAGTGGTCCCTTACTTTTCCCTCTCCCTGGAATGCCAACTCCACAGGACCAAACCAAGATATGAAAATACTCCTACTGTTTCTTTCTCTGCCTGCCTCAGGACAGCACTCTATTTATTTTTCAGAAAGTTTGAAGTATTCTGAAGAATTGTTTCTCAAGAAAAAAGATAATTAAGACAGATACCAGAAATCCACCAGATGTAAATCCTGGGAAGTGTCCCTGTGGTGAAAAGTGCTGGTCGAAAAGATTGAACAGCATCTAAAATAGGCCAGCTGCTAACAAATGTGAATAGTCACAGAGACAGGAGGAGGGCTTGACCAGGGTACATGTAGGTTACAGTAATTCACTGCCAAGAGCTGGGCCTCACAACGAAAATGTCAAGTTTTTGCAGGCAGCCCTGTTATGGGAAATCATAGTAAACTTTTTTAGAAGACATATGGAAATGAAACAAATGTTAATAGATTCATCTAGCTTGGGGGAAGTCGTGTTTCAGGTTTGCTATATCATTCTGTCCACCTTTCTCACAGCCCTCCTCCTCTCACAGTTTCTGCCTCCAGGCCACTGAGTCTATAAACAGGAACAAGGTCATCAGTAAAATACAATTTATCTCTTCTGAGAGCCTGATAATTAGTGTTTACATTATTGAAATGAACTGGCTGAACTTGTTGTTGGCAGTATACTCTGAGTTGACTACAACAAAGTCAGCTTCATCTGTCACCTTGCTGAAAATCCATCATTTTGGATGAGTAAATGCTAGTACTGTTGTATTGTTATGAGCTAAAAGGAATCAGTGACTCCTAGCTAAAATATATATTTAAAAAGAAAAAAATCCCTTTCTTGCTGTCTTCTCTGACTGAGAGGAGCTGTAATGGACTGACCATAGATCTCAGTTTCTCATACCCTTTGCACCACTTGGAAGGGGGCAGAGGGGCAGGGAACGCCTGTGACAGTAATTAACAAGTGATCTCCCTGTCTTTTATCTCCACCCAGAAGCTTTTTCATCTTATTTTTTACCCCAGTCCTGTTGAGGAGCAGGAGTGAGAGAGGCATCTGGCAGCCAGCCAAGGTCATGAATAATGTTAGCTAAGCACTGTATATATTACTATATACATTAACGGGATTAACTGACAAAGTTTCCACCCCTAACTGAAATGCAAAGATGCCTGAAAAAATTGTATTACAAATTCTGGAGACTTTGCTGAGAATAGTTTTAGAACAAAGAATGTGAAAGGAAGAGGCAGGAAAGTGAAAAACAGAAAGATTAATCTGGAAAAAAATTGGAGGAGGCTGCAGCACAGCTCAGAATCACAATGATAAGAGCCAAAGTACAGGATCTGTGAGTAGCATGTTTGCTGAAGAAAGGAAACTGTTCTTCCTTCTTTGATTCCTCCTTTAGTAGTTATACATATGTCATGGTTTGAACCCAGAGGACAACTGAGCATCACACAGCTGCTCACTCATCCCTTCCCCCTCAGGAATGGGAAGAAGAAAATAAAGTAAAAGGGTCGGGTATCCAGAAAAGGACAGGGAGGGATGACACCCATTATGGTCACTGGCAAAAGACAGATTCATTAGGGGAAGAAAAAGAACATAAATTTTATTGAAACACCACCACCAATAACAAACAGAGTGGGACAGTGAGAAGTGTAACCACATATTAGAAAAATCTTCCCCCCATCCCTCCCTTCTTCCTAGGTTCAGCTTTGCTTCCAATTTCTCTACCTCCTCCCATCCAGTGGTGCAGGGAGAATGGGGGGGGGGGGTGGTGCAGTCAGTCCTGCTGCTTCTTCCTCCTCAGGGGACAGATTCCTCTCACTCTTCCCTTGCTCCAGCGTGGGGTCCCTCTCACAGGAGACAGTCCTCCACAAACTTTCTCCAGCATAAGTCCTTCCCACCGGTTGCAGCTCTTCCTGAACTGCTCCAGCATGGGCCCATCCCACATGTTGCAGTCCTCCTGGCACTGAACTACAACAGTGGGGGCTTCTCTCAGACTTCCAGCCTTCCACAGGGGCAGCCACCTGCTCCAGTGTGGGGTCCTCCACGGGCTGCAGGTGGGCATCTGCTTCACTGTGGACCTCCATGGGCTGCAGGGGCACAGCCTGTCCTCTCACCATGGGCAGCACAGGAGTCTCTGTTCCAGCACACCTCCCTGCCTCTTCCTCCTTTCTTCCACTGACCTTGGCGTTGGCATCAGTGTCTCCCTCACAACTCCAACTCCTCCTCCCAGGTTCCCCTTCTTAAATATGTTATCACAGAGGTGCAGCCACCATCACTAATTGGCTTGGCCTGGGCCAGAGGTGGATCCGACTTAGAGCTAGGGGGAGCTTTGAGAAGCTTCTCACAGGGGCCACCACTGCAGCCTCTCCCCCACTACCAAAAACCCCACCACAAACACACATAAAACCCAACACAACATAGGAAAGTCACCTGACTTTATTGTCATGACTTCCAGCTTCTAATGAGAACAACCTGCAAAACTCACTCTTGGCTAGCCACTTAGGCCAAAAACCAGAAACTTCACACAATGTCATCAGCATACTTAGTGTTTAATATTCTTGTTCTTACACACAGATATCATAAAGATTGTTTCTCCGAAAATATTTACAGGGTTCTCGATGTTATTTCTAAATTCTTAAGTTTTTCTTTTTCCTCAGTAACTGAATCAGAATGAGGCCAGGCCTTTCACTCCATGAGTTTCGTTTCACATTATTCCCCATGCTGCGTTCTTTTTCATGAAGAGAAATTTTCTTTAAATCATTCGGTTAGAGACATTATTATCACTAGCATTTCCTCTGAATAAGACAAGGGCAAATATATAACAACTCACTTTTCATGTTGTGTCACTGTACCTTATCACTTGCCCTCTTAAAATGTGCCACTCAACTTTAGAAATAAAAATTAAAGTGGGAAGCCAACTAAGGTCTTCTTCAGGAAGATCAATAAGAATTCAGAGATATGAGTAGAGAAGCTTCCAATCCTAACTGTAGCTATTCTGAGAAAAAAAGAAAAAAAACATTCTCAGTTCTTTACTTACAACTTTACTATATCCATATGTGCAAATCAACAGTTCTAGGCTAATTTTATATCAGGTCCAGAAACAATGGGTTTCACAGGGGAAAAAAAAAAAAAAAAAAAAAAGGAAAAAGATTAATGTAAGGAACAAGAAGTTGCTTTTTTAAAAAAATATACTATTGTTTGTTTGGAGCATCTTAAACATCAGTGTTTTCTGTTATCAGAACTAAAATAGTCATGTAATTTAAAATGCATACTGTACTTTAGCTTGAAACAGCACTGGACACCTAATTTTTATTAGGATATCTTTTCCCGGTATCAATTTCCCTAGAAACTTTAATTTTAACTGAAAAGGTTTTCAGAAGCTGCCTTTATTGAACTGCAACTGAGATTCCTTTGCTAATGCCTCTCTTTTCCTATTCCCTTCCCCCCATCTATCAGTCACAGAGCTCTGTTCTGCTTTTATGAGAAAGAGAATATATTTTATTCTCAGACGTTTTGCTCTTCTCGAGTGAATGATAACCAAAAACAAATTCTTTGTCTTTTCCTACTGAAAGCACTGTTTGGTGGTAACACTATGGAGATTATACTTTCATGTTGAAAAAAAGTCTTCCAGACTTGAAAATGAATTAAGTAAAACCAAGGATTTTAACACATAGGGCCAACAATCTTTCAACAGTGTCTCTGCAGTGCTAGAAACCCATTTGTACTTTGAAAAGTTAAATGTAAGACCTAAGAAAAAATACAAATATATCTGTCAAAACAAGATCACATATATAGGTAGAAAACATTCACAGCTAGCCTGATGAGTTCTCAATCAAGGCATATTAGTCAAAAGTCTAAACTAGTCAGAAAGACACAATACAAAATCTCACACATCCCTAGTAAAAAGTGATAAAACATATTCAAATCCTATTCTAACCTCTTTATGATAATGCTGAGCCCTTAGTATTCCTCTTGTACTGTTACCTCTGCTTGCCCAAGGTTGCTGTCTTCATACTGTGGATGCTATTAGAGACTCCAGACTGCATTTGTCTGCCTCTAACCAATACAAGCATCTTCAGTTTTTCAATTTAATAATATTCAATCAACTTTCTGTTTATACTTTGATCCAGTTTTGGTTTATTTTGTGTTTATTGGCTTTTATTTTTCTCCCGTGACCTCAGCATCACTTTTTGTGAATATTCATTCCTGAAGGAATGTTTTTTTCCAGGACACATAAACAAGCCCTATGGTCTGATAGTTTTGGGAAACTGCATCACCTAGATAACCTGTGGTAGAACAGATTTGATAAATTATTTTATTATTTACTGCAGAAATTGAAATTTTAAATTAAATCTTATGTTGTGATGCTTTCTAAAATATCTTTTTCAGAAATGTTGACATTTTTTATTTGGAGAGATTTTTTTGATATTGCCTTTCAATATGTTGTTAAAATTACTTATGCATGAAAATATAAGTTTTGAAATTTTGGTATCTGAAAAATGAAACAGAATAATTCATCTAAGGCTCCCCCCGTGCATTAGCTACTGGCTCTGTTATACTGTAAAATCCTGGCCTTCATCTAAAAGTTGACAAACTTCTTGATTTCATTGGCACTGGGGGGATGCCCTATCTGGAAAATAGTTTCTAATTGCAGTTACATTTATCAGTGATGTAGTTCCCTCATGTCTCATTCACTTTTTAATGACTCATAAGTCATACATTGTCATTAATAATGGCTTTTTTCATGAGAGCTCTGAAAATAGCTGTTACAGGTAATCTATCTGATGCAGCTGTGAAAATTACTAAAATTTGAGTTCCAGATGAGGAAGTGGAGGGAACACTCACATGTATTCTAGCAGAGTGTCATGGTTTGAGCCCAAAGCACAACCGAGAACCATGCAGCCACTCACTCACTCCTTCCCCCTCAAGGACTGGGAGGACAAAATTCCAACAAAAGGCTCCGGTATGGAGACAAGGATAGGGAGGGGTGATTCACCCATTATGGTCACAGGCAAAAGGCATACTCATTCAGGGAAGAAAAATAACGTTAATTTAATTCAAACACCACTTAATTTTCCAATCAAACAGAGCAGAACAGTGAGAAACACAACCACATTTTAAAAACACCTTCCCTCCACATCTCCCTTCTTCCTGGGTTCAGCTTTGCTCCTGGTTTTTCTACCTGCTCCCCTCCAGTGGCGCAGGGGGGCAAGGGATGGGGGTTGTGGTAAGTTCACCACCCATTGTTTCTGCCACTCATTCCTCCTCAGGGGGAGGATTCTTCACACTCTTCTCCTGCTCCAGTGTGGCGTTCCTCTCACAGCAGAGAGTCCTCCATGAACTTCTCCAATGTGGGTCCCTCCCACAGGCCGCAGTCCTCCCAACAATGAACTGCTATGGCATGGGCTGCACTCTGAGTCACAATATTCTTCGGGCACAGCCACCTGCTCTGGTGTGCTCCATGGGCTGAAGATAGGCATCTGCTCTACCGTGGACCTCCATGGGCTGAAGGGGCACAGCCTGCCCTCTCACCATGGGTTGCAGGGAAGTCTCTGCTCCGGTACACCTCCCCCCACCATCCTCCTCCTTTCTTGCACTAACCTTGGTGTTTGCATAGGTATTTCCCTCACATCTCCTCCTTCTCTCAAGTTCCCCTTCTTAAATACTTTATCTCAGAGGCATAACCACCATCGTTAATTGGCTCAGCCTTGGCCAGAGGTGGAACTGACTTGGAGCTGGGGGAGCTTCCATAAGCTTCTTACATGGGTCATTGCTGTAGACCCCTCCCCTGCTACCAAAACCCTGCGACACGCAAACCCAACACACACAGTTAAGGTAACACAAACACTAGATCTTTAGTATCTTCACATCTTCCATAAAAAGTCAGGTGTACCTTAATTCTGCTTCTATGAAGGTCAGTATAAAATTTAACATTTAGTTTAACCAGAGAAGAGCTAGCTGAGGAGTTGTTTTGTTTTGTTTTGATTTTGGTTTGGTTTTAATCCGATCTCTATTGTTCACTCAGAGATTTTAGAAAAATGAAACTATGCTGCATGTGATGTTCACAGCAATAGGAAACAAACTGAAGTGTAGTACCAGTCTTGTTAAGCATCTGCATCCTTAGGGGCTGGTTTTGGTTTTGGTCTGCATGAGGGCAATGGAAAATCAATATATAAATCAACTCTAAAATTGGGTCACTCTCCAGAGAATAAATTGAACCTTTCTGGTTCACTTGAACCTGAGGGGAGATGCATGCACTCATTGTGAAAAGTTGTTTCAAAAAGGGCCAAAATCTTTAGATGCATAGGAGAATAATAGATGTCTCACTGTACCAAAATAAATTTCTTCTAACAGCAAAGGAAAACAGTGTTGGAGATTACACGTGTGATCTCTTAAATCAGAGTGATTTCAATTAAGCAGACTTTGGTGAAGTGCTGTTTAAACTGCTATCATTTACTTGAGTCATTTATTAAGATAAGATTTTTTTTTTAATAATATTAATGAAGACTGTGATCTGCTAAAAGGCAAAACTATGCAGTGTTAAAAGAGGGGGTATTCTGAGCCATTAACATATTTCCATAAATACAGTATTAAAAGTCTTAGAGAAAAATATCCATGGATCTCAGTGGACTTCCAACTCAAGAAGAATAAAAGGTTTGGATGGGGAAGAACATGTTTGCAAAGGGGCACTTCAGAAGGATCGGGTAAGAAAAAAGGATCAAAGCTTGTGACAGTGTTAATAGGTCAAAAGGCTGAAATTAAGCACAATTTAAGAGAAGAGGCCAAATCCATATATGAAATTTAAAGTGGGCTGCAACTACACCCAAGTTTTGTTTGCATTTGTAAAATAATTAAATTTGTTCTCTAGTATACTTTTTCTTCCTCACTCATTTTGTCATCATTAGGTCAATACAGTAGATAACACGCAACAGAAGATATGTGAACTGGAAGATTAAATGTAATGGGTGTGTACATGAAAAGATTACTTCAAGCAGAGCTTTACTGAAAAAAAGTGAATGTGATAAGCATACTAATGCAATCTACCAGCTGCTAACTTTAATAAGGGACAATAAAGAGTCAGGTTATTAGCAGATCTTTTTATATATGACTGTGGTTAAGTGGCTCTTAATCCACTGCAAAATAAATATATGTCAGAAACACAGGACATTAATATTCTCCATCCCTACCTCCCTGTATTCATAACCAGCATCAAACTACAATGAGAAATGTTGCTGTCAGAAGAAATAGATGTTTGTTTGCATAACCAAAGCATGTTTTGTTTGTCCCATAGCATCTTGCTAATTCCTTAGATTTCCTTATCAGGCTAAATCTGAAGGCATGATGCAGTCAAGTGACTGATTTATCTAATGATAACATCCTCTGTTATTGTTATAAGTAGATTTCTCAAATTGATGTGAGTCAGAGCCAATCAAAATTTCAATTGTTTACTTAGCAAGCGGCAACAAGCAAAACAGAGCTGGGCGGCCGGGGAGTCCTTGCTCCACCAACGGCGCGCGCTCACTTCCCGAGGGTCCGTCTTTTTCATATCCTCCGCCTTCCGGTATCGGGTCTCTCTGAGAGGTGTACCCTGCATCCGCGCACTTTGCAGCTAGGGGGTTGCTCCATCCGGGTCTTCCTCACGTCACCAACTCCTCGTATTTCCTGCTTTCCTGAGAGTGGCTCACAAAGCTTTTGTTTATATCTTACAGAGTATAGACATTACCCCTTTGTCCTTCTTCCCTTTGTCTTTCTCCCCTTTGTCCTTCTTCCCTTCTCCCTCTTTTCAGTCTTTTGCACAATAGGAGTCCTTGCTTCAGCATTTCAACTTAGATAAGCACTTGCAGTCAGTTAGTCATTACACAATGTAATAGTTAAGATTAAGCTTAGGCTTACATAGTTTATGGAATAACATGTCACGAGCTCCCAGTATCTTTAATGGAATTTGATGAACAAACAGTTTACTGTCTATCACAGTTATGATGTACCAAAGAGAGATGTGTTTTGCCACTACCTTGTCTTTCAACCCTCAGTTTATATGAAAGAATGTTGGGGTTTATGCTGTAGATGTTGGCAAATTCAAAAGATAAATCCTGACTTTATATTAAAGAAAAATGAGAAGTACAATAAAAGATTCTTCTGAAGACTCAATACTGAAATTTGATACTGATCTACCAAGAGATGGTATTTCTCTAATCAAAGGACTTCTGTTCCTAAATTTAAGTGTCTTATCAACCATATGCATATGGTGACAGAAATAAATGCTCAAATAACAGTTAAATCAGTATTTAAAGAATAGACATATATGGAAAACATTTCTCTCCTATCAAACCCTAAAACTGTTAGAATAGTGATAAAGCTTCATGGATTAAGAAGAAAACAGGTAAGTCCTCTTTTAAAGCATGATTTTTATCTAGTTAGTCTTTCTCAAAAAAATTATTTTCACGTGAACATTTGTCTTGTACTGCTGGTACTCAAAGAATTCTCTTTCATTGTACAAGGAGGAGGGTAATTAATAGAATAAAACTAAAATTCTAACCAAAAATCATCATCCTTGAGCTTTATGAGAAATTAAAATCAGAACCTTACTGATTTATACGTCCTTATGAAGGTATTTATTTTTAGCTCAAACTAATACCAAGAGCATAGAACTAATAAGCTATACATTGTTACACATTCAACAATGCTTTTCTGGTACTAGTAAGCCTACGACTTGTCTTGTGAAGAAACACTAGTGGAACCTATTGGGACAGACAGGACCTTTATTACAAATAGTAATTATTAAAAGGCATGCCACACTTCACAGTCTGGACCAAAGGTTTGAAAAATAAACCTTTATCAGCATTTTATTAGTAATCTGCTAGTCAGTCTTGTCTTCAGTTACTGAACTGAAAGTAGTTAATATTGATCTGTAGTCCTCAGAGCATGTGAGATATGTCCTCAAGAAGGAAGAAAGTATCTCAGAAGTATTATTATTTCCATTGGTGTCAAAATATATTTTCTCCAGCATCCACTGCATTTTATTAAAATACAGTCCCTATCTTCAACACTCTTGCCACTGCAAACACAGGAAGGTTCCCATATCACTTACATGCAATGGTAAAAATCAGTACTTAAGGCTGTCTGAAGCTCAGATCTTGAGGAAAAATTATGTAAACACCACTATCTTCACAGAACAAATGTGAGTAGTTACTTTTTCCCTAGCTATTCTTCCAACTGACAATGCCAAGGAGAAGTGATTTCAATGCGTTCTTACTTTTCATTCTCCCTCTGAACTTTTATCATGTGGATGCTCATTGCAGTTCAACTGCCAAGTTTTGTGACTTGCTTTTACAAAGCCTCTGAACATTGTCCTCATTCCACGGTAATGGGGTGTTAATTTTTCAAATACAGCTTCTCTGATGCCCTACTCACTGGGTATAGATTGCTTCAGGGACTCTTTGGATGTATATTCCTTTATCGAGTTAATGTCACCATTAGTTCTGATTGCCTCTTTAAGTGCCTTCTTGTGTTCTGCTCAGGGTATTACAGATTCTTATTGTTGTCTTCTTTTGGGCAATTTTACTTTAATGCTTTGTTTGTTTGCAGTCTCCCTGATTTGTACAGGAGCTTTTGCCTCAATTTTCTTCCAAAGTGGATTCCAGTTGTGTTATTAGGTGGAGTACAAAGTGGTTTTCCATCACTTCAGACAGTTTTATACTTGCTTAATGAGGTTAGAGTTTCTGTTTCTGGGGATGTGACTTGCCTTATTTAGTGGGGTTTTAGTCATGCACACTATTCAATGACTTTGTTGGCTGAATCTTTTCTATTCCCTTCTGTGTATTTGGTGTTTCTTGTAATATTATTCAGAATTATGACCAGTTGCAGCTGTGTGATTTCATGGCTGAGGTCTGTAGAAAATTCTGCTTATCAATAACTTCTCAACAGCTGATGAACTTCTTTATTTGTGTATAATATTAGGCTACAGAATTCACCAAATCCCCCATAACAAATTTTGCTTTGGTGTAATTTACCTGTGCATGCATGAGTAAGTGTCATTTAATGGGAATCGTATGTCAGACCAGAAAGGCTGCATTTCTCCCATTTCACTCTGTTCCCTGGTTAGGAATTGCTTTACACATTTTAGTGCACTCATAACAGACTGGGATCCATTATATAAAGCTCTGTGCTTTAGATCTCTGGATTTCTTCATCCTTGAAGAACCGAGTGAGCTGAGACATTATAACTTCATCCTTCAAGAAGGAAAATATAAACATTTCAATACCTGACTACTAAATTTTCCTCCTGGATGCATTATTAGATGGACAGAATTAATTTTAGCAGGATACTAAAAAAAAAAAAGGAATATATCAGTAGCCCCACTGCAGACATTTAAACTGTTTGGGTTTCGGCCAATGAAGTTTCCACCAACATATTATGGAGAAAATGGCCTGCTTTCTCTATGGGTTTCCCCTGGCTTCCTAAAGAAGAAGATTTGATTCATATCCCCAGACTGGATGCTTCTGACATGGCCACCACCCTTTTTTCTTCCACAAAGTTCAAACCAGTTCAGGCTGTCCTGTGATAATGTGATTTTGGTGCTCTAAAAGCTGTTTATTTTTTTATCTGGTTTTATCTCAGCCCAGCTGATGATAAGACATTAGTCTTATGCACATTAGTCTTCGAAGTGAGGATAAAGCCCATAGTTTTGCTTTGAGGTTAACTTCAAGTACTACATCAGGTGATGTATCATATCACCTTGGGTAAAAAGCACAGCATTTATGACTTTTTCATCTCTAAAGCTATGAAGCCATGAGACTTGATAGCTCTGGAGATAAATTATTTCAGTTCTGAAATGTTTCAGTCAGAAAAGCTTTCCATAGCCACATTTTAAAGATTATTTCCAGGGAAAAAGGAATTTGTCTTGGTTTATGTTTCTTCATGGCTCATAAACAAGTCTGAAGAGTTTTGTTTACTTTAAAGGGATGATTAGTGGAGTCCCCAATATCAGAGGCTGACTTAAAAATGAATAGAAACAGAATATTAAAAAAACCCATAATTTTCATTTTCATTCAACTTTGCAAGTCTTTGGATGCAATTGAATCGTGTTTTAATGCCTTTCTCAGTGACTGTCAAACCAGGAAACTCCCTGAGAAAAAAAGAGTGTTATGTAGTAAACATGGGATCACTGCTGTGGAGCTTCAGAGTAGATCATTCAACAGACTCCCTCATGAATAGGATTATTGCATTATGGGAAGTATTGCTTGAAAGAGGCTTTGGAACCTGCACCTGAAACACAGAACACGTTTCACCTGCTCCAATTCAGGAGTTTCAATATTAGATGTCCAAGACAGGACAAGGCATCTTTAGTGCTCTGCTAGTCATTTACTCAGAGGAGAGTAAAAAGCATTTCCAGGAGATAGCTCATCTCATTCCAAACCCAGTATTTAGGATAGGTCAGATGAATCACCCTTCATCTGCTTTTATCTATTGAGTATTAGGGAAAATTAGATTTATCTCTATCCCTACGAATAAAGCAATAATCTAACCATTCTAATTAATGCTATGTGATTAGTCCTGAGATCCTCAAAGAACATGGTTATTATCTTGATATGAAATTTGTAAACCACACCTTCAAGAGAATAATTATGTGATATATTAATGCGTGTATGTGGGAATAAAATATTTCGTGTTTAAACAACCCTTTGTAATTGTCAAAACAAGAGAGTACGATTGTTGTGAAGACAGATCATGGCTCAATTTGTATAAGTATCATTTATGTTCTTGGGCACTCAGACTTGCAAGTATAAAATTCTGTGATGATTCAATGCTCTGGAATCAAGTACTGTAACTAAAAATAATTATTTCTCTACAACAGAAATCACTAATTGTTAAATTACCTTGCAGACTTTGAAAGTATAGACTAGGCTAGACTGCTTTGTTGAATTTTCAGCCTTTTAGTCTTGCAAAATTTCAAAGACACTTCAGCAACTGTCAGAAGTCACTTGTTCACTTCTAGCAGCCAGAATACACCTGGAAGTTCATGCTCTACTCAGGTTTGTCTGATATGGTTTTGGAGATTTATTCTACCAAAACTTCACAAATCAGTTCCTTGTAAGATTTGATTGAGCGATGGGTCATATCAGTAGTGTATTCCCCTTGGCTCAGGAACTAGTATCACTGTAACTCACCAGCAGCTATATTTTGACATTAACATCTCTTAATAATTATAATGTTTATTGTTTTCACAAAAATCCTCGATTCAGATCTTCCTCTTTTAAGAAGCGGTACTAAGAATGAAAAGATATGTTGGCATAAACTTCCAGTAAACAAAGATGTGATCCTGCAGAAGCCTGAGATGTTCTGAAAAAAAAAAAATCCATTAAAATCTCACAGCATCATATATGATAGGATAGAAAACAAAAACCACTGCCTGAATTAAAATTTTGGGAGCAATGTTGGAGAAATATAATAACATTATAAAGAGAAATATTTACCACAGCTAATGACAGCTCATATTGATCAAACAGGTAGAACATTAAATTGGTCTTCGTTTTCATTATTATTCATGTGGATGCCTTAGAAATGTCTGGTATTTTCAAGCTTTCTCTCAGTGCAACAGGGTGAAAGAAGCAATCCTACTGTGAGAATTTAAAATCTGACTAAATGATGTGAATGCCCTTTTTACATCAACCTGAATAAAAGCAGGTTTCTTAAATGCCAGTGATAGGTGAAGTCTGGACAAAATGAAAGGACTTTTTTCAAGATGTGTTTGTTCCCAGGTCCTTTGCATTCACATTAGGATGCAAAATGTATATTGGAGATATGAAACCAAACAAGGAGAAAGTGCTAGGCTCATTATTCCTACTGATGCTCTCCTGTGAGTGAGAGCTCTCCTGTGGCAACACTGGTCACTATTCACAGCCTCTGACGTTTTCCTCAGGATCTGTATTAGGAAAGAAGTGAGCTTTCCAGTGCTCCAGAGCAAACTGGGTAGGGTCATAAACATTTTATTACCCTTGGCAGTATATCGATCTGGACAACTACTTATCTTGCTTATGTCTACACTTGATCCTGGCTGATAAGTAATTACTTATCATTATTGTTGTAAAAAAATCATTATTGTTGTAGGGGTGGGGAGGAAGAAAAGACTCTTTGCAAAAGCAGAGGAGTTGGAGAAGAAGTAAGGTTACAGTAGTTGATATGTGTATGAATACATGTATACATAGTTATTTAGACATTTTGTGAAGGCAAAAGAGAGAAAGTAGAAAGTATGGAATTAAGTGAAGGTAGTAATAGGTAGGGGTGATAAAGGATTCTGCAAGAACAGAGAAGTAGGTGCCTTTGGCAAGGAATCAGGCAATGCTGCGTGAAGAGAAATCATTCTTATAGTGGAAGAATTCTACAGAAGAAAATAACTCAGGGCAGATTTCACTGAATCACAAGAAAGATTATGGTAATGAATATTGACAGATAAATTGTCCACAGTCCTCACTTAATTCAAAGTTTCTCCTGTATAAGTATAGATATAAATTCTTCTTTTTCTAAATTTATGTCATGACTATATGCCTCTTCACAAAAATAAGTTAATGTCTTATTATACATCATATGCATTTGCAATTTATCACTTTCTTCCCAGAATACTTTCTAAATATCTTTTAACAATAAGTTTTCAAATATTCCTCCTTTATCCTAAGGGATAGCTTTACATTTACATTTCTAGGTAAAGAGATTTTGACAATTATTTGTGTATACACTATGCATGTAATTTTTTACACAATTATTATTTATATTTTCCCCAGATACTTTTCAACCATTTTTATTATTTGGTTTGGATAAAAAAAAATATTTTTTTTACCAGTTTTTCTCCTCTGTAATTCCTTTGAATCTTTAATAGGTTTTCATTTTTTATTTGTGTACTGGCTAAAGTAATGTGAGTAGAAAAGATTGTTCACCATATTTTCATCTCAAGTATCTCTACCTTGTTGAAGTGCTTGATAATTCCCTTAGAGATAAATGATAATTATAACTGATGGAGATTCCTTTTTGCTTTTCAGAATATATCTATGGATAAAGTATTGGACAAAATTTTCTGATAGTTCAAGAACCCTCATTGTTGATTGATCCATTTTCATAAAGCATGTTGAAGAAGTGGGTGATATTTGCTCAATGCACTTGATCCAGAATTATGTATAGATTTTTGTGGTTTATTTGATCCAGAATTCTGTTATTTATGTCAGTGCCTCCTAAAATATATTCCACCACTTTCTGTCTGATTAATGCTCAAACCTCATTTTCTTGTTATTCTCACTTGTTCTACAATTAACTTGAAGTTATTTTGGATGGAAGGTATTATCACATCATTTGATATTTACACATATCTTTCAATATTATTCTCATATCAGTTGAGATGCTACAGTGTCTTCTTAGGCCACCTTCTCTCAAATTTATTAACAAAGCAGTACTGAGGGGTTTTGGTTTTGTTTTGGTTTGCTTTCATCAAAACTCATTCTCCTTTTGTCAGTATCTCAATAGATACAACAAAAAGAGGTTCTGTGGGAGTAAGACTGAGATGACAGGATAAGTTCATGAAGTAGAACCCTCTGTGAAACTGCCCACTTGCCACTTTCAAGACCCTTTATTCTGGATATCTCAAGACATGAATCTGATTTGATCTTCAGGAAAAGAAGACTGCAAATTTGACACCAAAGTTGACAGAGCACAGAACCTGTGTGGTGTAATTGCTTTTGAAACAATCATCTCAATTATATTGAAACTAAATTTAGATAAGGTAGTTAAGTTTGTGACATTTGCCAGGATCTTGTTTTGTGTCTAAAGAAATACATATTTTTATTGTTTAAACCTAAATTTTTTTCATATGCATCTCTTTTAAAAACAATGTAGAAAAATAATGCCTTTGCTTACAGTTACTGAGAGTAAAAGTTGGTTAAGGGTAGTAAAAATTTAAGCTACTGGTGGAATTCCAGAAAGCAAGAATTTTAATGTTGCTTTCATGGTCTGAAATTAGTAATTACAAGCCCTGGATAAGATAAAACATAATATGTTATATAGCAGTTCTTACATGAGGAATATAACTTCATTTTGACATAAAATGCATATTTAAAAAAAAAAAAAATCCAAATTGCAGAGAATCCATTGTATTATTTTTTTTTTTCCTCAGTTTTTAGTTAAGGTAATTATTCCAAAGACACCTTATTCTTAGACTGACTTTG
Organism: Strix uralensis; assembly: GCF_047716275.1. NCBI lineage: Eukaryota > Metazoa > Chordata > Aves > Strigiformes > Strigidae > Strix > Strix uralensis. The sequence goes on from NC_133972.1 coordinate 114,430,470, forward strand.
TTCAGTTATACTTTCTGGATATTAGAGCTTTTTTTACTCCAGGCTTTAAGTAGATATCTTACTGTTTGAAAGAATCCTTGGTTGTTTCTACAGACGAAAACTTCCAGTAGTTGGTGAAATGATCCAGAATTTGTGTTCATCTTTCCAAAATGGTGAATTGTCTGTTCAATCATTTGTTTATGATGGCTATCATGTATATAAAGTTATTCACAGATTATTGAGTCAAAAGTATTCATTAGGTAAGCTTTGCTGGACACAGTTTACTGGGGATATTTTCTTTCAAAAGTTTATTGATTGTCCTTGAGATGAGATAGAAATGTATTTCCAGCATGCACAAGGTTAATGTCTTCTTCATTGCTAAGGTGTCTAAAAGACACAAAAAAAAATAGTGGGAAGCTATAAGCAAATCTTTCTTCTTGGATGGTTGAAGTGAGAGCAATGTTCAATTTGTATTGATTTCTTCAGCTATGACAACTACCTGTGTCTTGAAGTGATTTGTTTGGATGCTTATTTTGTAAGTAAAGCAGACCCTGAAGGAAGGGATCTGTCTATAGTTAGCACTTCATGTTTGTATTATTGTCCTCATAATTGCTCATCATCTCATAATACCCACTCCTAATACAGACTGATTTAGAATCTGGAAAATATCATCCGTGTTTATCTTTCATCTATAAAGTCACATCACTAATGATGACTGTACCCCAGAATACAGTATGGTATCTCAGTGGTGCACATTGGTAGAACAGCTTGATGGAATACAGGAGGGGGTTTCAGGAAACTACAGGTGCTGTCTGCTGTATTTTGTGAAAAGCTGGAAAGATTTTTCTCCCATTTGACAATGACATACATACAATGTGTGGCAGCACAGCTTGAAAAAAGTTAGGTCATGCCCTTGCTCTGTATTTATCTCCACACATTTCTTGAAGCCATTAATAAAGACAGCATTGACAGAATTCCTGCTGAGTAGGCAGCTGTAGGCAGATCTCAACACAGTGAACTGATCTGGACATTTAACATGGGGCTTAAAAGTTCTGGATATGTTTTGGCCATACAGAAAGTGCAAAACCAGCTTTTTACAGTGGAATGGAAAAACCCTTCCTCCTTGAGGAACTGAGGAGGCTCCTGCCATGGTGACTATCTGTTTGTTTCCAAAGCACATTCATCATTATTATAAACGAGGATAAGCCAATTTTAGTACTTCTTTCCTGCCTGTGACCAGTGGCATCAGACATTTTTTCATGACTAAAAAATTGATGTGCTCTTTAAAGTAGGACACACTGTACACCTCTGAGTGATAATGCATATATGATGGATAACCCTGTTAATTGATAGAATATCTCAGCTGAGGAGTCAGTAGAGTCAAAATTCACATTAACCTCACTCCAGCTCAGGAATATCAAACACATATCAAACCAGCAAAAGCCAGAGGTTGCCTGTTATATGTAAAGTTGTAGAGCATGTTGAGATCAAATCGATGATTTGAACCCTATTATGCCTTAACCTGTCCTTGCCACATCGTTTGTAAAATGTGCTTCTTCTTAACGTGAGTTCCTGTCACATTACCCAGCTTGAGTTTTTGGACAAAGACTAATAGTGAAAGTATCAATATGGATGACAAGGAGCCATTTAATGATGAATATTCCATATCAGGCATGACATAGAGTTCACTTTACTGAAATATTTCTAGAAGTATTAATACTGACATATCCATAGCTCATATTAGAGGATGCTAATTTAGAACAAAGCTATCTCCATCTGAACCACAGTTTTAAATAATATTAATTAAAATGTCTTAGGAAAATTGTACAACTTAAACTCAAAAATACAAGTTTTATTCTAAAAAATTAGGCAGAGCAACAATCCAGAGGCTATACAGATGAAAATAAAAAATAAAAATCTTGTATTTTTCACATCTGTTTGTAAAAGTTATTTTAAAAATAGTTTGGATTTATGTGATGCATTTATTCTATGTATTTCAAAATGTCATCCTTGATGTAAGTAAATAGAGAAAATTGTTACAGAGAATAATCCTCAAGATGTTAGAGACTTGTCTAAACAAATCAATAAAAAATTCAGAAACTGGGTTAAGAAACTCTATCATACTAGCAATAATTTCATAATTGGGTCAAATGTGCATTGGTCCCTGACTATAAAGGGTCAGGAAAAGTTAAATATAACTGCAGCAAGAAATTCATTCTTGCTGCTGTAGACTGTTAATGTCTCTTTAATTATTAATTATTAATGACTTTTTTGGAAGTATGCAGCGATTAGAAACACAAATAACAGTTTTTACAGTCTTATTACAAAATATTCAAAATGCTAATGATAAAGCTAATTCTAAAATGTCACACACAAATCTGAAATGTGAATGGTTAATTTAGAAAGAGATTTAGAGGTTAAACTTTTCATTTTCATTAAACTGTGATTTTAGGCTCTTCAAACATCATTGCAAGTGTCCACTGGACTTTCTGTGTTATGCTGTTTCTGATTCTTTATGTGTATGTAATTGCTTTTCATCTTCTTATCAACAGGATAAGCTATGTTCCCACCCAGAGTTGGTCCCCATCTACACCAGGATGAAATGTTCCTGTTTTCTGAAATATTGTTATGCCCATATGATATTCTGGTCTTGAGTTTCTAAATTGTGATATGGAACTTGATATATCCTTATTAGTGTTGTACTGATGACCAGTAAAAGCTAATTACTATCATGTTTCAATATAAAGAAAAAAAGAACATTCCTGCTTCATCTTTAAAAATTATTAGTAGGCCAACTTGACAGGATCCTGCAAAGTAGACCTTCTATTCCTAGTGAGAAAAAACTTTTCTCATGCATTGATTTTTTTAAAAATTATGATCAAAAAATACCAAAATAAATAAATCTGACTTTCTATAAAGATATTTAGAAAAAAAATCCATGATCCAGTTGCATAATCTAAAAGAAGGTAGCTAATCAGTAGAAGCCTGAATTTTCTCATAGAATAAGATTTGACTCTATTAACCTAATTAAATTCTGTTTAATTTCAGATGCAAAAATAAACACTTGTAACCAATAATCAATAATGTATTGTAATAGTAAATAACCTGTTCCTTCAAAAATGCACCAACATCATTGTAGCTGCTGACAACAGCCTCATCTCATTCTTGGCTGTTCACTGATTAGAAGTTGTTTTAAATTTCAATCATCAAAATGTTCTCACAAGTATGTACATTTTGGATATAATGTTGTGTGGATATTTGCCAGAAAGTATAAAGTTTTAGTTCAATTGAATTTTAGGCCAAAGGAAATTTCAGTTTCAGATGTATGAATTTTCAACAAGTTAAAAAAAAAAATCAACAAAAGCTTATTTTTTAAAATAAAAATTGCTTAATTAGAAAATGTTCTGTTACAGAACACATTTTAAAAAAATAAGATAAAATTTATGTTTAGAAATTGAAGAATTTTAATGCTATGCTCAAATATAGAAAGAAATCACACACAAGGAAAGCTGTTATTTGAAAGCATTACAGATCTTTTCCAGGAATTGGCAATAGGTACAGTGCAATTCTGTCAAACGACTTGAGGTGAAAAAGCAACGTGCCCTTGTAAAATCAATGCATATTTAAAGCATTTAAAACTTTTCTTGGGCATAAAGATAAAATACAGGTGAAACTACACTGCTAAATGGATACTAGCTGGCATGGAATTATACAGCTAATTTTAGAACAGCACAATCTCTGTGACCTGCAAATTCATAGCCTCACTAAATAAAAAGCACTGCATAGACATTTAGTGAAAGCATTTAATATTCAAAACGTATAACATTTCTTATTCAATTTCTTAACCTTATTGTTTGCTGTTGAAACTGCAGCAGAAAGAAAAACTTCAATGTGGAAGATCAATGGTGGATGAGTGATAGCAGTACTGACCTTGCTGTTGTGATTCCCAATGTTCAAATGGTCTCATGTTTTGCTTAAACCAAAAGCTATTCCTCTGAGACTGAATATCCTAACAGATCGCCTTACATCTGAAAATCAGGAAAGCCTATCACTTTTCAGAGCTGCTTTGAAAGGTGTGCTTTGAGGACCTCAAAGGAGATGCAGTCTGCTTTCATTCAAGAGATAGGAACAAGCTGCTCTGGCAAGCCGTGCATTTCAGCAACCCATCCTACACAGAGAAAGAGGACATGAATGCCTTGACACAGAAAATCTATTCTAAACAATGGCGATGAGCAAGCTACCCGGGAAATGATAACCCCCCAAAACCACAAAACCACCTTCATCATCAATATCTTTTTCAAGAGGTAAAAAGGCCTCAATACTTGTAGATCACAACAAACAGCACTTGGCACTTAAGCTGTCAGCATCAGTACAGCAAGTCTTGAACCTAAAAGAAGTTAATTCCAGATTTCTCAGAGACAGGCTAGTTTCTTGAAACCCAGAGGTACATATGTGTACTGGGTCTGGCTGAGCCGGAATTGGTTTTCCCCTATAGCAGCCCTCATGGTGCTGTGTTTTATGTTGGGAGCTGGCAGGGTGTTGGTAGCACACTGGTGTTGTGGCTACTGCTGAGTGGTGCTTACACAGCACCAAGGCTCTTTCTGACATTTCCCCCCCCAGTGGGATGGGGTGGGCAAGATCTTGGGAGGGGGCACAACCAGGACAGCTGACCTGAACTGACCAAAGGGATATTCCATATCATATGACATCTGCTCAAGTATAAAGCTGGGAAAAAGGAGGAAGGGGGTGGGGTCACCATTGGTCCTCCGAGGCAACCACTACGCGTATTGGAGCCCTGCTTCCTGAGAAGGCCCGACATCGCCTGTTAATGGGAAGTAGAGAATAAATCTGTTTTCTTTTTTGCTTCCATGCACGGACCTTTGCTTCGCTTTGCTTATATTAAAACTGCTTTTGTTTTACCCACAAGGGTTGGTTTTTTTGTCCTATCTTATTTTCTTTCCCCTCTTTGCCCTGTTGAGAAAAAATGGGGAAGGGGGGGGGGGGAAGTGATAGAGCGACTTGGTGGGTACCTGGCATTTAGCCAAGGTCAAACCACCACAGTATGTAAAAGAAGATGCAATTATTCAACAATTCAGGAGAAAGAACATCCCCATGGCATTTTTAAGGACGTGTTACTGCCTGAAAACCAGTGCAGAGAGAGACATACACCATTATTTAATTGATCCTAACCTGAAAACATCCAATCTGTGAGTTTTGTTCTAGACATCTAAATCCCTAATTTTGCAGGCACAAAGCTGAGATCTAAGATATGGAATTGAAGAGTCAATATAATGAATACTTCAGTAAAACATAAAGAACAGTTTCTGTGTACGTATTTTTCATCACATAAAAATTTTGCCAACTTTGCCTGCTTCATTGTGACTTAAAACAAATATGAGCAGACATTTCTTTCAGTGAGCTGATCTACAGATAGACAATTTTTATTTTGTGGTTATTTTTGGTAGATACATTAGAAGGGTGGACACATCTTCATTTTTTTTAAAAGTAGAAGTCAGAAATTATTAAATAGATATTCAAATAGAAGGTAATAGCAAGTGTGATAAAAAAAAAAAGTGTAGTTTCAAATAACAAAACAAAATGTGTTACAGGTTCATATTCTTGCTTATTTTTCTTTTATCCAATGTGAAAATCCAGAACGTTGACCCAAAGATCACGTGCTTCTTGAAGATCTTCTTATCATGGCCAAACTAGTTTTAGTTTACTCCATTCAATATCTTCTCTCTTCCACTGAGAACACATGAAAAGTCTTTTCTTCTAGTGAACATGTGAAAATGAGAAGATTTGATTTCATTATCTCCTGGTATATACCTTAAATGACTGATTCTTTTTGGTTTTTTTTTTTTTTTTTTGAGAGAGAGGGTACCTGTTTAGTTAAAATAAACACAGAGGGGCTGACAAAGAACTACTAGAAATGCCAAAAGAAATCTTCGACTTAACATTAGCAGAAAAAGTGAACATAACAGATCAGAAGAATAAAAAGATTGAAATCTACTGAGTTGTATAAGGTTTCAAGTAAAATAAAATTCTGAGTTCTACCAAAGAATTTCCATAGATGACTGAGAATCAAGTTAAGGAATCAGTAAAGAATGAAAGAAAATAAAGGTTCATTTTAAGGATTAATTTAATTCCTTACACAAAATTTTCTAACTCAAACTCATGTTACATAATCTCTATATAAATGTACACGATAATTACTATATGTCATGTTCTAGTAATAATATTTACTCCACCGGAGTCAATGAGGTTATATCAGGGACAAATCAGGTCTTGAGAATATATCCAATCTGTCAGTGTTAAGGTAAATTCCTGATTTAGAGTATTTATATTAAGCTAAAATGTATTCCATCACTCATAAACCAGTATTGAGTACATACTCAATTTATCAGTGCTAGGGCAAGTTCTAAGATACAGCATTTATATTAAACCTAAAATGTACCTCATCACTCAGACTATATTCTCTATATTCGCTCATATTCTCAAGGCAGAATTCATCCCTCATAGAGTTTCATCAGCTTCGGTGGGTTTATTGACCATGAATTAACTTGGCCCAATGCTCTTACTAATGGAAATTTTAATAATCAATTCTCTTTTAAGAGGTACAGCTGAGAAAGTGACCTGTTATTTTCTTAGGCTGATGTTGCATGATGCCACTTAGTCATGCAGAATCAACTACTGTGCTCATCCAAAATTAGAATAACTTCTTGAATTAAAATAACTCAAATTAATAGCTCTAATCCAATAACTCCAAATTATATAGTCTTTCAGATTATTTTCCATACCTCATGATAAACTCCAGTTTAAGACCTGAGAAATGAAATGTGATTATTATTTTTAATTCCAAAATAAATGTAAATATTTATTTTATTGGTTGTCAGAAATAACAGTAACAATGAAAAGATAACAACAATTTAAGACATGTTCACTTGGGCTCAGCAATTTTCTTAGCAAAGAGCAAGGCAAACAGACTAATGAATGAATTACCTCTTAAATATCTGGTCCTTCTCAGCCTAAGCAGTATAGCAGTTTTCTAAATTTAGAAACAATTAGAAGTCACCTTCTTGATATGCTTTGTATGGCTAAACCAGCCTTTACACAGCAGCACTTTGTTTGTTTGTTTGTTTGTTTGTTTTTTGTTCCCATTTTCAGAACTTTATCAGTGTGACCTCGTAAGTGGCCTCCCAGCCAGACATAGCATACAAGGTACTCCCTTACTTGGGTTGTGCTACATTTTCCTCATGGGTAGGATGTGTTATTCCAGGAAAAAATGACTCCCATAACAGCAGCCACTACCCTCTCTACTCTTTGAAGATCAGCTCTGTCCTGGTTTAGCCAGGATAGGGTTAAGTTTCCCCAGCAGTGGGGGGAAGCTCTAGCCGGGTTATTCAATACCATGCTGACGTCACCTCCTGGGCCCAAAGCGCGGGAGCGCGGGAGAATCAGTGAACACGTGTGTTATGCGATCTCTCTGTTCTCACTGCTGTATTGGTAGATATCTTACTCTGTTCATTGTTATTACTGTTACTGTTATTGTTATTGTTGTTGTTTGTTGTGTTGCTGTTGCACTGTTGTATTAAACCTCTCCTTATCTCAGCCCCGGGGTTATGTATTTCACTCCCTTTGTGGGGGAGGGGCAGCGGCCGCGTGGTCTCAGACCCCGGCAGGGACTAAACCACCACAAGCTCAGATCAGCCTCTTCTCCTTCTTTCTTCTTCTTTCCTTTACTCTAGCCCCCAGGTTCCTTCAGACTGGAAACGGCTTTTCTGATCCCATTCAACCCAGCCCTGACTCCCATCTTTCCTTCTTCCCTTCCCTACCGTTACCTACACAGGAGTCCTATACCATGCAATGTACCATGCAATTCCCAATACCAGCCATGGGAGTGTTTATTTGGCAACAATAGCTGAAGCTGCAGAAATAAAAATAGAGAGGCTGTTGCTTGTCTGGGCGATAAGGTTAAAGACAAAAAAGGTGGAGGATGATCCAGCTCAGTTCCAGGAAGTTGGTAGAGGTAACTTATGTCTGGATCTAAACCCCCAGTGCTGGTGAAGTTGAATCACTCCATGTTCACTGTGAATCTTGGCAATATTTTACCTGACTTCCCAGGAGAATAAGAAACGTAAATATTCTGGATTGCCCTGCTTGTAATTTTTGAATCTATGTTCCAATTTTATCCAAACTTGGCAAGGCCTAAAAGGTCTGAAATATTATTTATTTCATTTAAGAATTGTCAAAGAGAATGGACAGATACATAAACTCAGCTCAATTCTTGGAGTGGCTGTAGTTTCTATGTTAGCACACTATTAGATATTGGAGAATCTGCCCATAGGAGAGGGATTACATATTCTGGCACTGTGAAAAACTTCAGTCTTATGTTTTGTGAAGGTCTGTCTTGATTAATTCTAGTCCTCATAGGCAAAACAATATTTTCCTTTGGATATACCACTAATGATTTTGCATGCAACAAATGGTTATAATACAGAAAAAATATACCAACATATAATACAGAAAAGATACACTGACAAAGGCATTTAAGAGCTTGTTCTAGAGCAGGAATTTGGAAGAACCATACCTACTACACTCAGAGGTGTCAGGTTGCTTCTCCTTCCTCTAAGTGGACAAGAAGAATAGTAATTGAAATGGAAACGAGACCATTAACTAAGAAAGATTGCATTACAAATCTAAACCAGTTATCAATATATTCTCTTTCCAATACCCTAAATTACTATTAGGGAGTAACCGACTCTGCAGTATAAACACCACCATATACATGATAGGTAATGTGATACAACACAACTTTCATGGATAGGTGTTTCATTTCATCCTTTTTGTATTAAATGTTGAGATTAATGTCCTTGGTTCTGGAAATCTTGCTGCTTTCCCATTTTTGTGTCCAAACAGAACTTCCTGGATCAGTCCTTGTTGGCTGAATTCAGTAGGAAAACAAGAATATATAATAATAATTTATCTTTATTTTAATCACTACTTGTTAGACATGACCTTATTAAGACAGGCTGTTTTTTTATTTATTTATTCCACCCACCCACTGCCAAGGTGAATGGAAAGGTAAATAAAGAACATGAGAGAAGCTAGAATGCACCATGATGACAGAGAAGGGCAAGAACAGTGTATTTCCAGGAGAGTTCACTGTGTGTGCAAAAACTATACAACAGGAGGCAAGCCTTACATGTTCAAAACTTAGGGGCATAGCTCAAGGATTTCTTTTTTCTTATAAACTGTGATTGTGTTTATTTAATTTTCGTTCATACCATAAGTACACAGAATGTGTCATAGTAGATAAGCATATTTCAAGAACTCAAGCTTGAAGATAATTAAAGGTATATCTTGAAGCCACAAATATCAGAAATTGAGTTCCCATGGATTTCTCCAGAAGTAAGATTGGAGATGCATAACAAACAAGTTTTGCTTGCAATGAATAAGTAAATAGTTGCAATTAAAGTTCAAGACATGGTAATTGTTTTGATACATGAAAGCAGGGAGAAAAATAACATAAGAATCAAAATATGGCTGAGGAGATTTAATGAGAGGCTTCTCAGTCATGTAAGAAACTATTATGTAAAGGGAAGAATAAGTCAATGAAGAATCACAGACTCATTTAAAGATTATTTATTAGAAATCAAGTTGGAACAAAAGGAAAAGGAAAAAAATAGAAACACTTCAAACAAAAAAGAGGAATGTTAGTTGGGGAGTATCAAAGAGGTGTGTAGGCACAGAGAATATTTTTTATTTTGCAGATTATCTAGCTTTTTAGTTTAAAAATCTGTGAGCTCACAAGTCCAAAGACAATATGAAGCAACAAACTACAACCTGCATGCAACCTGGAGAAATTTCTCTGTGTTTTGTTAGTTGTGTTAATCAATCCAGCAGTATAAGTGGGTTACTCAGATAACCTAGTTACATTGTGATTAATAAAACATGTCTTCCCATACAACTTATTTCTCATATCCTAGACCTTGACAACCAGAATAACTGCACAGGGTCTAGCTGGGATGGAGTTAACTTTCCTTAAAGAAGCCTATATGGTGCTGTGCTTTGCATTTGTGGCTAGAATGGTGTTGATAACACACCAGTGTTTTAGCTATTGCTGAGCAGTGTGTGCACAGCATCAAGGCTGTCTCTCCAACACGCACCCCTCCCCCAAAGACCCATAGGCTGGGACTTGGGCAAGAGGTTAGGAGGGGACACAGCCAGGACAGCTGACCCCAGCTGGCCAAAGGAATATCCCATACCCTATGACATCGTGCTCAGCAATAGAAGCTGAAGCAAAGGAGAAGGATGCAAGGTCATTTGTAGTTATGGCATTTGACTTCCCACACAACTGCTATGCTAAGGCCCTGCTTTCCAAGAAGTGGCTGGACACCTGCCTGCTGATGGGAAGTAGCTTTTGCTTTGTTTCTGTGCTCAGCTTTTGTTTTTCTTATTAAACTCTCTGTATCTCAACCCACAAGTTTTTCCATCTTATTTTCTGACACTGTCCTGCTGAGAAGGAGGATTGAGAGAGCAACTGGATGGGGGTCTGGCAGCCAGCCAAGGTCAATCCACCACCATTCCCACTTTGATTCATGGAGGGAATAAAATAGGTGTGTATAACAAGAAAAGAAATACTGATCAGCAACTATTTTAATTAATAAGTAAGAAAAGGATCAAATTTAGTACTTGCAAATGGTTAAGAAAATCTGTGACATAGATTAAACCATCAAGTATGAAAGTATAAAGTTCGGGCAGATGAAGAAATATTTGCAAAATCTCAACAGACAAAAATATGCTCTAGGAAACAGCTGGAATTACAGTAATTAACGAACCACCAATAATTACTGCTGATTAATTTAAACTGAAGGGATATAAAAATGAAAGACAGATATAAGCAAATCAGTAAAAGAAAATTACTGTTTCTTGTAAACATTATTACATAAAACAAGAATTGCTCAGGGTCAGTAAAAAATGTAATAACTATATTATTAAGTGCTTGTGTGGTAAAAATATAAGTAATATAGCAACATATCATTACACTCCATTTTAGAAAACCCTTTCCTGCAGGACTTTCAATGTTATTTATTAGAAAAAAGTGTTCCACTGTAGCAAAAAAGAAACTGCTGGTTATAGTGAGAGGTTACAGTTATCACCATCTTGCATTAAAGATGACATTTCTGCTCCTGATTCAGTGTTCAATGGGTTATTTACTCAAGATGCAGTCATGAAAATAGTAAAGTAACTGATTTGGGGTTTCCCCCCCAAAAAATCATAATCATTATATTTTCCTCTACATTTGAAAAGTACTAGCGAGGATGATACTTATATGTACAGGTAAATGAAAATCACTTTTAACAAGAAAATGTGTCAATTCTGATAAATACTCATGAGATTTAATTTTTGTGAATTAACATGGAAGCCAGAAGCTAACATTTTATCATTCTGGAAAACTCCGGGAGCAAAAACAGTATAGTAATCATTGTTCATTTTAAGTTAAATATATAACCTCAGGGTAACAAGCAGGTATTACTGCTTGCCTGAGGAAAAAACCCAGACAACCAACATGTTAAATGCCATCTCATCAATCACAAGACAGTATTGAAAATATCACTACAAGCTGAAGAAGAAGTTGTGGTTCTAGCTGTGGAACTTTAAGGGGAGAGAGAAAGCAAGTCCTTGTCCTGTTCTGTAAGTGCATCACAGAGAAGTAGAAATAAAGGGCTAGAAGTATAAGTTAGTACATACAAGAAATCTGATATCCACAGAAACATATGAGAAGTTGCATTTGCAATAATCTTAGTGACAAATGAAAAGAGTGAAACTGTATTGTCAAAGAATTCAGAGTTATTAATTACAACTGATTTTTTCTTTATGCTTGTACAGTCTCTGCTGAAAACCGCTAAAGGAAGGAAAGGTTAAAAAAAAACAAAACCAAAAACAAAAAGTGCCTTCGGCCTTATTAAAATGTTTCTATTCCAACTACTCTGCATTTACAGAAAACTTTAAACTATCTCTGTTGCCATTAAGGCAAGATGTAAATATACCAGCTCAATTTTAGTCTCACTTTCTAACGTATGGTAATTTGCATGAAATAACTTGGAAAGCTGTTTGCTTGGAAGCCTTCTCAATAAGACAAGCAAAGTTTCACAGTGAAATGGAGGCAATACAAGTGAATAAAAGGATTGTGATTTCTCAGCCCTGCCACTTTCATCTACAAAGTGGAGTGTGTATGTCTATACATATGAGGGTCTTTACATATATAAAAGTATGCATATAAAACTGTTTCTGGAACGTTCATATTCGATATTTTTCTGGGTATACAAGCATGAAGGTGGTTTGGTGGTTTTTTTGGCTTTGACTTTGCTTTCCATGAAAGTCTTCCCTTTCTGGTTTAGACGTACTTACGTAAGTTATTAAAGGGAATCGACAACTCAAAACCACTTCAATGCACCCAACTAGATACCAGAACTATTGTGTCTGGAAGCTCCAACTGATTCCTGGTTTAGTGCACTGAGTCTAGCAACGCATCAAACACAAGTGAGTCAACATCACTGCCATTCTCAATGTTGCCAATCAAAATGTTGACAGAATCTGCCATGATTTTTAAAAATGATACATAACTGTAGATACAACAGGTTTTAGGTACACAACAGTTGTATTAAAACACATTGTTCTTATTACATATAAAAATGTAAACAAAAATATGGTATAAGTTAGTATACCCTCTATATTATATTTTATATCCTATATCCTATATCCTTTGTAGTGTATTTCCATACCTAGAAAGATGTACTGTGGATAAAGATGGAGTTTTCAGCAGAGCTCCAAGGGTTAATTTGCTACAAGATCTATTAACACAGACAATAAAACATTTTTAAAAATAAACCACTTTTTTTTTTCCCCTACTGAAATAAACTGTTCAAACTAAGATATTTCTTCAAGGTCACAGAAGTAAAAGCTTGCTTTTTTTGAGCCTTCTTATATCTAAAGAGAAAATTCTAAGAAATTCCCTAAAGGAAATAATTACTTTGATAAACAACTTTTATTGAACATAGTTGGAGAAGTATTTCTTCAGGGTACATTGCATTTGAGGTATTTTTCAATGGAATTAATTAAAGCCCTGTTCAAACCACCTTTCTCTATTTTCTAACCAAGTCATTTGCTGTCCACAAAATCAAATTGAGTGTAAAACAGAATCAATTTGTCTGACAGTGAAATCATGAAAACTCGTAATTAATTGAGAAACTTTAGTTTTATTTATCTTAAGTAAAGAACACCATGGGCATGATGTACTAAATTGGGTAGGTAACACATTTCCGGAAGCCTTGGCTCATAGTTGAGATAAATGATAATGAAAAAGGGTTTTTTAATATTCTTGGACACTGTTCGGAAATATTTCTATCCTTTTCTTGTATCCAAGGACAGACATATTACTGGTTTTAGGCATTGTTTGGAGTGTCAGAGCTCTGTGCCCCCATTAGATATAGCTTAGCTACAAGCACTTGAAGGACACTGCCACAGTAGACAAGACAATTCACAAGAACCTGTCTCTGAACAATGAAGCTTTCTGAGACTGGGCAGCTTGGGACTTCATAGTCAGTGTAGTTCACTGTATGTGTGTGTGTATACATAGATATATGTCCATATGTATGTCTATGTATGTATATGACATAGAATTTTGATTTAAATTACTATAAAAGCAATTTTAATTCCTATTTACAGATGTTAAGAAACTATTAAGCATTATTTAATTATATTTATTTTCATGAATCATTTGTAAATTTAAAGACAGTAATTTCAAAATAGAGAAGCTATTAACCTCTCTAAACATGTTGAAAGAATAAAATATTTTGACATCCAAACGTAGTTTGTTTGTACTAACATTGTATATAAATACAAGAACAAATCCTTAAAAATTCTTTCCTGAAAACAGGGTATTAACAAATGTGGACCAAATCTAACTGCTTCATAGCAGTCTTACTGTGATTTGGTCTGCGCTGATATGAAACCAATATGTCAGTTTCATACAATTTAAGATTTTTTTCTTGGACACTAGAAATCAGGAAGAATTGGCTAAAAGTCTTTTTGGTTTGTGCCTAAAAGACAGGATATATACAAGGCCTTGCAGTTAAGTTGTAAAGATAAACAAATACTAAAAATCATAGTGGTAAGAAAGAGAAGAAATAATAGGTTTCAATAAATGAAAAAAGTGCTGGATAAAAACATTCAGTGCAAACTCTTACAATCTGAGATTAAACACTAAAACCCATTTTGCTAAAGTAAGTAGTAGGATTGAAAAAAATCTTGATCGCTTTTGTTGCATCGTGCAACAAATGCTCCAATCTCTCGCTGTAAAGTTTTTGTTAGTTATATGCAGAAATAATTTCTCTTTCCAGCATGAAAGCATTTGACATCTAGTTTTGTAAAATGTTTCTAGTCTCTGAATTGCAGGAATTTTGATCAAGGTTAGAAGCAATATTGCTATGGCTAGTCATGATAAAAATATGCTGCTTTTTCTGGTTACTGTATCTCATTTGCATATTTAAGGTCAAAAAGCTGAGCCAGATGTGGGATGAGGAAGGAATGTTCCCATTTAAGTTGTGAAGGCCCCCATTTTTCCCTCTGGAGCATGACATTGACCTTTCTTGTAAGAGGGTTCATATTTCCCCAAGGGTCTTCCAGCAAGGAGATGAAAGGCTTTTCCACAGTATGTAAATAATTAATAGGTATTAAAGCTTGGACCTGAAATTCAGAATCAAGAAAGAATCCCTTTGTAACAATAGCATATTTTGTCCTTTTTTGACTTGGGGAATTCTGCCAAAATTTAGCTAATTTAAATGCCTTTGAAAAATCCCTGCTCATCAGATGTGCTCAAAATTGACATTTTACATTTCAGCAACTGTAACCTCATAAGAGTTACATATTTCTCTCATGGTAAAAAAAAAAAAAAAAAAAAAAAAAAAAGAGAGAATAGGTTGTATTCAGTTCAGGGCTTCTGGGGCTGTTTGAAACATATGGATTATAAACAGAGAACTTGGGGAGAGAGAGAGCTGCTGAAGGAATGAATCTGTGTCATTATCATAGGATAAGGAGACTGGGCAGGATACAGGAAACAAATTGGATACGGAGCCTCAGGAAGGCTATAGGAACCATGGGGGAATATTGACAAGCTTTACAGGACAGAAGGGGTAAGAGGGACAGGTAAATATAGTGTGGACTTTGGGAAAAAAAATAACAAGGACTTGAAAGATACGAGAAAATCCTCATTGCCGGAGAACACAGGCTGGGAATTGGAATGTAATTCCAGCATGGTAAAATGGTGTTTTCAAACAATCCTGTGATGAACAGCCTGAAATTGGAAGTGTTCATAGTCAAGTTGGATGGGGCTTTGAGCAACATAATCTAGTGAAAGATGACCCTGCCCATGGCAGGGGTGTTGGAACTAGATGATCTTTAAAGGTCCCTTCCAACCCAAACCATTCTGTGGTTCTATGATAATATGAAGTGAGGGGTCTAGAATTGCTGAGGTGGGAAGAATAGACAGGGTGAGAGAAATTAAGAGGAAACACAGCTAGACAGCATCAGCCTGGAGAAGACTGACGAGAAAAAAATATGTGAGTGAAGGGAAATCAGTTTCTGCTTTTTTAAAAGTAAAATCCATAGTTCCTGAGTCTGGCTCTTTCTTGTATATAATAGGAAACTCACTAAAATGTTGGATGTCATTAGTCCTTATCACATAATTCACTGGATATGTTATGGAGTTGTGTAATATTGTTTAATCCATTAGCTTCAGGGATCTAGAAGATCTAGAGTCTGTGGTGGTACTTTTGAGAACTTAAATGATAGAATTTCAGTTTTTTCTTTTTTAAAATTTGTCCCTAGCTAGGGGAATTACAGCCACAGAAGCATGTGCAACTGAATTTACATCTATTCAAAATGTTTGTAAGGAAGAACATTTTTAAGGTTAAAACATTAAGCACTTGAAAGTTAGAAAATGTCTGACTGTGAATTGCTTATGCTTCATATGACCTGACCTCCCTTCCACCTTTTTGGCAGTATGGTTTCCAATTAATCACAGTGACAGCCCAGGCTCTTGCGCTCTCAAAGAAAGCTTGAGAGATATAAAAAATGAAAGCAACTATAACCTCAGTTTCATAGCACATACACTGTATATCAGTAGCATTAAAGTTAGTGCTATATAGAGCAGTACAAAAGACTACAGGTGAAAAAAGGGAGAAGAATTACAGGTGTAGAAAATGCAGTTTTAATTAATGACACACAACAGTCAGTAACCTCTCTCTCCTTTGCACTGCTGCTACCAGCTTTACATACCTGACCACAGTATGAGAACAGCTACCACAGCTTGAAGGGCAAGGAAAGTGGCTACAGTGGTAATGACAGAGATTGCGTTCAGTCCTTAGCACTAATTGAGGGCTGTGTTCAGTAATGGATTTGCTGTATTTCCATATCCACAGCCTCTGTTTCATTAAGACAGCCAGAGTATAAACCTTTTGTAACCTGATGAGGGAAAAACGTTGGCTCTCATTTCATGAAAATGCTTAATCATGCACTATTTTTGAGTATGTGGTAAAGTTCTCTGAATTTAAATGCCTGCCCTGTAGAACTGAGTATTAATAAGAGGGCAGCTGACAAAGGAGGTACTTTTCCACACATTTTAAGGGCAATCAGACAATACGCATAGGTCATATACAGGCAGGCTTGATAATCATTCATAGTAGTAACATTTACCAACACTTTCAAAAAAAAAATTTTTCTCCATTTCTTACTTGTAGTGGAATTAATCTACTTTCATTTTAGATGTATAATATCTAGACCTTTAGTGCTCATGATTCAAAAATACCTTTCTAGTCAGCATAGAAAGACACCTTCGGGAAGAAACTGATCTGAAAAAATGTATAAATGACATCTTTACATCTCTGGCTAAATAGGAGACCAGATGTTTGGCCTTGATAAGACACCTAGACTTCAGATGGCTAAAATGAGGTGACATGAATCTCATCTCTGATGTCCAAAAAGAAACAGTCACCAGCAGTAGACCTATACTTTACATATAGACTCTGTAAACTGACATCAAATCTGTCACATCTAGACCAGTAAATCAGATACATAGATGTTCAAATGGTCAGGCATAAATTCATCTCAGCTCAAGATTATAAACTGGGTATGCAGGATCACACAACCCTGAAATTTTGTCTAATAAACACTATCTGCGTGGTAAGACTTGCTGTCTGACTGAGAGTGAAATACAGATAAATTAATACCGATTGCTGTAAGAGTTACTGGTTTTGGTCAACACATGCAGTGATGTTTGCAATATCCTTCTGGCCACAGCTCACTGATTTGTAGCACTGAACATAGGAACATGCCAAAATCTGTCCAACTCTTCCTTTAGTTTCGTTGAATCAGAGTGAAATATATACAGGATTCATAACTGTCGACAAAAATTGTTTTAGCTCCTTGCAGCTTCCCTACTTGTTATCTTTATTCTTCATTTCTTTTATTTCCTATACTATGTCATTATTGCATCAGTTTAGCTCCTTGCCACTGCTGAGCTATGCATTACACCTTTAAAAGAACCTGATAGTTACAGCTTTGGTTGTATGAAGCTAGTATCAGCAGATAACAGCACTGAAGAAACTGTGAAAATGGCTTCCTAACCAGATCCTAAAGTTAGCAGAGGGAATAAAGGGGTATATAAAGGTAAAAATTGGTAGTATGGAAATTCATACGTGGTATCATTTTTTTGGTTATGTAGCTATGAGGAAAAAAAAAAGAAATATGTATGTCTACCATATAAATAAATCAGACTGAAGACCCATACATGGTCTGAAAGATCTGGATGTTCAGATGAGCTCTTTCCGTCTGTTCTGTTTCTTGTTGTAATAACTTGAATTCATCAGTCATAATTAAATTTCAGTATCTTTTATATGAGAAACACAGAAAGAAGGAAAAAATTGAAGCCAACATGTATGTGTTTAATACAGCTTTTAGATTTATTGCACTTATTCTTTCACTTTGCCATTAAATGGTTATTAGAAAAAGAACAGAGTAAAAACCTGTATTCATTCAAAAGCAAACAAAAGCAATAAATGTGTATCTGTGTGGATATAAATACTTACTCATATTTATAACCCCTAGTTTTTTAGAGACAATATTGAATAAAGATGCTACATGAAGTGCTCTGTAATTTTGGATTAGTTTTTATAAGTCAGGACTCTGGCATATTACTGTATAGATCTGTGAAGGCATAGTAGCTTCTATTTTAAAAAGTTAATGATCTCAGTTTAATATGAGAAATAGCAGACAATACATAAAGCAAGGAAGAAAATAGAATGGGATAGTTGTGCTAATAGCCACAGAGAGACAGAGATAGTGGTTATCATTTACTACTACCTAGAAAACCTATTCAGAAGACCTCATTCTTTAAAAAAATTTAGTTCAATAGTGACAGTCATGGGAGATGGAAAATATTAGCTTAGCGTGGTAGCTTTACACTAGCAAGTATCAAAATCTTAAGAATATACATATATATCCAGTTGCATTTATGAACCTTGTCATACTTGGGTATCTGAAAGAAATATTTTAAGTTCAAAGTCATTTCCCCTGAAATATCCATATTAAGTGAAGTTTCCTAATGAATTTCTCCTACCTTTTTTTTTTTTTTTTTTTTAATTCTCCTGAGTTTACCTCTCTGTAAAGCTATAATCTAAATTTCCTTTGACATGCAACTCTATAAATTAATTCAAGAATCCAGAAGATATCTAAGAATGGTCTTCTGAAGAAAAAGTCTTCTTTTCCAGAAACTTCTATGAGGATAGTTTGCATTAATTCTCTTTTGATTTATATGAAATTTTATGTTAAAATACGTTCTTGGAGCTGATTAGATGTTACAGGTCTCAAAAAAATGGAGTTTACAATCATAATTCTCTGAGCAACAAGGGATGATAATTTCATGTTAATATAGAAAAGCAAAAATAACACCTGAATGCATAAATTTCTAATAGCATATATGCAATTAGTGTGTCTAATTTACGTTGTGCTACTTACTCTGTAGTTTAAACAAATAAATTTATGTTCTTGTATTTCTTACATTTAATAAAAGACAAGTCTATTAAATCAGGTTTATTAGTAGAATTCTGAGTTTGTATAATTCTGAAAGTCAGAGGCAAATGAGAAGACACTCACTTATCTTCTATCATTATTGTTTATCACATTTATTTTCCTTTTAATGCGATCAATGCTTCATAGTTCATTGTCAATAGATTGCTGTTCTTAACCTTTATTGGACTATCATTATCCAAATTAGGAAGAGCTCATTACAATGTAAAACTTCCATTTCAGGAGAAAGCATATTCAGGAAGATTCAAGTCCTGATTGCCGTTCAAGCTTTCCATCTTCTGCCTTAAATAAATCTGAAATTGGAATTGTCACATGGCTGATGTATATCTGCAGCAGTCAAAGCCCTCCCAACAGTTTTGATCCATTCACAAAATTTACATAAAGCATGAGAAACAGTCAACTATCTTTTTTGTGGTCCAGGTAACCACTTTCAAAAAACACTTTTGTGCTACAAAAAAATTACTCTTTAAGTGTTTTCTGTCTAGTTCTTTCCCAGTCCTTATATTCAAGGAAGTGGTCCCAAAAATAAGGGAAAGGCTACACATTTGTCATCTGGGATATACTGTTGTACTACATCTACTTAAAAGTATGAAAGTAACAGTAAGAAACTTGCATTAGAGTAAGTACATGAGTCAGGATTACTCATCATAACGGAAAAAAAAATTCTGAAGAAAATCTAATTTTACTAAACTTATCCTCTGCCTTTTAATTTTTTATCTGCATAAAACTGTATAAAATTTGCTAACAAGACTGCAGAAATGGTTATCAATCAGTCTGGCCACAGCAATTATATTGCTGTCACCTGGCGTGCACAATTTTGACAGATGTCATAACTTCATTCTTTTTGATGGTTGCATTTTAAACTTGCATTTAGTTTGATTGACATTTGAGTATTCTTCCAGTGCAAGATGTGCAAAACTGTGCATATGATCAAAAGGTTTAGGCAGTCATTATAAAAGTCAAATATGCATTTATTAAATTTGAAGAGAATGTGTTATCAGAGGCTTACAGTGTCAAATTATCTAACCAATAGAAGAGGACAGAGACTAGGTAAAATGTGATAACGGTATCAAAAAACTAATCTCGCTAGTTTAAAAAAAAGTTACACAAAGCATCTAATTTAGAAGGAAAATATTGCACACAGATTCTTATTTGCACAACAGGTTGTTTTTTCACATTAAACATTAAAAATAATCCAAAAGTTTCCATTGCAACACTGCATAAATTATTAAGCAAACTTCATCCCAATCAATTGGGGTGCCTTTGCAGTTCTGTAACATCATCATCATCCAGCTGATACAAGCAATGGGTTCTAATGAGTCAGAGAAGCAGGGAAACTTATTAAGAAAACAAAGCAACTTTCTAATGAGTAATTTAGATAAAGGATGACTCACCATCAAGGAGGAACTCAGTACATTTTAAGAGAAAATTGAGTGAATTTTTTTCCTCACGTAACTGACAATACTAAACTTAAGAACAGCACAGACTTATTGATAAATATAATAATATAAAATACATGTGGGTTTTTAAAATCAGAACAGTCAAGAGAAAGATATTTTAGTGTCTCAGAGTATGAGCATTGAGTGCTGTGTTAGGAATGTAGTTCCCATCTTTTGACTTCAGAGAAGAATACAAATATAGGTCACTTGTTTTTTCTTTTAAGATTATTTAAAATTGTTAGCATTTTAAAACACTGAGACTGTTCGTGCAATATGCCTTAATGAAACCATTTAATATATCACCATTGTCTAATTGTATTTATAGAGTTTGAATTTATGGGACAGGATTTGTTAAATGAGACAGAACAGTCATAGTAGCTAACTTTTATGAATGTTGTTATAGGATCATAGAATCATTTTGGTTGGAAAAGACTTTTAAGGTCATCCTGTCCAACTGTAAACCTAACACTTCCAAGTCCACCACTAAGCCATGTGTCTAAGTGCCACATCTACACACCTTTTAAATACCTCCAGGGATGGTGACTCAACCGCTTCCCTGGGCACCGTGTTCCAGTGCTTGACAACCCTTCTGGTGAAGAAATTTTTCCTAATATCCAATCTAAACCTCCCCTGGCACTACTTGAGACTGTTTTCTCTCATCTTATTGCTTGTTACTTGGGAAAGGAGATTGACACCAACCTCGCTACAACCTCCTTTCAGGTAGTTGTCGAGAGCAATAAGATGCCCCCCGAGCCTTCTTTTCTCCAGGCTTAACAATGCCAATTTCCTCAGCTGCTCCTCATAAAACTTGTGCTCTAGACCCTTCACCAATCTCACTGCTCTTCTTTGGATGTGCTCCAGCACATCAATGTCTTTCTTGCAGTAAGGGGCCCAAAACTGAACACGGTATTCATGGTGTGGCCTCGAATCACTTCCCTAGTCCTGCTGTCCACACTATTTCTGCTACAAGCCAGAATGCTATTGGCTTTCTTGACCATCTGGGCCATATTGATATGCTGTTGGCCAACACTCCCAGGTCCTTTTCTGCTGGCAGCTTTCCAGCCACTCTTCCCCAAGCTGTAGTGTTGCATGGGATTGTTATGACACAAGTGCAGGACCCAGCACTTGGCCTTGTTGAATCTCATACAACTGGTATGGACAAGCATGTCCCAATCCTTCTCTAGAGCCTTTTTACCCTCAAGCACATCAACACTCCCGTCCAACTTGGTGTTGTCTGCAAACTTACTGAGAGTTCACTCAATCCCCTAGTTCAGATCATTGATAAAGATATTAAACAGATCTGGCCCTAATACTGAATCCTGGGGAACACCACTTGTGACTGGCCACCAGCTGGATTTAACTCCATTCACCATAATTCTTTGGGCCCAGCCAATTTTTTACCCAGTCCATCAGCAGCCAGTTTCTCCAGGACAATGCTGTAGGAAACAGTGTCAAAGGCTTTACAAAAGTCCAGGTAAACAACATTCACAGCCCTTTCCTCATCCACTAAGTGGGTCACCTTTGGCAAGCAAGATCTGCCTTTCATAAACCCATGCTGTCTAGGCCTGATCACCTGGTTGTCTTGTATGTGCTGTGTGATGACACTCAAGATGATCTGCTCCATAACCGTCCCTGGCACTGAGGTCAGACTGACAGGCCTGTAGTTCCCCAGATCCTCCTTCTGGCCCTTCTTGTAGATGGGTGTCACATTTGCTAACCTCCAGTCAACCGAGACCTCCCCGATTAGCCAGAACTGCCAATAAATGATTGAAAATGGCTTGGTGAGTACTTTCACCAGCTCTGTCAGTACCTTTGGGTGGATCCCATCCAGCCCCATAGACTTGTATGTCTAAGTGGTGTAGCAGGTTGGGGGTTTCAATCTTCTCTTTGTCCCTGTCTTCCAGCTCAGAGGTCTGGGTACCCTGAGAACAACTGGTCTTACTGAGCCAAAGAAGCCATTGAGTACCTCGGCCTTTTCCTCATCCTTTGTCACTATGTTTCCCTGCACATCCAATAAAGGATGAATATTCTTCTTAGCCCTCCTTCTGTTTTTAATGTATTTATAGAAACATTTTTTACTGTATTTTCCAGTGGTAACCAGATAAAGCTCTAGTGGGGCTTTGGTCCTTCTAATTTTCTCCCTGCATAACCTAATGACATCTTTGTAGTCCTCCTGAGTTGCCTACCTCTTCCATGAACACAAAATACATGAAAATACATAAACATAAGAGTTCCCAAAATGAGTAAGTGCATGTACAGGGAAGGAAATATCTTGTTAAAGTAAATATATTGAAGTGTTTTTATGTATAATGTACATACAATGAGGAAGAAAGGTCATGTTACATGACAGGGAAAGGAGAAAGAGGAAAGGGGAAAGGGGAAAGGGGAAGGGGAAGGGGAAGGGGAAGGGGAAGGGAGAAAAAAGAGGTGGAAGCAAAAGGGGAAGGGGAGGAATAAGGGAAGGACTGACGCTAAAACTGGTTCTTGGAACAATAGGGGGGTTTTAAATCATTTAAGATAGTTTACTAGTTCTATGTTTGTATTGTCAACTCTGGTGGGAGAAGGAAGGTTAGGGAAACATTCTGGGAAACATGAATGATATAAACTTATTTTAATTAGCTGTCAGTAAGAGAAGACTTATCTCATACTCTGAACACTCATACTAGTAGTCCTTGAAACAAAAATAAATGCAGGTGGACTGATTGTGTCATGATTATATCATAAAATATGTTTCATTTTACTATTTATATCATCTCCTTTAGGAATAAGATATTGGTCTTAAAGGTTGGGTTCTTTACAGAGGACCTCAGATAAAGATTTACAAGAATGGCAACATCAGTTTGAACATCAGTACAATTCATCTCTCTATTGGTCTTGCTAATGAGATAGTCTTGTTTGTGAGCCTTGATATTAGCAGAAAGTTTTAGTCAGTTAGTGAGGAAGCATAACTATGACAACAGAACAATTTCACCTTTCACAACACAATCTGAAAAAGGTGGTCTTGCTGACGTTGTTTTGCAAACTATGCCTTAATGGCAGAAAGTCTGACAAAATATGGTCAAGGACACCACAGTATGATGTAAGATGATTAAAAGTTTTGATCATCAGAAAGATTTTTGATCAATCTTGTGCAACGACATGAATAACAGCAATGAATCAAAGAATCTAAAGAATGCTCTTCAGAATAGGAACATACTATTCCTTTTTAAAGGTGATATTCTAGCTGATATTACATTTTCATTTCATAGGTATATAGCTAAGAATTTAAGGAATGTGAAGTGCCACAATATCTTGCCAGAAATTAAGGTCAGCAGTGTGGAATAAATACAAGACAAGACTTAAGTCATGACTGAAAGATTAATATTTACAATTGTGAGAAATATTATGGAAAACCTTTCCCTTTTTTTATAGAAGCAGTAATTCCTTTAGATACAAAGTAAAGCAACAAAAAAAAGAGGGTGTTTTTAAGTCTAGCATCAGTATTCTCTACTACTAAGCAATACAAGTATCGTCGATCAGGACACAGTACTGTGTTGTATTGCTGTGTTTTGTTTAAATAATTATTTTACTTCTGATAAAGCAGCTGTAGGGATTAAAAAAACCACAACCAATCAAACACAAAAAAGAAAAATTTGTGATGAACACTTAAGAATGAAAGCATGATTAAACATTCCTTATTAATTCCTGTAGTTTATCTCTACATTATTCAGACTTTTATTGTATTTTTAAGAAGGAGCCCCATTGGGATAAACATTCAATGCAAGTAATTAAAGCTGTTATTGAGCTAGAGGAGGTTTCTTGGGAAGATTTAGGAGGCACAGCATTTCTTCTAACGTGCTTAGGAGTATGTTTGTTGTACAAGACTTGAGCAGGACACATGTTCAGCTGGCATTTTTTCCTTGTCTATGATATAATACCCAGACATATGATCTTCTAACATTTTTATATTAAACATGTCTTAGGATATATTAATGGAATAACCACAGGAATAATCATAAGTATCATAGGAATATGCATAGGCTGTCTATCAAGATCAACTTTGTACTTTATATTTTCTTCCTGAAGGTACATAAAACCAAGCTAATTAAGTCAAAACCATGGAATTCACAGAGTCACTTGACTGTACTTGTCAGCTGCAGAGCTCAAATCATAGTCTGGCTGGTTTATCTTGCTGAAATAGGATTAAGATGAATAGATAATGGTGGGAAGCTGGTCTGTAAATATGTAATATACATTTGGAGGAAATAATAAGGCTCTACATTCTTGACAGGAAACAAAACTTTAACAAATCTCATAAAACAAGAGTCAAGAGAGTTAGTGCTTAAGTTACCCTACAGGTTGATTTCAAGAAGATTAGAGTCAAAACAGTCAGAATAGATAAGAGAAACACAGTGATTAATTAAAAATTAAACCTAAACCCATACTTGATAGTAGTTAAAATATAATTGTTTTTTCAGTTGATCTGAAGTTCCTTGAAAATTTGTACCTTGTGCAGACAAACTAAATTTCATCTCTTTTGTATGACTGACAATAATAATTTAACTTTTATTGTATTTTCTTTAAAGTCTATGTAATATTAATTTCATAAGGATTCAGAATTATTTTCCCTTGACATTTTATAGCTTATAGTGTTAGAATTTTCTGTGGAAACCTTTGAATTTGCACTTCAATTAAAAATTGAAAAATAAAATTTTGGATTTTTTTTTTCCAAAAGAAAATTTGTTTTCTAAAAATCTTTAAGTAAGCAGCTATTTCCCATTGCATTATTGAGAAAAAGAAGGACAATTTCTTATTATGAAAAAAACATGCATCATAAAAAAAATTAAAACTTAAGAATGCAAAAGACAATTATGACATAAAAGTGATTAATTAAAGCTCAGTATTAAAGAAAGTAGCTTAATAGAAGTGAAATAGGGATTTATCATCTGCCTGCTAATTATTTTTTATCTGTAATAATGTAGGCCTTCTATAATCAGAAAAACCAAGGTCAGATGAACAGTCTTCCAAAAATGTAGTAGCTGTCTTTACTGAACTTATTTGGATTAAATTGTTGCCAAACATCCTAATAAGAATGCCTCCATGTAAAATATTCCTTCTCTTGTGCAGTGATGACTGATCATTTAACATAACTCCAGAAAAACATAAGAGGATAACTTATCAGTTTCCACAGAATAGTCTCCTTGAAGGGTCTCATTACAGCACTTGGTATAACAGCACTTTAAATGGTGGGATTGAAGGTGCCAGGTAATTGTGTCATTAGGGACAATTATTCTGTGGGTAAAGAAAAGGATATTAAAAATAAGCCAAATGGGTAGATAAAAAAATCATTAGGCAAAGTGAAATAGAGAAATAATGAACAGTGAAATAAAGACTTAGTTTCCTCTGTTACTGATTCAGTTTGACAGTAGACACCTGAGCTAGTAGAAAAAGAGAAGGAAAGAGCCACTGTCACATTGTAAGGATCAAATCCCATGGATGTCATCAGCCTAGGATTTGAAGGTGATACTAATATTTATATGGAGGCTAAACACACCAGATATTTGAAAAAAGGATTCAGTACATTCTTGGTGGTAAGGTCCACTGCTGGGTACATTGACATGCTAAGCTACAGCAGCATGGTGACTTGGATTCAGATTCTGGAAGTCCTAAGTTTCTGAGTGAAAAAAACTTAAGTGTCTCAGGGAAAGGATTGTTGCTTGTTTCACTAAATATCTGCTACTCATTAGTATTGTCTGTTGAACTGGATAGACCCAGTCAGGCTGATCAAGGTGGGAATTTTCAAGTCTAACTTTTGTCTGATACAAATCACCTTCAGTCTTTCTGATTCAGATATGCAGTAGGCACTTGCTAACTATCCTATATTGTAGAAGATTGGGCAGCTTGGAGCAGGCAATCTGTAATGAAAGTAGATAACTTGTAATCTTCCTCATGGTGCATCCATGAAGGTGGATCTTATTAGGATTATCAAAGTTATAGTCAAAGGAAGTCAGATATTATCTTGGAAAAACATAAAAAAAGAAAAAAAAAGTTCATGCAAACCTCTTGTCCAATTCTTCTTACAAATACAAGGATATTTACTTACTTCAGAAAAGTACAAAGGTAAAAAGTCTGGACAGCTAATTTTTCTTGAAAAACCTTTCTAAAATCTCGTGATTTGCCAATTTCGTTGTATTGAGACAAAGGTTTTTCTGCAGAAAACTGGAAATCTGAAAGCCTTTGTGCCAAATTTAGTAACACTGGGGGAAAAAAAAAGATACTTAAAGTTTAATGGATTAGGATAATATTAGCCACTTGGTGTTAGTGTTAACATTAATATTAATGTCAATGAAACTGACCTCTATGCTGAAATCCATGCATATGTCTATTTGGTTTGAGATAAATGTTACTATTATAACAGTTTTCATTTAGTTCTATATCTATTTTAAAATCCATAGCTAAACAGGGAAGACTGGGCTAATAATTCTTTTTTTTTTTTTTTTCCCCTTCATCTCCCTTGTTTTAAAGAGAAGTACTTCAAATTAACTTAGAATATTCTGACCATAGTGCATATTTCTACAGGAAGGTTAACATTAGGAGAACATTCTGTCTTGCACAGTTAAGGAAATGTCACTTGGCATGAGAGATTAGAAAATTTCCATCAACACAGTCTAAAGAAAAGGACCACCGCATGTCGGTGATGGATTATTCTTCCAATGCCAGGCAGAGTTCATTAGTTCTTGTGCCTTCAGGGCCTCATTCCAGGTTTGAGCTCTCACGTGACAATACAAATTAGGGATACACGGGGTTGTAATGACATATTCAGTCCTTGCTGTGCACAATAGCCATGCATCTGCAGCAAGTGGCAGAATGTTTGTCAGTTTGAAGAGGCTTTATGACGCACAGAAGGCATCCTGCAGCTAAGTCATTTGGCTGAACTGACAGCTACTGGTGACTGTATTACTCTAATGCATGTTTGATCCTTCCAAACACAGTCTCCCATTAAGATACGAGGCAGTTTTAATTTTTCATCCAAGTGTTTATTAAATATACTTGGCCAAGTTCAGTGATGATTTACCTGTGCCTTTGTTGCTGCACTTTGTTTCTTTGTTGTGCTTTTTCTTATGTGTGGTTTGGTTTCTTTTTTTGTGTGGTTTGATTTCTTTTCCTTTTTTTTTTTTTTTTTTCTTCTTGGATGTATTTGTGCTGTAAGAGAGTCCAGCTGTTTTGTAGTTTCACTTAGGAAAAAAAAAGACACTTGGAGTTTTAATGGTGTGTAATACACCTGCCTTTGGCTTTTCAAGGTTTATGTACGTATTTAATTTTAAGGATTGATTGTACACTCATTTTTACATAGCATTTTCATAATCTATAGGAAGGATATTTTATACAAGCAATGGTATTGATACCAGTAGCTCTTAAAATACAGGTTGAAGACATTGTGTTCACTGTATCTTTGTGATCTAGCTCTTAAAAAACAAAAAGTTGTTCTCAAATTGGTTAGTTTAAACAACTGTGGAGTTTCATCCCATTTCTATAGAAATGAATTTTCTTGTTCTTCGAGACTGGTGCTTTTCAGCTATGCTCATTCTTACCATTAACTTACAGAAAAAGATATTAAAAAAAAAAAAAAAAAAAAAGTCACAATCCAAGGGAACTTGCTTGTCAGCAGAAAAGGAATTTTAAAGAGTTAGAAAATGTGGCTGACAGAGCTAAATAATAGGTAAACTATTTTCTAAACCTTCAATGCATCCCTGTTGGCACCTATATGAATGCATGCAAGGAAATTTATTTAGCTCAGAAATATTTAATCAACTAAATTTGCTGTTGCAAAAACCCACCAAAACCAAATACCAAAGGTAGTCATGAGAACTAAGAAGTAAGAACTGATGTTTTTCTCCCAATGCTTTCACCCATCTTGAAAATAAACAAAACATCTTTAAAAGATTCTTTGTAATTTATATTCTGTGCTTTCAGTCTTGAAGAAAAGTTATATTCTCATAACCTTCTTTGCAACTGTGAAAACTATAAATATTTCTAAATGAAAATTGAGATTTGAAGTCTCAGTCACTGGAAATAAATATTTTAACTGAAAATTCTGAGATTATAGAAAATGAAGGATAAACTTTCTAACAGACAAACTGGGCTGTGCTAAAATTATTGTATAGAAGGGAACACATGAAATAATAAGCAGCTAGTAGTGCTTAGTATATAGGAAGTATACAAGAGTATATAGGAACCATTAAAAGGTACTATTTTAGAAGAAAATCATATATTATGTACACATTATTATGTCATGTCTGTCAGAGTATAAGGCATTCCGTTGTTTATAATGTCACATTCATGCTGCTAATAATTGGTGCCTCATATTCAGTAGGAAAACAATGTCAGTTTATTTATAGTTTAAACAGTTCATTCTTTTTCTTGAATCTCACCCATTATTCTATACAAAAAAAAATTTTCTAAAATCTAAATAATGTCTATGCTTCGATGTTTCAATCATTTTCCACACGTCTCTAGGAAAGCTCCTTCCAACATGAATAAAATACCAAACCTTTTGTTGTGAGACTGAAATAATAATCCAAATAGAATATTCAGACCTTTATAAAAAAAAATCTATCAGGAATGGTCCTTCCCTATGATCTGCATAGATCTGTCTTTGTATGGTCCTAGTCTTTCTCCTTAAAACACTACTATTTCATTGAGTGATAGAAAATTGTTAATAAGATTGGAATAATTCAGTTTCTTCCTTGGCCTTTACCTTTCTCCTTGGAATTTGGATTGTTCTGATTGGGCTTGCCATTACTCATATTTGCTTGATTACAGCATCTCACATAAACTGTACTTCCCTTTCTCTCTGATATTTCAGTGTCATTTATTCGTTTACTTATTATTGAATTTATTTATATTTAATATATTTAACTGTTGAACAATTTTTCTTTTTCTCTGAAATGAAAAATTTAGGAGCTGATTAAAATTCTCAGGATTAGGATATTCATCCAGATGAAAATGATACTTGTAATCGTAATAACCATTTTGCTAAGTAATTTCCTTTCCTTCCTTAAAGGTGAGGAGAGAGAAACTGTTGGCAGAAGATATTTTTTTTTCATTTCGCTCTTAATTATTGTTTCTGTGTCACTGTCAGTAACGTAAAGAAGAATTTGGGTTTCTATTTTCTTCTCAAGAAAAGTCAGGCAGTAATTCCTTCATATTCTTATAGACAATGGTATTTTTTAAAAAATAAGCAATATATATTTAAGAAAGCATCTCTCTGTAGTAGTAGTAACATTTTCAAGAGGTCAACATTTTTCATCTTGCAAACAAGAGCAATATTTTCTTCTGTGTAAACTGCTGTAATCATAGTGATGTCACTGTGATTCAGCTACAGTAGTATTTACACAGAATGTGACTTTCAGAAAATTTTCCTCCTTGCCAAGTTTTATGAGATATTGGAGATATAGAGGTATCATGCACCAATGAACTCCCCACTGAAGTACATGCACGTATATATGTATAACAGAAAACCAATATGCCTTCAGAGTATGTATTTTCATAAAGGGCCTAAAATATATATTGCTTTAGGGAAAAAAAGGAAAATAACATCTTTATCAAAACATGCATGTAGAATCCAGGATATGTATGCGTTATTGAGGAGAAATGAAATGGACTTAAAGAAAAAAAAATACTCCTTTGCCCTCATGATATATATCAACCTTCAAATTTTTTTCCATCTGATTTGGGAGAAAATTAAAGATTTTCCTTTTTTTTCACTGAAAAATCTGGGAAAGAAATATTTCTGTTACTGCAAAGCCATACTTATCTGATAAGAGCACAGAATCACAGAATCATCTAGGTTGGAAAAGACGTTGATCATCTAGTCCAACCATTAACCTAACATTAACAGTTCCAAACTACACCATATCCCTCAGCGCTATGTCGACCCTACTCTTAAACACCTCCAGGGATGGGGACTCCACCACATCCCTGAGCAGCCCATTCCAACACCTAACAACCTGTTCTGTAAAGAAATGCTTCCTAATATCCAGTCTAAACCTTCCCTGGCACAACTTGAGGCCACTACCTCTTGTCCTATCGCTTGTTACTTGGTTAAAGAGACTCATCCCCAGTTCTCTGCAACCTCCTTTCAGGTAGTTGTAGAGGGTGATGAGGTCTCCCCTCAGCCTCCTCTTCTCCAGACTAAACAACCCCAGTGCCCTCAGCCGCTCCTCGTCCGACATGTGCTCCAGACCCTTCACCAGCTTCGTTGCCCTTCTCTGGACACGCTCGAGTAATTCAATGTCCTTTTTGTAGTGAGGGGCCCAAAACTGAACACAGGAATCGAGGTGCGGCCTCACCAGTGCCAAGTACAGGGGTAAGATCACTTCCCTGTCCCTGCTGGCCACGCTATTGCTGATACAAGCCAGGATGCCATTGGCCTTCTTGGCCACCTGGGCACACTGCTGGCTCATGTTCAGCCGGCTGTCAACCAACACCCCAGGTCCCTCTCTGACTGGCAGCTCTCCAGCCACTCCTCCTCAGGACTGTAGTGTTGCTGGGGGTCGTTGTGGCCAAAGTGCAGAAAGATACTCTTACTATAAATGCAGAGAGCTGTTTCTAAAAGCCCTACTACAACAGAAATTGAACTTTTATCTACGACAGCACAAGTGAGCAACCAGCAATCTTTTGTTATGAGTACTCAGACTTGCAATGCTGGAAATTTTACAAATTGTACCAAATGATTAAACCATACATTAGACTAGATAGTCATGACAACAGAGAAAATTTAGTCTTGTAGTTCTGATACTCAAGAGAATAGAACTGACTGTTGATTTGCTTGTCAGACAGCAAGATTAATACATATATACACTAGAAAAACTGTTGACATTATGGTCAGAGCATACTGGAGACTCTACATCAAATTCTTATTCCAAACTGAGTTTCAAAAACAGCTTTTTAAGTTGTGTATTCCTCTCTTCAGGTGATGTTGTGGATATCTAATGAATATTTAAACAGAATGTTTTCACAGAAGTTTGTCTTCTCCCTGCACCCAATGTGTTAAGCAAAATGTTTTACAGTAAGTTAAAAGAGTTCCTGACTGTGTCTACTTATTTTTAGATGTATATATGTACAGACAATTAGTCCATAAGTGAGATATTGTCCTTAACATTGCAGAAAAAGTACTGTAGAATAATGTAACATGAAAATATATAAAGTTCCATACATGTTCTGTTCGGAGTGTCTTTTGTCTCTAATGTTGCAAACACAAGGACAGCAACCTCATTCCTTAGAATAAATTAGGGTATGCCTCCACCATCATTTGCTGAGAAAAATACCAGGAATCATTCTGGTGGCCTTCTGCCATTTCAGGATTCCCCTTTGTTTGGGGAACAATCCTACAGGCAATGGAAAGTACATTTATATGAACTTTGTGTCAACAGATAAGTACAGCATTCCACAAATGTGAGGTCTGGGACACTTATTATCTAGTGGTATTCTTTTCAGGTGGTTAAAAGGAATACTTTTTTACAATTCTGCTATTGTGTCAAAGATAAATTTCTAAGTAAGTTTTGTGGGTTTCTTTGTTTAAACCATTAAAAATCAAGGAGATTTATCATTATATTATAAAGAGAGAACAACTGTTAACCACTAATTTCTTGCCCTTTCATTTGGTTTGAATGGTAGACATTAACAGAGGAAAATAACGTTCTGACCAGAGGCATACAATTTCTTTTTATAGCATTTAATAATAAAATAATATTATCATATTATAACAGTAATAATAATAATAGTTATTATTATTATGGATGAAAGGAACAAGGTTGCATTTTCCTACCTGTTTATCCCATTATAAATCAAACTCCTGCTTTTTTAAACAAAATTATTAGTCTCTGGAATTTGTATTCATAGCAGATATGCTTCCAAGTGTATTGGCTAAAGCTATTGTTAGCTGTATGATTTAAAATGTAATAACAGGAAAACACTGGAACTCAGAGTGTGTTGTGCATGTGTTACAGAGAAGCAAATGACATTGGGTATAGCCCTCACAGTATCACCTCACAGTAATGGAATTGACTGATTGCTTATTGTCATGCTCACAACTGCGCATAGAATGCAATTATCTATACAAAGCTTTTGGGATTTGAAGGTGGAAGCAGAATAAATTATATTTTTTATAAGAACAAGGCATAGAACTCATTGACAAAAAGTTTTAGCACCCAGACTTAGAATTCACCTTCTAAGAGAAATTAGACTAAATAACTGTGCCTTGCTCTCTCAACTAAATAACAGAAAAAGAGGTAAGAAAAATTTCATTAACAAAACTAGCAAACACATTTGTGTTGTTCACTGATTTTGGTATAGAGAGAGGAAAAAAAAAAAAAAGCTTGATGAAAAAGAAAGATAAAAACTAACAAACAAACAAAAACTCACAAGTTTGTCTAGGGTTTCAGTTTATTCATTGAGTATGTGATACAAAGGACACTGAGGTTACTGGGTGTAATTCCATTGGACTGAGGCAAGCAATAGAAACTAAATCCCAGTAGAGACCTGTAAACTGCTAACATCCCCCCACCAGAATATAGATAAGCAATAATTAAATCTTTAAATCCCATACTTCCTGCAAGGAATTTAACCTGACCTGTAAGTAAAATTGATAAGACCTCTCTTCACTCTGAGAAATTTCAAATCAACAAATCTGATTTCTCATTCCATTATAGTTTTATGTAAATTGTATAAGCAATGCTAGATACACTATTCTGAGTAGTGCATGGTAGGAACAACGAACCCAGTAGCTACAGGTACTGTTACTATTAAAAACTAAAGAAACCCAACCTCATCCTAAAAATAAATTAATCAATATTTTGAGTATATTGATAATTAGTAAAGCTGGTAGATTTAGAATGCAGAAGAAAATATTTGGTTTTCAATACAAGATTTTTAATCATCAAGTTTTAGTTTAGCTCTATCTTGTTTTCCTTAGAGATGGCTTCTTCTTGTATTAGCCATGTACTTAAATACATGTGCAGGTTTGGGAGTGTGGGGGTGTTTGTGTGTTTGAGGTCATGTTTCAGAGTGGGGGTTGGTGTTATTTTGTTGGGTTTTTTTTAATAGCTGTATAAAGGAGAGAGAAGAAACAAGAAAAAAGAAAAGTACCAAATCAAATGGATAGTTCCAGGGTTAAATTTCCAAGGACACAGCTGCTTATTGTTCTCTGAAGTCTGGCATGGAGAAATGGAACTTGCAATAACTAGACAATCTGTTTATATGCACTTTATATCCATGGAATTTCCTATTTTTTTTTCTCTGATGCATTAACTTTCCATTTTAATAAATTAGCCAGGGTACAATTTGTTGGTTTGCGTTTTATTTGCTGGTTTTGACTGGGATAGAGTTAACTTTCTTCATAGTAGCTAGTATGGGGCTGTGTTTTGGATTTGTGATGAAAACAGTGTTGATAACACAGGGATGTTTTAGTCATTGCTGAGCAGTGATTGCACAGAGTCAAGGCCTCTTCTACTTTTTGCACCACCCCACCAGCAAGGTGGCTGGGGGTGCACAAGAAGTTGTGAGGGGACACAGCCGGGACAGCTGACCCCAACATGACCAAAGGGATATCCCAGACCATATGACATCATGCTCAGCATATAAAGCTGGGGGAAGAAGAAGGAAAGGAGGGATGTTCAGAGTGATGGTGTTTGTCTTCCCAAATAACAGTTAGGTGTGATGGAGCCCTGCTTTCCTGGAAATGGCTGAGCACCTGTCTGCCGATGGGAAGTGATGAGTGAATTCCTTGTTTTGCTTTGCTTTTGTGTGCAGCTTCTGCTTTACCTATTAAACTGTCTTGATCTCAACCCAGGAGCTTTCTCATTTTTACTCTTCTGATTCTCAACTCCATCCCACCGGGGGGAGTGAGTGAGCAGCTGTGTGGGGCTTAGTTGCTGGCTCGGGTTAAACCATGACAATTAGCCAGGGTAAAATTTATTAGTTTGCATTTTATTTTCCAAAAACGCAACTTTGTATAAACTGAATTAATTAGTTTATTCATAGAACAATTATGAATAGGGGAAAACAAACATGCAAGAACATACAAACAAAAAAATCCAAGCAAAAATCCTAGAGAAGGTGAAAAATATAAATCTGAATTTATGCATTTGGTAAACAGATGAATTTGGTGAATAGATGTTACTTCGAGAAGAACTGGGAAAACTGCCATTTCAAATAGCTTTGAAATACCTCTTTTCTCTTTGTTCAATTCTGAAATAGCTCATAATGGTGAAGGGTCACATGTATAATCATGATGTCTCTTTAGATGTCCAACAGTCTTACAAAACTGTTTCAGTTTGGGATTTTATTCTGACACTGAATCTAAATCCTTGTTAAAACTGGGCCAAATGTGAACCAGGCTTCTTTCTGTTCCTAGGTATAAGATATACCAGTAATGTCCACAGAGGCTACTTTGTAGGAGGAAGGAGGCAAGACAATGTTCTATTCCTGTCCCTGGCTCTAGGTTACATTTCATCACATAGAGTTTGGCCTTGTCACAGCAAGTATACATGATGTGAAAAGGTGCAATAGAGGCACAGTCATACAACATGATTACAAAGAAAACCATCAGAAGAACATTACATGTTCGCCAAACACCAGTTTACT
Source organism: Strix uralensis (assembly GCF_047716275.1). NCBI lineage: Eukaryota > Metazoa > Chordata > Aves > Strigiformes > Strigidae > Strix > Strix uralensis. The sequence continues at coordinate 114,465,662 of NC_133972.1, forward strand.
TATATATAGCACTTAGTCAGCTAAAACCAGCTATTTCTAATTCTCCAGATCTCTTGACCATAGGTATCTGGAAGTCTGCGAAGTATTGCTCTGAAAGAGCCAACAGCTGAGAACAGCCAAATAGCTTGGACTTTTTCACACTTGCTAGAAGAATTTTAAATAACAGAGATCCTCAGAATTTTTTTCTTTTGTATTGTCTTTTTTTTTATTTATTTATTTAGTTATCTAGTTATTTAGACAAATGCAAAATATGGACACTTCACCCAGAGTGATTAAGGATTCTATCATGCATTTGATTTGATTTGATTTTTTGTTTTGCTTCCCCTGTAACAATAACCACCCTGTTTTGAAAAGATAATTTTGTTTTTTAAAGTAAGTTTCAAGCTTATCTTTTATAGAAGGTATAATTATAATTTTATGAGCACAGTTTACAAGTATTATTTCCTCATCAATATGGTACATAAATAATAATTTTAATTGCATACCTTTGTGTATAATTATTTGATAATGTGAAGATTTTGAAATGTTTTGTTACACTGGCAATGAGAAAACACAGAAATCCCATGCTAGTTTGTTTCATTAACAAGGTATTTTTTTCTTCAGAAATATAGATGTTTTTACAGGGACTCCTAATTAAAAAAAGTCTGTAAGTGGATGGTTTAATTTCTCATTTTGTGTAACAAAATTCACTGGAAGACAGTACTACTATGAAGCATATTGCATTAGAGTACTGCATTAGTAGCATACTGCAGGTGTTTAAGGAGGATTATTTATTTAAGTGTTGTGTGCTTTGCAGGTGGAGAGAATGAGCTGTTTGAATTTAGGCAAGGAAGAAAGATCACTGTGGCCCAATACCAGGAAAATTATTTCTGTCTTGAGCATATAATTTCAAATAAGTTATTTAAACTATCTTTCACATTCTGATAATATTTTTTTTTTCTTTATAAGATTCTAGTGAGTGTCAAAAGTTTCTTTACTAGAGACTGTTTGTTTTCATGACATCCATAGCCAGGGGGAAAAAAAAAGGTACTAAAAATAAAAAGTCAATGAACTTCTTTTTGTGTGACATGTCATTTAATATTGCTGATTCAAGTTCAGAAAAACTTCAGGTAAATACAGTTTTTGACTATTCTGGGAGGCCTTTTTAAGTTTCTCACACTAAGATTCTGCTCTAAATTTTGCCAAATCTGGATATGCAGTGATGTGGAAAAGTACAGCCAAACTGTAATGGGAAACATACTTTTCAGCTATTTACATTCTTTTGTGGGTATTTGATATTAATTGGAGAAAAAATCTTTTTAGAATAATGTTGTGGAGAAGGAGATATAAAAGTTATCATTTATCTACAGAGAAGCTTTACTGCTTATATATTGCATAGATATTGTCCAGTTTAATTATTCCAGCGTAAGAACTATTGGAAAACTTCAATAGTAGGCATTCTTTAACTGGATTCAGTTAAATATTTTGATGATGCCCTCCTGTTTACTTTGCATCCAAAACTGTCACTAGAGATTTGCAACTGAGAATAGGTATAAAGGAATCCATCTAGCAACATCAGCCAATGTAGTGCTTAGCCATCTGTTTACTACTTGACAAATGAGATGACCATTGCCTATTTCAGGCAGAATAATCATATTTTTCTATACCTCACAAATGCATGTTAAGCAAATCTTTATGGGTTTGCTTTGTTTTGTATTAATCTGTCTAGATCTGGGTTTCCCAGTACTAGAAGGACATTGACTAACTGGAGCAAGTTCAGCAGAGAACAGCAAATCCAGTGGAGGGCCACCAAGATAATTAAGGGCAGAAACATAATGCATAGAAGGAGAGGCTGACAGCTGGGTTTGTTCAGTTTGGAGAAGGCTAAAAGGGGATTTCACTGCTCCCATCAGCACTCTAATAGGAGGATATAGAGAAGGTCAAGCTAAATTCCTCTTGGAGGTGTACAATGAAAGGGTGAAAAGCAAGGACACAAGCACATGAAGAAAAAATCTAGTTGGATATTTAAAAAAAAAAATTAATGACTAATGGTCTAGCACTGAAGTTAGTTAGCTAAATTTTGATTGGGAAGTTGGACCAGATGACCTCCAAGGGCCCTTATAACCAAAATTATTCTGTGAAATCTCTTTTAAAAAATTGAAATATAACAGTACATACAGTACAAAGGCATCTTAGTGCTCTGTTTAATAAATTTAACTTTCTTTCCCCTTGTACTGTTGAGACCACCAAGTAATCCAAAATGGACACTTCTGAGTGGTTTTTGTACATGTGACACCTTTATAACTACTTTTGAACATCACAATTTTAAAATGGAGAAACCACAGCACTGACATAACTCTTCTTCAGTTCCTGATTCTCCAAGATGTTGCAAATTTCACTTCTGTAATTCATTGTGAACCTTGCTTCTAGAGCTAGATGATTTGTTTTGTATATTGCAATATTTGATTGTGTTTAAATTGCTAATTCAAAAATGGTGATAATTTTAATACTGTATCTTGCAAAAGAGTAATTTCTTTTACAAAATCATGTTAAACTATTAAGGAAGAGATTTCAAAAGGGTCAAAGGACAGACACAGTTTCTGTTGAAAGGTGAAAGGTTATTTAACTCATTTTTGTGGATGCAAAAATCAACACTTCTGGGAGAACTGGGTCAAAAACAATTAACTTGTAAAAGCTATGTAGAAACTAAGTTAAATCACTGTGGATGAAAGATTACAAGTATAATCCCCTTAATAAATTACAGCAGTTAATAACCAACCTTTCTGAATTTGAACAGCTATATTTCCTAAAATTAGAGATTCATCCTGGTAGATCATTAACTTAGCAATAAAGTAGGCAAACATGACTGTAGCAAGATCTGTATCATAAGGGAATAATTTGCAGGCAAGAAAATTAAAGGAAAAAGAGAAGGAAAAGGAAAACAAAAAGGAAAAAAGAACACTTGGTTAGTACTTCTATACAATTTCCCAAACTCTAGATGGTAATTTAACCAGCCATCTACATTTTATTTTTAAGTAAATTTGCACACCCCCATTCACCAATGAGGCAATTTTATTCATTCCCTTACACTCTTTTTCCTTCTACTATCTGTTAGTTAGATAATTCTCAAAGAGCTCTAGCTACCAGCTATGCATCAACTCCTATTAAACAATGGGTGAGAATGTAACAACACCAAATTAACCTGATAAAAGAGAGACATTCTATGTGAGGGTCTGTCTTTGGAAGTGTAGTGAAGGTATCTGTCACTGATGTGACCATGAGCCCAGAAAAAGAGGAAAGAAGATGAGAAGGATTTTTGTGGGTGGCCAGGCAGGAGATCCCTGAGTGAAGAAAACCAGTCACCAACTCACAAGCTTCTGTCTTTTAAAGTGAAGGAGTGCACAACCAAACTTCTGAGTATTTCTTTATGCAGAAATGAAATGAACAAAGACTATTTCCTCTGTAATGAGCACTGCTGAATCATTCTGATTGTCAGTTGTTATCTACATGAAAAATAAACAGGTTTTTCCCCATTGGCCTAAGCTTCTGACATCTGAGGAGTCATCTGCCATGAATTGTAACTATTACTGATGTCAAAGGACCAAAATTCAAATGATCATTTAATGTTGTCTGACATGAGAGAAAACATAATTGTATTCTAAACAAGTAATGTCACATTCTGTGAAATGATTGTTGCCTGGATAGCAGCAATAACCCCCCAAAGAGATGCTGCATTTCACACAGAAAAACATGCTGGCAAATAAATCAGTTGCATTTTTGTTTAAATCTTACATTAAAAAAAAAACACACACACACACACAAAAAAAAAAAAAAAAACCAAAACCAAAACAACCTAACCAAATCTTCCTTTTTTTTCCCCTTTTTTGACCCTTTTTTTCCACAGCAAAAAACTTTTAAAAAGTATGGACCAGGGAATAGGCAAGAACATGTCTGTAGCCATCCTGAAACATTTAAAAATGAAGAACTAACCAAGAGATCAGGAGGACTCTTCATTTACATGGGAGGCCTCTCTAAGATAAGAGTAAGATCTTGGCTCATGTTTCAGTATTATTAAAAACTTTGACAGTGTTTAGGCCAAATAAATATGGAAAATGATGCCATACTTGTTAAGGACTTTGGTGTAAACAGGGCACTGGCACCCTTTGCTGTGTGTTAGAGTACAATTATGCTGACCTCTCATTGCTAATGATCTGATTGTTTATATGTAAGCCAGGCAACCAACAGTACACTGATTTTGAAACTGTTACTTTGTAGGTACCAATATAACACAGATTCTGCCATGTATTTAAATCCCTCAAGAACACCTGGAGGAAGAAGTAGGAAACCTTGATGGAAAAAAAACAAATATTGGAACATGCAGAATTTCTGAGGAATAGATTAATTTACATTAAGTACAATATAAATATTTGTTCCATTGGCTGAAAATGGTCATATGAAATATTTCACTTGTTACCAATTTCCTTTTCTAATTAAACCTGCTCACTCCTTTGATAACACTCCTTGATATTATTTTCATTATTATGGACAAAAAGGGATAATTCAGGGTTAATGTAATGGAATAACTTAGAAGGTTATACTTATGGTTTTAGATGGATTCAGTTATAACTGCTTGCCTGACAGAATATCTTAAAACCAGAAATTTTTGTGTCACCATCATGACTTTTTGACCGTTGTAGCTCTGCATCAGCATTTCAGCTCAATACATCATAGTGATGACTTCAATTAAAGTTAATATGTCCTCATTATGCTTAGAACAAAGCTGTCACAAACAGTTTCTGGTATACCAAGACTAAATTCATTTTAGCATTTTGCTTGATCTGGAAAATATTATCTATCTATGAAAAAAAAAAAAAGGATATTATGTTTTAATCAAAGTTCTTACAGTTAAAGGGAATTTCCTCAGGATATGAAAATATTATGGCCCTGAGTCAGGAAAGAATCTGGAGAGCACATAAATCCATATGCACTCAAATGTTTGTTGGAAATTTTTCCAAAGGACTATCCATTTAAGATCAAGGAATAAAAAATTAAATGCTAAATATAAATTTCACTGCCTATATCTTCTGAGAAGCCCAGTCCAATAGACATTCTCAGAGTACCTCAGGTTCTTTTGCTCTCAATGCTGAACCACAGATGAATCTCACAAAGTCTATGTCCCTGTATCATCTCATAACTTATTCACATTCCAGGATAATCACCAAGACAGGGCTTTTGTATCCCCAGAAGTAAGTGGTAAACCTATTAGTCTGGCCCTCTTAGAAAGATTAATTCAGGTGTACAGAAAGATGGTAGTCTTTGTTATTTACTTTATTAGTCATACTTCATCTTCTTGTAACTTGGCTGAGTATATCCTCTTGCATGTAGGGTAATAGGATCATATGATAATTCAGGTTGGAAGGAAGGTCAGGAGGTCTTTATTCCAGTCTCCTTCTCACAGCAGAGTCAGCACTGAGGTCAGACCAGGTTGCTCATGACTTTATCCAGACAAGTCTTGAAAATCGACAATGACAGAAGCTGGAGAGCCTCTCTGGACTCTACTGCCCAACTCTTCTCCTGAGGAAAAAGGCTCTCTTTATGTCCAGTGTGAACATTTTTTTTTTCCTCATCTGTTTCTCTTGTCTCTTGTTCCCCTACCATGCTCTCCATCTTCCTGATAACTTCCCTGCAGGCACTGGGGAGCTGCTGTTAGATACCCCCGAAGTCATCTCTTCACCAGTCTGAGTCAACTTTGTCTCTCAGGCTCTCCTCAGAAGGCAAACGTTACAGACCTGACTGTCTTTGATCCCTCTGTTGAACTTGCTTCAGTTTGTCAAAGTGTTTTCTGTATTGGGAGCCTGAAAACTGGACACAGTATTGTAGATTAGACTGAATAAGTGGTCTCTGAAGGAGAAAAGTCCCTTCCCTTCTTCCCTGGATCTGCTCACTGTGTTTCTGGCAATAGATCCCAAGGTACCATTTGCCTTCTCGGATGTCAGGGCACACAACTGGCTCAAGGTCATTTTGCTGTATATCAGGGGCCCACAGGGCCTCTCTCACAGAGCTGGTCCCCATCTGTTTGTCTCCAGCCTCTGCTGTTCCCAAAGGTCCCCCCCATCCCAGGTGCAGGAATTGGCATTTGCTGGCTTTCATTTTCATAAGGTACTTGCTGGCCCATTCCTCCAGCCTGCCTAGGTCCTTGAGCAGCAGGTCCACCCTCAAACATATTGACTGGTCCCCTGTGGTGGTTTGACCTTGGCTAAATGCCAGGTACCCACCAAGTCGCTCTATCACTTCCCCCCCCTCTTCCCCTTGTTTTCTCAACAGGGCAAAGAGGGGAAAGAAAATAAGATAGGACAAAAAAACCAACCCTTGTGGGTAAAACAAAAGCAGTTTTAATATAAGAAAAGCGAAGCAAAGGTCCGCGCATGGAAGCAAAAAGAAAACAGATTTATTCTCTACTTCCCATTAACAGGCGATGTCGGGCCTTCTCAGGAAGCAGGGCTCCAATACGCGTAGTGGTTGCCTCGGAGGACCAAGGGTGACCCCACCCCCTTCCTCCTTTTTCCCAGCTTTATACTTGAGCAGATGTCATATGGTATGGAATATCCCTTTGGTCAGTTCGGGTCAGCTGTCCTGGTTGTGTCCCCTCCCAAGATCTTGCCCACCCCATCCCACTGGGGGGGGAAATGTCGGAAAGAGCCTTGGTGCTGTGTAAGCACTACTCAGCAGTAGCCACAACACCAGTGTGCTATCAACACCCTGCCAGCTCCCAACATAAAACACAGCACCATGAGGGCTGCTATAGGGGAAAACCAGTTCCGGCTCAGCCAGACCCAGTACATCCCCCTACTTTGGTGACATCTTAAAACTTTATGAGCAACCACCTCATTGCCTCTTATAGGTAATTAACAAGGATGTTAAACAGGACAGGTCCAGGGATACGACCCTACAGCATTCCCCTTGTTACCAGCCTCCAGGTAGAGCACAACCAGTTAACCTTTAGAGCTCATGCATCCAACCAGTTTTTTAATCATTTTGTTGTCCACCCATCCAGACTGTATCGCCAGAATTTTGTGGGAGACAGTGTTGAACACCTTGATAAAGTTGAAATAAATGACATTTACTGCTCTCCCTTCATCCACAAATCTAGTCATTTTATCATGCAATCAAGTTTGTCAGGCATGATTTATGCATGATCAATCTATGCTGACCATTTCCAGTCACCTTCTCCCTCAGGTACTCAGAAATGTGTTCCAGAAAGATTCACCACTTTTTTTTTTTCCTAGGGACCAAAATGAGGCTGAATGGCCTGTAGTTTCCCAGATCATCCATCTGGACTTCTCTGAAGACAGGAACAATATCTTTTTATTTTAAACTGTCATAGATCTTTTCTCTAAGACCTTTCAAAAATGATAGAGAACATCCAGCTCTCGCATCACCCTCCGTTGCAACCCATCATGTCCCATGGACTTACATGGATCAAGTTCTCTACATTAATCCCTGATTCAGTTTTTGTTCACTGCTGGTTCTCATCCTTGAACATTTTCATTAAACACAGAGGCCGGGGAGACCTTGCAAGAGAAGACTGGAGCGAAGAAGAAACTGAGAACCCCAGCCTTATCTGTGTCTGCAGTCCCCGAATCACCTGCCCCATCCAGCAATGTTCGTACATTTTTCTTGTTTAGTGTTTTGTTGCAGGTGTAGTGGTGGAAGCTCTTCTTGTTGTCCCATGTGGCATTTTGCTCATTCTTAAGTATGCTTTCCAGAGGCTCTACCAGGTTGGCTGAGGGGCTCAGCTGTGTCCTGCAATGGGGACATGCAAGCCAGCTGTAAACAACTGTGTCCAGCATGGGGCAGCCTCTGGTCTCTTATCTCAGAGGCCACCCCTGCAGCCCCCTGCTGACAACACCTGGATACCTGCATCCAATAAACTTGGGTCCTCCTTGCCATCCCTTCTTGGAGCTGGCAGGAAGGTTACAGGCCTTTGTGAGAACCAGGATATGTAGTACAAAAGACTTCCATGGGTTGTTTAAAGGAGACTTGGCCGACTTTATCAACCCGATTAAGTGGTTTGTAACAAATTACTCCAGTCATGCGAACTGTCTCTGTGTCAAAGTTATCCCAGCAATGTCACAGTTTTGTTACTGCACATACAGCTCTAGTTTCTCCAGCTTGTTTCTTAGGCTGCATGCACTCATGTACATACACTCAAGGTGTGCCACTTTCACCGCTACTCTGTCATTTCTGAGGTGTCTCTTGTCCTTGTACTACATGCTTTGGTTTCCACCCCATCCACTGTTTTCTCACTTTCTGTGGATTGCTAGCTCCCTTCCCCATTGATCCTAATTTAAAGCTGTCCTCAGCAGGTTGCTACAAGCTGCAATTATAGTGCTATTGACAAAGTTCAGTTGTTTTACTGCAGCACATAAAATTGACATTTCCTTAAAAAACAAGTTTCTCAATTAAGATTTCATAGTATATTAAATTTAAAAAGGAAACAGTGCAATTGCCCAACACCTTGACCTGTGATTTTTACTGTTTATAAGCACAACTTGATGTCCTGATGTTAGATTTATTCCAAAAAGTTAGCGGACCGTTCTTACAAACAGAAAATAATTGTTCATTGTTAACAGTTAGCAAAAGAGATGAGTCATCAAAATGCACTTCCACTAGCATGAGTAAGGAGCCTTACCCACCCTCAAGCCCTATTGTGTGGTCAGTGCACTGGCCCATGAGCCTCATCACTAATTTGCAGTGACTCTAAGGACCTGCAGATGAAGACAACATGGCGTTCTTCATTCAGAGGACTCTGGATGTCTGAGATGCCCTGACTTGTCAACCACTGCTGCTAACCCTCAGGGGCATTCTCATAAGCCTCAGTATAGCTGACTTTAATCTAAACGTGAGCAGCAGAGTCTTTAGTTTGTTTCTAAACCACTTCAACATAAACAAAATACTGGCTAATCACCCACTCATCATGATTGTATGCAATGGTTTACTCTGCATAGCTTGGGAATGCTGCACTGACCAAAAAGCCTGAGGGACTCTCAGTGAGACCCAGTGCACATCTCAGTCAGAACTGACTCATGCTTGGCTAGCTCACAGTGTGAGCTGTAGGAAAATAATGATTTTCTTCACTCAAACATTTACACAGGCCTTTTCCTTTTAGCTCCAGATTGAAGAATGAGAGAAAAGCTCTTAAAAGGTTCAAGGCTGTGGCCGTGGTTGCATCTTTGTTTCTTTCTAATAGAGTGCCTCCTGCCCTGACAGCCCTTTGGCTTTTACTTACCTTCAGATGTCTTTTTCTTACCTCTTGTTGATCATGCTCTTAGTCTCAGTATACCTTATAAACTGAGCTTGCTTAAAAACATCTGGTGGAGTCATTTTATTTTCTTCTCTTTCTGACCTGTGATGAAAAAAAAGACCCCTTCTAAAGCAAAATTTCTGCCTACGTAGATATAATACTTCCGGGAACAGAACTGATGAAGTGTAGACTGTTTAACTGCTTTGCCCTCATGCCCTATAGTTAGTCAGATTTCTTTGCCTGACCTACACAGTGTCCTCTGTCTGCCTAGTTCCTAGCAACCGTTACCATATTCTATTTGAAAAAAAAAAAAAAAAAATTAATGTTGTACCCAGAATAGTTTTCAAAAATATCCTGTCCATTCTTCCTCTCTTCTGGACTGTCACCTTTAAACTACTCCATGATTGCAATGCACAGATTGCAGGGTTAGGATACAGGAAAAGAGTTATAGCAGAGCAACATTTTCAAAAGAAGTGTTTTAAAATTTGTTTTCTATATTTATAAGCACATAATCTTTTAAAAATTTTTGAAAGCTCAGAAACTTCTGCAAGGCCAAATTTCAATTGCTGAATCTTTTCAAATGGCCTCTAAACTTCTATTGGGTTTGTGTGGCAAGGTTTTGGTTGCAGGGGAGCTACAGGAGTGGCTTTTATGAGAAGCTGCTAAAAGATTCCCCTATGTCCAGTAGAGCTAATGCCAGGCAGCTCCAAGATGTACCCACCGCTGGCCAAAACCAACCCCATCAGTGAGAGTGGTAGCACCTCTGTCAGAACATATTTAGGAAGAGGTAGAAGTTGCTGCACAACAGCAACAGCAGCCAGAGAGATGAGTGAGAATATGCTCAGCTTCTATAGGTACGTCAGTGATAAAGGGAAGACTAGGGAAAATGTGGGCCCTTCCAGAAGGAAAAGGGAGACTTAGTCACCTGGGATATGGAAAAGGCTGAGATATTCAATGACTTTTTTGCCTCAGTCTTCACTGGCAAGGGCTTCAGCCACACCACCCCAGATACAGAAGGCAAAGGCAGGGACAGGGAGACTGAAGAACCACCCATTGTAGGAAAACATCAGGTTCGAGACCATCTAAGGAACCTAAAGGTGCACAAGTCCATGGGACCTGAAAAGATGCATCCACAGGTCCTGAGGGAACTGGCAGATGAAGTGGCTAAAATACTATCCATCATATTTGAGAAGTCGTGGCAGTCTGGTGAAGTTCCCACTGACTGGAGAAGGGGAAACATAACCCACATAACATAAAAAGGGAATAAAAAGAAGACCTGGGGAACTACAGGCCAGCCAGTCTCAACTCTGTGCCCAGCAGGATCATGGAGCAGATCAACCTGGAAACTATGCTGAGGTACATGAAAAATAAGGAGGTGATTGGTGACAGCCAACATGGCTTCACTAAGGGGAAATCATGACTGACAAATTTAGTGGCCGTCTACGATGGGGTTACAGCACTGGTGAATAAGGGAAGAGCAACTGATATCATGTACCTGGCCTTGTCCAAAGCGTTTGACGCTGTCCCACATGACATCCTTTTCTCTAAATTGGAGAGACAGGGATTTGACAGATAGACCACTCAGTGGATAAGGAATTGGCTAGATGGTTGCACTCAATGGCTTGATGTTCAAGTGGAAAGCAGTGACAAGTCACGTTCCTCAGGGTTCGGAGTGGGGACCAGCGCTGTTTAACATCTTTGTCGGCAACATAGACAGCGGGATTGAGTGCACCCTCAGCAAGTTTGCCAACAATACCGAGGTGTGTGGTGCAGTTGACACACTGGAGGGAAGGGATGCCATCCAGAGAGACCTTGGCAGGCTTGAGAGGTGGGCCCATGTGAACCTCATGAAGTTCAACAAGGCCAAGTGCAAGGTTCTGCACATAGGTCAGGGCAGTCCCAAGTACAAATACAGGCTGAGAGATGAATGGATTGAGAGCAGCCCTGCGGAGAAGGACATGGGGGTTTTAGTAGATGCAAAACTGACTATGAGCCAGCAATGTGTGCTTGCATCCCAGAAAGCCAACCGTATCCTGGGATGCATCAAAACAAACATGTCCAGCAGGTCAAGGGAGGTGATCCTCCCCCTCTACTCCGCTCTTGTGAGATCCCACCTGGAGTACTGTGTTCAGCTCTGGGGACCTCAACATAAGAAAGACATGGACCTGTTGAAGTGAGTCCAGAGGAGGGCCATGAAGACGATCAGGGGGTGGGAGCACCTCCCCTATGAGGACAGGCTGAGAGACTTGGGGTTGTTCAGCCTAGAGAAGAGAAGGCTCCCGGGAGACCTTATAGTTGTCTCCCAGTACTTAAAGGGGGCCCACAGGAAAGATGAGGAGGGACTTTTTATAAGGCAGTGTAGTGATAGGATGAGGGGTAATGGTTTTAAACTGAAAAAGGGTAGATTAGATCAGATATAAGGAAGAAATTCTTTAATGTGAGGGTGGTGAGGCACTGGAACAGGTTGCCATAGAGGTTGTGGATGTCCCCTCCCCGGAAGTGTTCAAAGCCAGGTGGGACAGGGCTTTGAGCAACTTGATCTAGTGGAAGGTGTCCCTGCCAGTGGCAGGGGAGTTGGACCTGGATGATCTTTAAGGTCCCTTCTAACCCAAACTATTCTATGATTTTATGTGAGAGAAACAGCCCTCCAGACACCAAAGTCAGTGAAGAAGGAGGGGGAGGAGGTTCTCCAGGTGCTGGAGCAGAGATTTCCCTGCAGCTTGTGATGCAGACCATGGTGATGCAGGCTGTCCCCTTGCAGCCCATGGAGGTTAATGGTGGAGCAGAATCCACCTTCAGCCCATGGAGGACCCCACGCCAGAGCAGGTGGATTCCTGAAGGAGGCCATGACCCCATGGGAAGCCCATGCTGGAGTAAGCTTCCGGCAGAACCTATGGACCCATGAAGTGAAGAGCCCATGCTGGAGTATTTTTGCTGGCAGGAGGTGTGACCCCATGGGGCAGCCCATGCTGGAGCAGTCTGTTCCTGAAGGGCTGCACCCTGTAGAAAGGACATGTGGAAATAAGCCTTTCTAGAGCAATTTGTGAAGAATTGTAGCCAGTGGGATTGACTCATATTGGAAAAGTTTGTGGAGGATTGTCTCCTGTGAGAGGGACACCACACTGGAGCAGGGGAAGTGTGAGGAGTCCTCCCCCTGAGGAGGAAGGAGTGGCAGATGTGTGATGAACTGACCAGAACCTCCATTCCCCATTCCCTTGCACCGGTCAGGGGGAGGAGGTAGAGAAAACGGGGAGTAAAGTTGAGCCTGGGAAGAAGGGAGGAGTGGGAGGAAGGTGTTTTTAAGATTTTATCTTATTTTTAATTTATTTTGTCATTACCCTACTCTGATTTGATTGATAATAAATAAAAAATCACCTTCCCAGCTGTCATTATACAACAGGTATGAGGCTTTGGAACTAGACGGCCAGCCAAATGAAGATGTAAACGAGGACCCATGTGGTGAGCCATCCACAGCTTGTCCCTCAGCCCCACGACTTGCGACTTCTTCAAGTAAGAAGGAAAGGAGGGTAATTGCAGTGGGTGACTCTGTTCTGAGGGGTACAGAGGGGCCCATATGTCGACCAGACCCGTACCATAGAGAGCTCTGCTGCCTCCCTGGGACTTGGGTTAGAGATATTAAAAGGAAGGTCACTGCTCTGGTGCAGCCCTCTGATTACTACCCCTTGTTAGTTATCCAGGCAGGTAACGATGAGGTGGTAGAGAGAAGTCTTAAGTCACTCAAAAAGAACTTCAAGGTACTGGGGTGGATAATTGAAGGCTTGGGAGTTCAGGTCATGTTTTCATCAATCCCTCAAGTGGAAGGGAAAACCACTGAAAGAGGGTGGAAAACATATCTGATTAACACATGGCTCAGAGACTGGTGCCACAATCAGAATTTTGGGTTCTTTGATCATGGTGAGGTTTATAAGGCACCTGGTCTGCTGGCGACAAATGAGACAGGTGGGATGCAACTGTCCCAGAGGAGGAAAAGGATTCTGGGGCAGGAGTTAGCAGGGCTTATTGACAGGGCTTTAAACTAGATATGAGGGGGGATGGGGAGATATCTGGGCCTGTTAGGAACAAGCTCAAGGGAAGCATACCAAAGCTTGAAGGATGGTGGATTGGTGAGGGCTCTCCCTCTGCCACTTCATTTGAGAGAAGAGAAAGATGTTTAGGAACCGTGGAAGCACCTGAGGAAGGTCTGGTAGGGAATGGGGCCCACACTCACAAAAAAGTGTTGGATTCATTAGCTCATCTCAAGTGCATCTATACCAATGCACACAGTATGAGCAACAAACAGGGGGAGCTTGAAGCCATGATGCAGCACGAGAACTATGACATAGTAGCTATAACAGAAACATGGTGGGATGCCTCACATGACTGGAGTGTTTCAATTGATGGCTACAAGCTCTTCAGGAGGGATAGACAGGGAAGGAGAGGTGGTGGAGTGGCCCTGTATGTAAGAGAATGCTATAACAGCTTAGAAATCAAGTATAGTGATAGCGGGGTCAAGAGCGTTTGGATTAGGTGAAGGACCAATAAAGTAGATCTTGCTGTGGGAGTCTGCTATAGACCTCCCAACCAAAGCAGTGAGGTGGATGAAGCTTTCTATGAACAGTTGGGAGAAATCTCATGGTCACTTGCCATTGCTCTTGTGGGGGACTTTACCCTCCCGGGTATCTGCTGAGAATACAAGACAGCAGAGGGGGAACAATCCAGGAGGTTCCTGGAATGTGTGGAGGATAACTTCCTCACACAGCTGGTGATTGAGCCAACCAGGGAAGGTGCCCTCCTGGACCTGTTTCTTGTGAACAGGGAAGAGCTTGTGGGGGAAGTAAAGGTCGGAGGCTGTCTAGGGTGCAGTGATCATGAGATGATTGAGTTTTCAATCCTTGGAGAAACAAAGAGAGGGGTTAGTAAAACTGCCACCTTAGACATCCGGAGGGCAAACTTTGACCTGTTCAAAAGACTGATTAACAAAATCCCTTGGGAGGCTGCCTTGAAGGATATGGGAGTCCAGGAAGGCTGGACATACTTCAAGAGCGAAGTCTTAAAGGCACAGGATCAGGCTGTTCCCGCATGCTGAAAAACAAGCAGGTGGTGAAGGAGACCGGCCTGGCTAAACAGGGACCTTTGGCTGGATCTCAAGAACAAAAGGAGAATCTATTGCCTTTGGAAGAGGGGCCAGGTCTCTCATGAAGACTATAAAGATGTAGTGAAGTTATGCAGGGAGAACATTAGGAGAGTGAAAGCGCAGCTAGAGCTCAACTTGGCTACAGCTGTTAAGGATAATAAAAAATGTTTCTATAAATTCCTTTACAACGAAAGGAGGATTAGGGAAAATCTCCCTCCTTTACTGGATGCAGAGGGAAACATGGTAACTAAGGATGAGGAAAAGGCTGAGGTGCTCAACGCCTGCTTTGGCTCAGTCTTTAGCAGTGGAACTGGCTGTTCCCTGGGCACCCAGCCTCATGAGCTGGGAGATGGGGAAGGAAAGCAGAATGAGGTCAGCACAGTTGAAGAGGAGGTGGTCAGAGACCTGCTAAACTACTTGGATGCACACAAGTCTGTGGGACCGGATGGGTTACACCCAAGGGTGCTGAAAGAGTTGGCAGATGTGCTCTCCAAGCCGCTTAAGCCGCTTTCCATCATTTACCTGAAGTCATGGCTAACTGGGGAGGTCCCATTGGACTGGAGGGTGGCAAATGTGACACCCATCTACAAGAAAGGCAGAAAGGAAGATCCAGGAAACTATAGACCTGTCAGTCTGACCTCAGTGCCAGGGAAGGTCATGGAGCAGGTCATCTTGTATGTCACTAAGAGTTATATAATGGACAACCAGGGGATCAGGCCTAGTCAGCATGGGTTTATGAAAGGCAGGTCCTGCTTGACAAACCTGATCTCCTTCTACGACAGGGTGACCTGCTTATTGGATAAGGAAAAGGCTGTGGATGTTGTTTACCTCGACTTCAGTAAGGCCTTTGACACCGTTTCCCACAGCATTCTCCTGGCGAAACTGGCTGCTCGAGGCTTGGATGAGCGCACACTTTGCTGGGTAAAAAACTGGCTGGATGGCCGGGCCCAAAGAGTTGTGGTGAACGGAGTTAAATCCAGCTGGCAGCCGGTCACAAGTGGTGTCCCCCAGGGCTCTGTTTTGGGGCCACTCCTGTTTAACATCTGTGATTATGATTCTGTGAAATAATTTTCCTCAAGTCAAATCTGGTTTGCCCATGGCAGTAATTGGTGAGTGATCTCTCTCTGTCCTTATCTCAACCCATGACCCATTATATTTTCTCTCCCCTGTCTAGCTGAGGAGGTGGAGTGATAGAGTGGCTTTGGTGGGCACTTGGCACTCATCCAGGGTCAACCCACCACAGAACTAAAGATCATTGTTGCATGCAGTGTCAGAATTCTGCCAGTGGATTAGTCCTTAGTCAAACCAGCAAGAGGGTTGAAGAAGTGAAAAGCTGACGTGCAAGGTCATGACATTCCACTAAACTTTAAAAAAGACACACAGTTTTTTTCTCTAAATGCTATTTTATTTTTGATACACCCTCATTGAAGGTGTCAGTAGCAAGCAAAGATGAAATCTACGTAAGAAATTGAGAATTGAGAGCAGGTGCCTTCTGTGCATTCAGGAAAAAGGTAATTTAAAAGTAAAATTATAAAATAATAGAAGACTTAATTTTGATAATTAGGACATGCATAGATGGATTTTTGTTTCCTAACTGATTTGCTCTTGAGTATTTTCTTCTATATAACCATTGATATAAAACATAAAAATAACCAAGATTATTTGCTTTGAATGTAGTGTACTTTTGCTCTGCTGTAATTATTTCCTACAGAAAGGGATAAAATGAGAGTCTTTATGATACTTGAATTAAAAAAAAAAGAAAAAAATCCAAAGGAAGAAAAGCTTGGCTTCTACTGGCAAAATGGTATTGAAATTCAGAAGAATGATATACCAAATTTAGCAAGGTAAAATTACAGGGGGTAAAAAACCCCTAACATGCAGAAATCTGCAAATAAATTAAATATGGCAAATGGCAGCATTATTCAGCTTCACAGAATACAGACACTAGGTTTGGGAAATTTGGAAAATACGGATTACAAAACATGTATTTAAGCTACATCTTCTCTCCTCCCTCCTTTTATTCCTAGCTAGGTGCCTATTTCTTAGTTTTTCAGAGCATTAATGGTAGATGTGCCGCAGAATGCAAATTTCCTCAGTTAAACTTAGAATTAAAAAGAAAACTTGGATTTTATAACTAAACTTCCTGTAAGTTTGAATCATATTCCCATTATTCCAATGAGGATTGATTTCTATTAAAATTCCAGCCCATTTTAGTCTTTGTAATGAGCCTAAAATAGCTGCCAGCTTGCAGTGCTGGAATTAATGATAATTAAATGTAACACAAAATGTATTTCCATATTTTGTATTGCTTAAATGATTTCATCTCAGATGTAGTATGATTCTTTTTAGAGATGACTACTTCTATTTAATCTCTTTTCCAATTTTAATTTGAATTTCATATTGTTCCTGACTGTTTAATGAATATTTTGGGAGATGGCCATAGTGTTGTTAATTATACTGGAGACTGAGTATAATTAATTCTTTTGGACCCAAAGTCAGCTAGTTAATCGATTTCTGATGAAACTGAAGATTAAACACAGATAGTTCACTTCTTCCTTCATTCATTTTAATTTTTCCCTCTTTGAATTCAATCAGATTACTTTGGGAAGTCATTGCTGGCAAATCAATTTGTGGACCCATTTGGGGTATTATCCAGATGTTAATAGATGGATGATCCACTCAGGCCAGTCACCTTCCTATTGATTTAATTTTTTCATTTTCAAAGAAAACATTTAGTTCTTTTCAGTAGATTTACTAGCATTAGTTGTAACTCACATTTAAATTATTTTTAACTTCTTATTAACAATAAGTTCATTAACTAAGTAAAGAATAAAAAGGGGTCCTCAAAAGAGTTCTCAGAAGACCAGACAACTCACACAGTGAAGGGTTTGTAGTGATGTACAAGACATTCCTCATATTAGTGATGCATTAACTCATGTACCTAAATTTGATTTTAGACAATGTTCTGAAAAGGCTTAAATTAAAAAGTGAAAAATACATTAGTATGCCCAGGAGTTCTTGTCAGGTTTGGTTTTGTTTTGTTTTGTTTTGTTTTGTTTTGTTTTGTTTTGTTTTTTTCCCCTGTGCTATAAATAATGGTATATTTTATTTTTTGACAGTGGGAAAAGCCCTAAAGGCTGTAAGGAGATAATCAAAAAGGCAAGGAAGAAATTAAAAAGAACAGGAGGAGGACTTCTTGTCAATGAGAGAAACCTTGAGCATTTTTCATTTATTACTCTACAGATAGTAATAGATAGCTCTCGGTTTCACACTACAATGGCTCATGATCCAAGTTTACTCTATCACTGTATCCAATATCCTTCTGTGGAGAGACTTAAGACAGCTTTTAATGCTATTTCTTCATGGGTGAGTAAGAGAAGAGCAGAAGTGTGCCAGGTGATTCGTTATCTTTTTTTTTTTTTTTTTTTTCTGGAGAACTAGGACCAACAGTCCAACATTTAACAATGGTTACTTACAGAAATTAATCCCTTTTGAACAAAATGTGTAAACATAATTAAATCTCCTCAGCACTTGAGCACTTTATATGTTAAATTTATATTAAATGTATTACTGAATAAAAGCCTAGGTATTAAAGAAGAAACATTTTCTGTTTCTCTGATGAAGATCAGATGTGCATGGTCTTTGTCAGCATTTGTATTGTTTAACACTCAAACAGTGACTTTGTCAATCTGTAGAAACAAAGACTTCACCAGTTTAAAAGCTATTTAGTTTTCTAATTAATGTTCTTATGTTATACTTTTGTCAACCTTTCTGCATATTTCTAGCTGTCAGTGGTTAACCTGAATTTTCATTCCCACAACCATTACTTTTACATTTAAAATAAGTGAAATATTTGTAGTTTATTATAATATTAAGTCTTTTTAAATTCAGCATTTTTAGGGGGAATGTGGGTAAGTATTAAACAGTCATTAAAATGTAAAAATAAATAAATAACTCTAAAACTTTACATCTGAAGTTTACATTATAGAACTGCAAAGTGCCACGTAAGGAATATATTTGGTCTCAAAGTTATGTCACAAAGAGAAGCCTAACAGGAATAATGAGAGATGTTTTGTCTCAATAATACCTCTGTTTATTATGAAAAAAGTTTATTTTCAAGTTCTGCCTTGCTTTTGGAGATCATGAAGAAAACTAATAATTGTTCCAGACCCAAAGCAACTTACTCTAAATTTTCCCATTGTCTCCACTATCTGAATCTGGGAATGGAAGATGACAGTGTTAGAAGATAGCCTGCATCTTTATAACTGTCTTATCCCTGAAGTCTAAACAAGGAGTAAATAGGCGATTACATCTTCAGACTCATGAAAAATGGCACACTAAATCTTAATATGTCATAAAATGGACGTTTAGTTCTGTCTCTAGAAACAAGCATGTACTTCCATAGTGTTTTGGCGCTTTGACCGGACATTACTATGGTCATTGTATTTAAGAAGTGTTAGTTGAATATTAGATTTGATTTTTTTTATTAATGAAGTGGCAGGGAGATTATTTGAAATATAATCTTCAGAAACAATTTTCTTTAATGTAGAACTCTGTATAATTGGAAAGATAGCAACTTTCCTGAATTTTTTGAAGTTCGCAAAACTAGTATGAGATCTAATCATTTTCCTCCAGAATTGGAATAATTTTGACGCAGGCAATCATTTAATATACAGAATAAAAACCATAGACAGAGAAGGCTAGCCAAAAGACTGAATTTTATGTTTTGTGTGCTTTTTTTAGTGTCAAACACTCATGTTCATGATTCCTGTGGAGATAATGAGAATCAGGGAGTCAGAACTATAAGTGCTGTTGAATTCACATTTGTAGTGACATTAAAACCTGAGAGTTCAGAGATGTGAATTTCAATAATGCTTTGGTTTTGTAGCTACTCTCGCATTACCCCGCTATAAATGGACATCTGATTATACACATAAAGTTACTGGATGTGAGATAAACAGCAGAATATGATACTAACTAGTTTTCCCTTCCTTTCCCTTTCCACAATTTCACCCAAAGCCACTGTAGTTTGATCATGGTATATGGATAGCTTGACTCAAATGGACATCTGACCATATTACTGAATCTAGTACTTCAGAAGTACTCAGTTAGCATTCAGTGGAATAGAGTGTCTTTTTCTATTTCTATATTTGGCTTTTAAAATGTATTTACCTACATAAATTACATGGAAATAATAGAAGGATCTGCTGAATTGCAAGTATTCCCTTTTTAATGAAAGAAGAAAATTCATTGAGACTACTTATATAATCAAAACTGATTCTCAGCTTTATGTAGAAAATATCAATAGATAATTTCATGTTTTTATTTACACCTTTCATGAGAGGAACGCAAGAAATCACCATTAATTCTAGAAAATATAGTCAAAGGACACTAGATGTGAGCTGCCACAATGCAGACTGCAATAAAGCAATACTGTTAAGACTCAGAAACAAAGGACAGCCCCATGTCCTGGCACTCTGTCTTTCCCTGCTGCATTCCCCTGATTTATCTTTCTAAATGTAATTATAGTTATGCTGATAATGATGATGATGATAGCAGTGATAACAATAACAGCTGGTGTGGTAGAAGTTACTGCAAGCAAAATTAGTTTCATTCATTTAAAAAATAATCTGATCCATCAAACTGCTGGATATGGCTAAATGAAGCTATTGGTTACAGTATGTGCCAAAAGACTAAAACAAAAGCATTGTAAAAATTTGTGGTGAAAATGCTGAGAATGACTCCAGATTTTTCAGCTACTTCTGTTGCCTACAGCCAGCTTCAGATTTTGTTACATTCAAGGTCAGTGCTATGAATCAGAATATGTACAGTGAACCTTAATTTTGCTTGCTGGCTTGTTCTTTTTTTTTACAGATGCCAAGTACAGTAAAAAATCTACCTAAAAATCAAATCATAGTACTATGTCTTTAATTAGCTCTTTGTTTCCTCCCTGTAAATAGATTATGATTATTTAATGAGTTTGTTGTGCTACAGTTAGAAGTATTTCATACCCAAGAGAATTGTTTCAAGGTTTCAGTTCTAATTTTCAAATTTCCATAGGATTGACCTTAGATATGTAAAAAAGATTATGATCATATTTTCTCATGTAAAACTACACTTCAAGCTGTCTAACAAAGTGATTCTGAGGATAAGGAGGGGAAAAAAACCCACAGAAATAAAACCAAAACAACAAAAAAGGAAAAAACCAAACCAAACAGAAACAGAATCTAGACATAAGAACACTCACAGGAGTAAAAATGAAGTTTGGCTTCAGAAACTGCATGATTTCTGTTTGCTACACACATGCATGACAGCTGTTTCTTAAAATTTATCAGAAGGCAAAGTGCCAAAATAGTAGTATTATTATTACTACTATTAGTGTTATTAATAATAATCATTTTACCAACTCTAACTTTACCAGTCCTTCACCTTCATTCTTGGTCCTTCATCAGGAGTTCCTCTTTCCTACGCTTAGTTCTTTATCAACATCAGTCTACTATTTTTTCCTCTTAATTAAATACCTTATTTAGTTGTTGGAGACTGCAGTAATTTCAAAGATGAAGGTTTCTTATGAAAAGGCGTTTTCACTGAAAGGTTAAGCTGAAGAAGGATCGTGATTCCATAATATTATAAGTAAACTCCTCACTTCAAAGAGAAGAAATTGTCTAAAGATCCAGTACCTTCTCTCAGAATTACTGAGGGATTTAAACTACGACTATCCAAAAACCCAGAAACTCTTCTATGGACATAACCTTGAACTCCCTGATCCCAACCTCTCTGAACCAGAAGGTTTTTTGATTCTTATTCTTTGGGTCTCTTCTGAGTGGATTATTTTCAGCATTCATTTCAGCACACAACTCAGCTTCACAGGTATAGAAAATGAGTCCCACTAAAAGATGAGATTATAGCCTAGAGAAGAAAGCATTGTCCTGAAGACAGCTATCTCTCCAGGCTGGACTGTACAATGAGTCAGATAGTGATTACAGAAATTACCACAACATGTTACTTAAAAGACAACTGTTAAAACATTTCTGAAGGGAAAGTTTTGAGCCCTGGATCACAACAGTTTAAAGATACCAGTGTTCAAAGCAAAGGAAGAAGTTCAGGCTAGTCCTTACTTTTCCTCTAGATGGCTCCTGTATTAACATATAATTTGGGACAGGGAGTAAGCTGTTCCTGCTCATTTCATACAAAATCAGGCAGTGTTAACATCTGCCTGATCCAACCATTATTCTGCAAGAAAATCCTTTAGAAACAGATAGAATGAAGTTGTATTTCACTGAGGACCACCTTTACAAGCTAGTATAGGATCATTAACTTTTTTTTTTTTTTTTTTTTTTACAAAATCTATTCTTTATCTGAACACATTTTATAACTAGCTGGAATTCAAAAATTAAAATATTATAGAGATCATGCCCATTTCATACAGAAAACTTACTAAAATTCTGTCTCACATCCTAATCTAATTACTAAGAAAATATTTAATGAGAGAAAGTAGGATGGTGATGTATAAAGGAATCCATTTCCATGTGATATGTGAATTTTGTATTTAATTTTTATGAGGATAAATATTGAGCACCTGATGCTTCACAAAATTAATTGTCTGATGCTGGATAGACCAGCTAATGTCATTATGGAAATATTCTGAGTGATATACTTGCAATTGCCATGCATATTGCAATAAGGCAGTGCAGTGGGAACTCTTATTTGCCATGGCAACCATTAATTGGATGTGCAGGAGGTGGTCTTTTGCTTTAAATAAATCTGTCTAGGTCAGCAATTGAATGTTTCAAATAATGATTTATATTTTACACAATTTTTCACATTTTTTCTGTTTTTGAATTAGTTTTTTCTTCATATCTATGTGTTCCTCAGAATAGAATGGGATAAAATTGAGTAGAGCCCAGGGACAGTTTGTTTTATGTTTATTTTTGTGAATGCACATTTTGTGTTTCTAAGCCTGACAAATAAAAACTGATTGTAATTACATTTGTGTTCCTGCCATGTGTTCTCAGGCCTCTTTCTCTGTTGTTTCTTTCTCATGTGACTATTATTATGCATCAAATAGCTGTTTTGCATAAATCATTTTCATAAAAATGTATAGTTGGTTTTTGATTTACAGAGAGCTTGACATAGGAGACAGTCTTTTTATGTATCAGATTGGGAATTTGATTAAAATATATTGGGATGTATACATGCAAAATTGACTTCCAAAGAAATGAATCCTAAGCAACTACTCAGAGGGAAATTAATAAAATCTGAAAGCAATAGATATTTCAAGGCAGGAAAGTGTAAAGTGCAAAGAAAAGACTCTGCTTTTAGTTACATATTCCATAGCTATGACATATTCACTAATAATTTGTTTAGAAAGAATCTGACTATTTTATGTTGAGCCATGCTCTCAAACTACTGTTTTTTGGTTGCAAGTGTTGTCACAATTAAAGACAGATGCAACTCTGATGGCATTTATGAATGTGATTAATTTTATGCAAGTGAGTAGTTATGTATAAGTCAAGGAAGATGACTGTAGTATTGAAATTAATATTATTTTCCTTGTTTATCTGTGGAAGCTTCTTAAGACATTAATAAGTCAATATTCATGTTCTTCCATAATATATTAATATTTCCTAGTTTAGAAAAGCATCTGGATCCAATACAGGACAGAAACATCTTCCTAATATTAAACAATGTAGATATTGATGCCTCAGAATTAGGTCCACAAAACTTCAACCTGGAGGTCAGTCCAGGACTTCATCAGACCCCTGGACATGTCACTGCTCACAAGCCTGAACCCAGCCCCAGAGCAGAACCTAGAGCAGGCTGTGCACAAAGCACTTCTTACTCTGTGTGGACAAACATATGAGTTGTTCTAGGTTGGGGAAGGCTTATCTATAATGTACCATACCCCTGAATAACTTCTTGAATGTGTCCCAACAATCTGCAGGTTTTGTTTTAAAGATGTGCTGAAGGTGGGGGGTTTTTGTTTGCTTGTTTTCCTAAGTAAAACGATTATGATGTTATTTTTTTAAAATATCTAATAATTTGGTAAGTAGATAACTCTTCCTGAAGTGGTTCTTAGACCTTTGCTTACCTGACAGAAACCAGTGGAGGAGAGATCATAAATTCTTCATGAGGATACTCTCTAGTTTTTCTGTGGAAACTACACAACCACATTCCAACCGATAGACTGCTATATAAAAGGTCCATTTCCTTCTTTCTCTGAATATATATCTCAGTCTTTCTTATACAATGCAGGATTGACCCAGTACATACATATCAATAATACACATTGTATGTACAGAGACATTAGGTATATGTTTGCTTGTATTCCATCTTTAAGACGTGCTTAGAAGAGCTTTTTAGAGATGATTGCATTCCTTTAGCAAACTACAAAAATTGTGATCAAGTGATGGTTACATTCATTGTATTGTAACGCATAGAGAGTAGATCTCAGTGAAACAGTGGTTTGGGTTCCAGATGAAAGTTTTGCACTTCTAAGAAACTGTCAAGGCTGTAAATTACAGTGGTTACCAACCTCATATTAAATTGCAAGTTCAGACATTTATACTATAAAGACATTAGTGTAAATAGCAATTTCCTCCACTTTGTTTTCTGTTAGCATTAGGACTGCTACCTGAGAATATAATCTGCTGACATTTACAAGAATACTGTAATTTAAGCACTTCGGACATTCAGAGGGCAGGAAATTACAGCATCAAGCCTGTCCTCAAAAGGAAAGTATGCTCTATTATGCTATTTCAGTGGTTTTGTGCAAGGACTTTTCCATTTAAATCTACTGCATAATTCATTGCAACATTTGAGAAACCTTCCCAGATTAAAGTCTGTAACACTAAACAATAAACCAAATTTACTGAACCTCCAGAAGTCTTTTTAAATTGCTTATTTCACAGAAATTTAATTAGATTGATTAGGATTACTGAGCTGTGCATGTGAGATTCCCCTAAAGGCCATTCCTTCTCATGAGAGATTTCTACAATAATTAAACTGTAGTGGGACACTCAACTGTAACTTTTAATGGTCACCCTTACCAACTAACTAGTAGGAAGGAAAAGCAGAAGATATATCTTCTGAAAGCTACACAAGCATAAAAACACAATCTTTGAAACAAAAACATAAACCAGGAAAAGATAAAAGGGATAATGATATTGAAAAGGTTGTTGAAAACTCCTTAACACGTAAGTAAGCTCTACATATATGAATTAATTAACTGGACTCTCCTTCCTGGAAGACTTATTTTAATTTATTAATGAAAGTCACAAAACAAACAAGCAAATAAACAAAAAAGAATCAGCCTTTTCCCCATTATGTTTATGAGTTTAACTAAATTTTAAAAATAGATTAAAAATCAAATAAAATCTTACTCAGATACAGAGTTCTACAAATTTATCAAGAAATATTTCTGGGATGTCTCAAACCAACCATGGACCACAGATTTTTGAAATTATTTCTGGTTACAAAGACAGCTGTCTTATTCATTCAGCATTCAGTTGTGCTCAGATTTACATGATTCTGAGAATGTACAACTCTCTTCAGGTATGGTGAGAAATTCAGTTTCATGTAGACTTTGTCTAACTAATCGTTTCTAAGGGTAATCTAGATGTACATGTGTGTTCAGAGCCATTAAAGTGACATAACTACCAGATGATTGATACATTTCTGAATTACTGGTCGATATCAGAATGAATCCATGGCTTAGGTAGTAGGTCCTTCCACCTTCCAAAGGGCAACTTTTCAAGGGAAGCCCAAATAGTGAAAACCTGTCCCCATTTAGTGCACTAGCAAAACTGTCAAGGTAGTTTGTCAGTCTACATTGAGTATTCCTAAACTGTAAAGATTAATCATAACATTAGACTTCTTTGATTATATATTTATTATAAAAAGCACGAAGTATTACTCAAGCACACTTACAATGCAATGTACATCTTTCAATGATATCATTTACATATACTGTTGTCTTGGTCTGAAAAGATTTCACTTTTTTTTGTAAACAATTTTAATATATTAAAATTAACACTATATACATTCTCTTATTATTCTAAATTTACTTTGATATATGAAAGAATTATTTTCATTACATTAATATTAATCACATGAAATAAAGCTATCAAAAGAATAAGAAAAATCTTTCTAATTCAGTCAACAGCCTAAAGCAGTAAGTGTAGATCAGAAAGCAATATTTCCACAGTATCATACACCCTACTTAAAGACACTTCACCAGCGTACATCCCTTTTAATGCATGACAGTGAATATGTGTCACTTAATTCTTTCCATTTCAGGCTTTTCCAACACTAGATAAAAGCAGTCATGTTTTCATTGACCTGATTCTGGGTGAAGAGAAAATCGAGACATCTCAGATTTTCACCTTGGGGCAGATAGGCCATTATCAGCCAGTATGGCCCAGAAAGTTCTTTTCTAACATTAGTTATAATATTTCCCAAATCTTATTAAACCACAGAATGACTGCATTGAAATGTTGATAAGGCAACATAAGAGATTTTTTCAACAAGGTGTCATTCTGATGTAGCAGAGGACTTACGAATGTGGTAGTGTACTGCTCAGGGGTCTGAAGTAATCACAGCAAAAAAAAGCTTTGTTGGCTTATTTTCTGTTCAGCTTGAACAGAAAAGCACAGTTATGAAGTTTCTTTGCAATTTTGTTTCAGTACTAATAAATAATTTCAAAGGTCATGTTAACAAGCAAATCATAAGGTGGATTGAATTTAAGGAATAAATAATCAACTTTGTACATTTCAAAGCATGTATGACAATCAATAAGGAAACATGTTGAAATATTTTCATTGTACCAGCTTTTTTCTTTTTAGGAGATAGGTGAATATTTGTTTCACTTCCTTTTTTTTTATTAATGTATTTCTACATTTTATACATCCACAAATTTATGTCAATATAGTGGCTATAATCCTCAGCTAAGCCAGCCACATTTGTTACAATTGTAGATGAGAGGCCAGGAAGATTCCAAATAGCCTAGGTAGCAGGAGTCCAGGAGAGCATTTCACAGTGGTATGGGCAGGCTGGTTAACCTTGTTGAGGTCCTCAACCTGCTGGTGAAGCTGGAAAATTTAATAAACTTCTAAATGACCAAATCTCAGAGTGGTTAAGAAAGAATAAGCAAATCAAAACTCTGGAAAATTCTCAAGCTCTAGATACATTGTGTTTGAAGACAAATTCACTAATTTGATTTTATTAGCCCTCAACCTAGCTTAGCTGTAGTTGAACTCCCTCTCTTCTGTAGAGCTGTTTTTATTCCTCTTGTGTTATCTCATGTCTGGATATTATTAGCTTATCAAAATAAAAATGCTGCTTTGACAAATTTTGAAAATGAAATCAGGGCAGAATAATCTGAAAATGCACGTGATTTGGTTTGGTCTATCCTGCATTGACCATGTGCATGCAGAAGGTAGTGATGATCAACACGTAGAGACCATAGTATGAACAACACAAAAAATGGTAGTACCAGCCCCCAACACAAACACTCCAGGAAGAGAAAATTAATCTTTCAGGATACAATTTTTGCAAATGAAGAGACATCACTGGATGTCTCTGAGTCTTTTATTATGAGCAAAATAGTGAAGTAGTTGTTTCCTAATCATTTTCATTAAGCTAGTCAAGATTTTTAGATCTCTTTCATATACTTCCTAAGTCATATCTTCTCTACTCTAAGCAGAAATTATTCAGTGTCTTTACTACTCACTGACCAACAACCGGTCAATGGTTTGTTCAATTCAAATGACCCAACAAGCTGTGTATTCATCATTCATATGAGGTATTACATGACTTCGAAGCTGTTATGGTTTGCCATACTTATATACAATATATTCACATTAAAAAAGATTTCTGGTATCCTTGATATTTTTGTCTGTGATTGTCTTGATCCTATGAAGTAACAACTCTTGTTATAATGTGATAGTAATTATCTCTTCCTTCCTGCTTATTCTGATGTGTAAAAGACTGTCATTTCCTTCCCATTCACCCCACCCTGATCATACTCAGCAGAGGAAAGTACAACCTGTCCTTCTCTCCAAAAAGTTCCACGTGATCTCACAGAATCACAGAATGACAGAATCATCTAGGTTTGAAGATCATCCAGTCCAACCATTAACCTAACATTAACAGTTCCCAACTATACCATATCCCTAAGCGCTATGTCAACACGACTCTTAAACACCTCCAGGGATGGGGACTCCACCACATCCCTGGGCAGCCCATTCCAACGCCTAACAACCCGTTCTGTAAAGAAATGCTTCCTAATATCTAGTCTAAACCTTCCCTGGTGCAACTTGAGGCCATTACGTCTTGTCCTATCACTTGCTACTTAGTTAAAGAGGCTCATCCCCAGCTCTCTGCAACCTCCTTTCAGGTAGTTGTAGAGGGCGATGAGGTCTCCCCTCAGCCTCCTCTTCTCCAGACTAAACAACCCCAGTGCCCTCAGCCGCTCCTCGTCCGACATGTGCTCCAGACCCTTCACCAGCTTCATTGCCCTTCTGTGGCAGGTGCATCCGCCCAGTGAAAACAGAGCTTCCTGGCTGTTGAAACGTGGCAGCTTTTGGCTGTCTTTGTTTTCAGGGTCTCGCGGTAGCTGAGACCTTTTGACCAATGGGAGCCGCTATTGACTACAGGTCAGATTCGGCCTGGGTATAAATGGAGTCCCCTGGGGGAGCCATTTTGAGCTCGTCCCCTGGAGCTGCACGCTGCGGTCAGAGGACTCTCCCCTTGGGTCAGGACGCTGCCCAAGGAAACTCCTCGAGGTACTTTGGGTCGGGACGCTGCCCTGAGCAGGTCCTCGAGGTTGAGAGCCCTCACTTTCTAGGTGAGTGATAGAGCGTTCTGGGTTGTCGTTAAACTCTAGGTAGTGAAGTTTTGTTTACGTTTGGGGTTGTCGTTAAACCCCTAGGCTGTGAAGCTTTGTTTTACGTTTTGGGTTCTCGTTAAACCCACGAAGTGAAGTTTTCGTTTGGGGTTGTCGTTAAACCCCTGGGGTGTGAGGCTTGGTTTTACGTTTCGGGTTCCCGTTAAACCCCAGGAAGTGAAGTTTTCGTTTGGGGTTGTCGTTAAACGCCCGGGGAGTGGGGCTTTGTAAAGTATTTCGGGTTATTGTTAAACCCCAGAAAGTTATTCTGTTCTCCTCTTGTGGACATCCGGATCTGTAATCTACGGAGAGCTGACTGGTGGTTTTATGGAAAAAATAAATCTATTTATTTTTTTAAATTGGTGGTGGGTTGCTTATTTGGAAGCCTCCGTAACACCTTCTCTGGACACGCTCGAGTAATTCAATGTTCTTTTTGTAGTGAGGGGCCCAAAACTGAACACAGGAATCGAGGTGCGGCCTCACCAGTGCCGAGTACAGGGGTAAGATCACTTCCCTGTCCCTGCTGGCCACACTATTTCTGATGGAAGCCAGGATACCATTGGCCTTCTTGGCCACCTGGGCACACTGTTGGCTCATGTTCAGCCGGCTGTCAATCAACACCCCCAGGTCCCTCTGTGACTGGCAGCTCTCCAGCCACTCCTCCCCAAGCCTGTAGCGCCGCTGGGGGTTGTTGTGGCCCAAGTGCAGAACCCGGCATTTGGCCTTATTGAAGCTCATACAGCTGGCCTTAGCCCATCGCTCCAGCCTGTCCAGATCTCTCTGCAGAGCCTCCCTACTTTCGAGCAGATCAACAGTCCCACCCAACTTGGTGTCATCTGCAAACTTACTGAGGGTGCACTCGATCCCCTCATTTAGATCATCAATAAAGATGTTAAACAGGAGTGGCCCCAAAACAGAGCCCTGGGGGACACCACTCATGACCGGCCGCCAACTGGATTTAACTCCATTCACCACAACTCTTTGGGCTCGGCCATCCAGCCAGATTTTTACCCAGCAAAGCGTGTGCCCATCCAAGCCACGAGCAGCCAATTTTGCCAGGAGAATGCTGTGGGAAATGGTGTCAAAGGCCTTACTGAAGTCAAGGTAAACAACATCCACAGCCTTTCCCTCATCCAATAAGCAGGTCGCCCTGTCGTAGAAGGAGATCAGGTTTGTCAAGTAGGACCTGCCTTTCATAAACCCATGCTGACTGGGCCTGATCATCTGGTTGTTCTGCATGTGCTGTGTGACGGTACTCAGGATGAGCTGCTCCATCAGTTTCCCGGGCACCGAAGTCAAGCTGACAGGCCTGTAATTTCCTGGATCATCCTTCCGACCCTTCTTATATATGGGCATCACATTGGCCAGTTTCCAATCTGTTCGGACCTCCCAGGTCATCCAGGACTGCTGGTAAATGATGGAAAGTGGCTTGGCGAGCACCCCAGCCAGCTCCTTCAGCACCCTCGGGTGTATCCCATCCAGTCCCATAGCTTGTGTATGTCTATGTGATGTAGCAGGTCACTGACTATCTCCTCCTGGATTGCAGGGGGGTTGTTCTCCCAGACTCTGCCTTCTGGCTGGGGAGGCTGGATTCCCTCAATACAACTGGTCTTGTTATTAAAGACTGAGGCAAAGAAGGCATTAAGCATCTCAGCCTTTTCCTCATCACTTGTTGCCATGTTTCCTCCTGCATCTAGCAGGGGATGTAGGGTCTCACTGGTCTTTCTTTTGTTGATCTGCTCACTAACTTTTCAAAGTAACACAGAACTTTTTTACAAAAAAAAAAAAAAAAACAAAAAAAAAAAAAACCTAAACTCTTGGCATCCACAGGATCCTCTGGCAACCAGTTTCAAATTCAATTAAACAAAAAAAATCTTCTCTTTGCTCTGAACCTGTAATCCAACTTCACTAGATGTATCTGAGTCTTTCAGTATGAGAACAAGAGTGAAGTACTAGTTTCTTAATAATTTTCATTAAGCTAGTCAAGTTTTTTAGAGCCTTCCTAAATCATATCATCTCTATCTCAAACAGAAAATATTCTGTGTCTTTATTATCCATGCTGTCCTTGTCTGTACTTTGACATTAAGGGGGAGGATGTAAAAAAGGAAGGAGATCAGAACTACATTGTTATTCAAGGTGTCAAGGCACCGATTAAACACAGATGAAAGAGAAATAATTACGATGGTTGATGATTAGGCAGATAGTATGAGAAGAGAATTTACTTAGGGGACAAGTGTTAAGGTACATTTACATTGTGGAAAACCCAAGCATTAAATAGTCTATCTTTAATGCTATGGAAAATCAAACACAGAAAAAGTTGGAAAATTTATAATATTTCTAAGATTATACAATTACTTAGGCAATCTTTCCTGGTTTTTAAGACATCATTTCTAATTTCATTTACATAGCTAAGTTTCTTACCTGCTGTTTGGTTTTTCTTTTTTCTTTCTGTCTTCTTTTTCTAAACTAAAAAAAAAAAAAAAAAAAAAAAGAAATAACAAAATATGAAAATGTAGCAAAAATCCTACACTTTATCCAGGAATATCACAGAATTTGCACTTAGCATTGTAATAGTCTATATTAACATCTGGTTATTATAAAAAACTTGGCCTCAAGGGTTTTTTCCTCACCAGCATATATATAGGATGAATGATATAGTTAAACATTTTCTTATATCCATGAACAATATTCCGTTTTTTGAACCAGAGCTTAGACAGGTACTATAAACTATAACCATGAGCTTGGTGATGTGGAATTTGTTATTCTACAAGGCTCAAGGCCAAAATATTTCATTCAGTTGTTCTGCACCAACAAGGTTTTCAATAGAGCTCGGCATATTATTACTCCCACTGCAATTCTTATGGCCAAACTTAGAAAAAAAACCCAACAGCTACTGCAGTGAGGCCTTTAAAAAATCTGGCAAATAGTAACAACCTGAAGAGCTGAAAATTACAGCTGATGACTTTGCAGTTTATTTTAGTTTATTGTTTACAATGAAATGAAAAATGTAATTTACTCCTATATTCTCCTTTTGTTTAGCAAAATAGGCACTTCTCTTATTGCCCCTCTGTTTCTAAAATGGAGTGATAAGTAGTATACATGTGTATACATATTAAGAAGATCATCAGTCTAGAACTGCTCAGTCTATAAATTCAGTTATGACAAATTTTAATAATTCTGTATAAAATTATTAATATTATATAAATTACAATTAATTCAAAATGCTAAACTCTTACTTCTTCAGAGGAACAGTAGAAACACTAATGTAACAAGCTCTTGTCATCGAGACTATTTCAGTGAAGATTTCAGATAGTTAAAGGAAAGGCATCAGGCAAACTACTTTTTGTGAAACATATTTCAGAAATTTTACTGTTGGAAACTATTCTGAAATATTATTGTATTCAGTTTATATGGCAAGTTTTTCACAGCAGAGAGGCTGCAGGGGT
Organism: Strix uralensis; assembly: GCF_047716275.1. Lineage (NCBI taxonomy): Eukaryota > Metazoa > Chordata > Aves > Strigiformes > Strigidae > Strix > Strix uralensis. The sequence continues at coordinate 114,497,410 of NC_133972.1, forward strand.
CGCTTCTGTGAGAAGATGTTAGAGGCTGCCCCCATGTTGGGCAGAGCCACTTCCAGCTGGCTCCAAGAAGAAGCTGCTACTGGTCAAAGGTGAGCCCATCAGTGACATTGGTAACACCTCTGTGACAACATATTTAAGAAGGAGTAAAAACTCTTGCACAACATCAGCCAGGAGTGAGAATATGTGAGAGAAAAAATTCTGCAGACAGCAAAGTCAGTGAAGAAGAAGGGGGAGGAGGTGCTCCAGGTGCTGGAGCAGAGATTCCCCTGCTCCCCCTGGTGCAGACCGTGCTGGGGCAGGCTGTGTCCCTGCAGCCCATGGACCAGAATCCACCTGCAGCCCATAGAGGACCCCACACTGGAGCAGGTGGATGTACCTCGAAGGAGACTGTGACTCCATGGAGACTGTGCTCTAGAGCAGGCTCTTGCAGGAAGTGCAGACCTGTGAAGAGGAGCCCACGCTGGAGCAGGTTTGCTGACAGGACTTGTGATCCCATGAGGGGACCCATGCCAGAGAAGCCTGTTCCTGAAGGACTGCACCCCATGGAAATGACTCATGCTGAAGCAGTTCTTGAAGAACGGCAGCCCACAGGAAGGACCCATGTTGGAGAAGTTTATGAAGGACTGTCTCCTGTGGGTGGGACACCATGCTGGAGCGGAGGAAGAGTGCGAGGAGGAAAGAGTGGCGGTGATGAATTGTAATGGCCTGACTGCAACCCCCATTCCCTATCTGCCTGTGTCACTCAGGGGGATGAGATCAAGAAGCTGGGAATGAAGTTGAGCTCAGAAAGAAGTGAGCAGTGAGGACAAGGTGGTTTTAGATTGATTCTTAGTTCTCAGTATCCTACTCTCTTATTTTGTTGGGTTTGTGTGTGGTGGGGGTTGTGATATCAGGGGAGGGAGCTACAAAGATGGCTCCTGTAAGAAGCTTCTCAAAGCTCCCCCAGCTTCAAGTCAGACCCGCTTCTGGCCAAGGATGAGACAATTAGCGACAGTGGCTATTTAACATATTTAAGAAGGAGAACCTGAGAGGAGGAGTTGTGAGGGAGATACCTATCCAAACATCGAAGTCAGTGGAAGAAAGGGGGAGGAGAGGGTGAGAGGTGTGTTAGACCAGAGACCCCCCTTCAGCCCATGGTGAGAGGGCAGTCTGTGCCCCTGCAACCCATGGAGGTCCATGGTGGAGCAGATGCCCACCTGTAGCCCATGGAGGACCCTATGCTGGAGCAGGTGGCTGAGCCTGAAGAACACTTTGATTCTGAGGGCAGCCCGCACTGGAGCAGTTCATCACTGGGAGGATTGCAACATGCGGGAGAGACCCATGCTGGAGCAGTTTGGGAAGAACTGCAGCCCGTGGGAAGGACTCATGTCAGAGAAAGTCATGGGAGGCTGTCTCCCATGAGAGGGACCCCACGCTGGAGCAGGGGAAGAGTGTGAGGAGTCCTCCCCCTGAGGAGGAAGAAGCAGCAGAGATGTGTGATGAACTGACCACAATCCTCATCTGACCCCTGCACCTCTAAGGGGGAGGACGTAGAGAAATTAGTAGCAATGCTGAGCCTGGCAAGAAGTGAGGGTGGGGAAAAGGTGTTTTTAAGATGTGGTTTTATTTCTCACTGTCCTACTCTGATTGGAAAATTAAGTGGTGGTGGTGAAATTAAATCGATGTTCCTTTTTTCTTCCTCAGTCAAATCTGTCTCTTGTCCCTGACCATAATGGTTGAGTCATCCCTCCCTGTCTTTGTCTCAATTCCCCAGCCTTTTGTTGTATTTTCTCCTTCCCATCCCTGAGGGGGAAGGAGTGAGTGAGCAGCTGCGTGGTACTCAGTTGCCCTCTGGGCTTAAACCATGACACTTATTAATTGGCAATAAATTAAATTAATCTTCCCCAAGTCAACTCTGTTTTGACCATGACAGTAATTAGTAAATGATCTCCCTGTCCTTATCTCAACCATGAGCTTTTTGTCATATTTTGTCCCCCTGTCCTGTTGAGGAGGGTGGGCACCTGGCAGCCAGCCAAGGTCAATCCACCACAACTATTAACGAACTATTTTTTAAGACTAGGTAGCATTTTCTCTTCAGAAGAAAAGTTCATTCTATGTGAGGTGTCTATTTTAACATACTTAGCCTGTTTTTTAAAGTAAATCAAATACATATAATTTTGCTGTCTCTCCAAGTGTCTTTGCCATCCTAGATACCTTTAAAACTAGTTGTCTAAATTCAGCTGAGCTTGGCAAGATAAGTGGAGACCTCAAAGACAAGATTAGATGTATTCTATGATCAGCCTTTTAAATTATTACTTTCCTCAAAGGAGAACGGACTGTCCAGTATGAGAGGCAGCACCTGCCTGGGGCTGATAAGTGCAGGAGGACAGTCTGCACAGTCAATGTTTTCTATTACTGGGAGGACATCCTTTCAGTTGCCTAGCAGTTGTGGTTTGAGCCCAAAGGGCAACTGAGCACAACGCAGCCACTCAATCACTCCTTCCCCCTCAGGAAATCAAACAGAAATCACAGTAGGACGGTGAGTATAAACACATCTTGAAAACGCCTTCCCCTGACCCTTCGGGCTCAGCCACCTGCTCCGGTGTGGGGTCCTCCACAGGCTGTAGGTGGGCATCTGCTCCACCGTGGACCTCCATGGGCTGCAGGGGCACAGCCTGTCCTCTCACCACGGGCTGCAGGGGGGTCTCTGCTTCTGTGCACCTCCCCCCCTCCTCCTTTTTTCTTCCACTGACCTCGGTGCTCACATAGGTGTCTTCCTCACAACTCCTCCTCACAACTCCAGCTCCTGCTCCCAAATTCCCCTTCTTAAATATGTCATTGCAGAGGCACAGCCACCATCCTTATTGGATCAGCCTTGGCTGACTTGGAGCTGGGGAGATTTGAGAAGCTTCTCATAGGGGTCCACTGCTGTAGCTCCTCCCCTGCTGCCAAATCCCATCACCACAAACACATACACAAATACAACAAACCAGTCAAAATGGGAAGTGATGTGGAAGGGTTTGGGAAGTGAGCACTGGGAAGAAGGAAAGAAAAAAGACTTAAGACACACATCTGTTCAAAAGCAGGCTTCATTAACTTGATTGCTGCAGAAATAAGTTATGTTCCTCTAATAATAGTTGATGCCATGATGTCAAATGTAAGTGAAGTCAAAGGATAATTAAAAAATCTATTGTCCTTAGTGAAGCACCTATTTTTCTCAGCCAATTAAGATTCTTATGTTGCATTGAAATAAACAAAAAACACTTGTGTCAGGAAAAAATATATTTCACTCAAAGCCAAATATCATCATCCATTAATAAGAGGAAAAAATACAAGACTTGTATTCTGATAATATAGCTATCCCACCTCTGTTGCCTCTGCTTGTGCTCTCCCTATAATTTCTATAAATGGTTCTCATCTTGCAGTAACAACAGTAGGACACAGAAAAAACAGCAGGTCAGACACTCTCTTTGTGTATTCAAATAAATGCTTAACAGACACTGCCTCTCTGATGGTAATTTCTTAATTAAGTTAATAGAGAAGAGTACTGTGGAAGCACATGTGGTGTGAAGAAAATCTCTCCCCCCATATCTCCCACAGAGGTGACAAACTCCACAAAATTGTAACTAAAGATATTGTAACTGTTTGCATCACAGTCTTACTCTTCTGTGTTACCTGATAGCATGATCAAAAGAGCTCTCTTTGATATATATATAAAGTTAACATAAGCTCTTTCATTAGTACATATTTCAGTCTAATAAAAGATATGCTTTCTCTCAAAAAATCTCAATTCTCTTTGTCCATGACAAGTTTATGCAGTGATGAATCAGTGTTTATGAAAGAAACACTTTAAATTGGTTTAAAATCCATACCTAATTTGAAACAACACCAACAAAAAATCTCATGTAAATGTGATAAATAAATGCACATATACAGTGTTACCCCTCAAAAATGCAAGTTAAAAAAAATAATTAGTAGTATAGTGGGAAATGCATTTCCTTATACAGTGTTAAACTCATGGAAGTGTGTCCCATCCAGTATAGTACAGGCTCATTTAGATTTAACTCCTATACCTGCAAGACAATGTATTGTGGTTTGGGACCACGTAGAGCTGTTCATTTGCATTGCAAATGCTTCCGAGAGCTTCTTTCTGAAGAGTGTTTAGCATATGGAATGATTTGCTCACATTTCATATTTCTTTGATAGTAAAATCCTGGAAGAAAGAGACAGTGACAGACACCCATACTTCTCTACCCATACTGCAGAAAAAAAAGGTGTCAGTGCTTGGGTTTATAGTGTTCAACTGATGTAGGCAATCCAGACTTGATCCTATGCTGAATATTTCTCATGAGAACTTCAGGACATACTTTTACAAATGTAATTTCCCTATATCCTGTTTGTAGATATTGGCTAATAATACCTCCATACCTAATAGTATGATGCTGGGGAAGAATATATTAAAGATTTCATGATGCTCAGATGCAAGTTAACTCACTGTCAGAGTTCTTCTATTTCAGGTGGTCACATATTAGGCTGTTTTATGTATTTAGCTATGTATGTGCTTATTTGTTTACACCTACATACAAAATAAATTAAATGTATCCTAGCTCAATACTAAGTATTAATGCTAACTGACACAGAATGGCCCACATCTCTGCCAGTAAATTGTCTTAGACTTCAATTTCAGGCAGCTGAAGGAAAACAGACTATTTGGAATGGTCCATGGACTGTTCTAATAGCTTAGCTGAACCCAGGAGTTTTTTAGTAAAGACAGCAGGTAGAACAGGGCAAATGCTACAAAAAGGCAATATGCTACAAATATGCTACAGATTTGTTAGTAATAGTGATCTCATTCTCATACTGATGTATCAGTACTGATACCACCCTAAAGTTCTGAGTAGTAACTTGAAGCCTACACATTGAAGCAGACTTTATTGCACTTTTGGAAAAGAATTAAACTGTGTATTCAGGAGACTTTTCAAGGATTTATCTGTATTCTATATATCTCCATCTGGTAAATGACCACATTTTCAATGTTCTAGAAAGAGGAGCATAAATTCATCCTTACAGGTCATGTATGCCCCACAGACTGCATGATAGGAATCCCTCTTTCAGACTGATGATATTCTCCATGTCAACAAGGATCCCGAAACATTTTTGAAGAACCTGGGACCTGAATTCGGAATTTTAATCTTGTAACAATTATCAGTCAAAGATTTGAGAAATGTCACTATTAATATGATTTCTTCACATCCAATGTCCAAGACACAGGAAGATCTTGCAGCAATTATTGGCAACTTCCAGAAACTGATATTGTTTTGAACAGACTTTATATCAGATGGAATGTGGTAGTTCCGACATTATTCTACAGTGTTGTGTTCTGTGCTTCACACAGAATAATTTCAAAAGATTATTTTAATTTCAATTTCCAGTTAAAGAAATATAATAAAACTTGTGCAAATGCATAATTACTCAAATATTTCAACAGACAGAACTTATACATTTTTATTCAAAGCTTGAAAGACAGAGATTCAAATTACAGTAAATGCCTTTAACTACTATCTGAACACAAGTTATTTAATGCAAACGGCTTTTTAAAGTCCAGAGATAATCAGAAAATTATATTTTCCTTTTAAGTTAAAGTTATCTAACAACAACAGAAATATTTGCAACGTTACAGGCTTTACTTACAACTAAAGTGCTCTCACATCATGTGTGCCCTTGTTTTCATGGAAAAGAGCAAATGAGATGGCCTGATTAAAGGATTCTTTGTCTTAAGAAAGGAAGATTTACAGAAAGCATAAAGCCACAATATAAAAAGATATGAGATCTTATTTGTGTCTTGAATTATTAGCTGCCACTTAGAGCATAAACAAATTAAAATAGTCAAAAAAGCCTATTTATATATTATTCAGACATTGCTTTCATTTCACCTTCTTTCAGGTACAGAAATGAATTTATTGTCTTGTACTTCAGCCTCAGCTCTCTCAAGATTTATACACGTTATGTAATATATATTCCCTGTTTTCAATGAGAATTTTTAGAGTGGCATTAATGAAGGATGATTGAAAAATGTTAATAGACTAGATATACATGAGGAAAAGAAAGCTTAGTTAAAAACTGAAATGTGAATTTACAATCCCATTACATGCATACATTTTTCTTTCTTTTCTTTCTTTTCAGTTAAAAATAGCTTTTCAATTAAGAATAAAACAAATGAAATTTGTAGTTTTAATTTTCATTATTTGGAATTGAAAAAAGAAAATAATTCAAAAAAAGCTGAAATAGAATTTTCCAGTCACCACTCATAGCTTGAACTTTATTTCTCAGGATCATTCTGTGATGTTTTTAAAGTTGTTTCTGATACCTGTTTGTAGGGGGTTTAAAATATCTGATTCTTCTATACTTGATCTTTGTATTACTAATGTAAATAACAATTAAAAAGCCATATTTTTTCTGAACTTTCCATAACAAACATTATAAAAGTAACATTTCATAGATTAAAGATTTGTTCCTTTTTCATATATAAATTTTTCTAAACATGGAATGGTAAACCATTTAGTCTGATCAGCAGATCACTAGCTAATTACTTCTAGCTGTGTGTCAGACACTTGTTTGTGTGTCTATTTTAAAAAATAGTTTTTCTAGACCCTTTCTTTTTTAAAAAAAAGTAAAATATGATTTTCCTACTTATCCCTTTTCACCACAGAACAACCAGAGCTGCAAGCATTGCAGCTGCTTCTAATCTTCATAGTTAGCTGCTTAAGCAGATGCACAGAAAATATCTGTCTGCAAGGTGATTCCCTCCCCCATTTCCCATACCTTCATGTCCTACCATTCTTCTAAAGCTTTTTTGCTGGCTATAGCCCACTGAAATTCAAATGATCAGAAAACAGCTTTCAGATGTTTTCAACATCAAATATTCTAATTTCTTCATTAGAAGAAAGGTATTTTGAAACTTACCACAAAAACTTAGAGAGGGCCACCATCTCACAGGTGTCTGTGATCCCCTGAAAAGAGGAAGATCAGCTCCCAAGTCTTCTTGTCAATGTTTTTAAAAAAAATGGAAGTGAAGCATTCCAGCAGCAAACTTGAGAGTAAAATTTATTTCAGGATATTTGACAAAGCAAAAGTGAGACTCTACCTCTGTGGTTTACCTTTCCTTCTAGTCCCTGCCACCTGCCCTTTATTAATGGCAGATTGGTGATTTCTTTTTCCCATTCATAAGTAGTTTTCAGTAGTCTAATTTATTCAACATAGCTGTTATCTTCTCTGTGATTGTTTTTTTTACCTTTCCAGTGCAAATGCGGTATTCTGATATTTGCTAGTTGCTCAGGGCACTCACTCACTCTTTTTTTATTGACTCTATCTAACTATATACCACAACTGATTTTATGTCAGCAGAACTCTGGCAGTAAGTGTCAAACAAAATACTTTTGAAGAGTCATATCTTATATGAATGGTTATTTTTCTAACAAATAACTGCTGCTAGGAGTTAAAAGATGCTTTAGTATCTTTGCCAACAGAGCTATACTCCTAAAATTATTATTAGATTATTTTTTTGGGGAGGTGGGTAAGAGAACCTGAGTTTCTGAAAAGCACCAACTATTTGAGCTACACTTTTTGCTGTCACTGTTGCTTCTAAATTGAAAAATAAACCTGAATACGTTTTGATTTTGATGAACAAAATATTTATGTGTGTTGGCAGGCATTGCTATATTCCATGCATAAGCCAATGGAATTTACCTTACATAGGCTCAGATGTTAAATATAAATATGAAAAAAATCAGAGTGTTCACAGCAGAAAGCTTGACTGATTGTTAAATACAGAAGTTATCAGGCATCACCATGAGGGAACGGTTCCTATTCTGAAGTCTCAGAATGTTTTTTCTTGTATTAATAGTTTCATTCACTGTCATTTTGAGGCATCTTGGAAGTGATTCCATCAACATGATTTTCATGCAGTTTTGATCAGAAGAAAGTATATCAAACCATGAAATTGCTGCTGACAAAGAAAAACTTCCATCACCTCATAACGTGTTATAATACAAGCTCAATATCAGACAAATAAAAGAAGAAGATTGAAGGAACAGCTGTGTTTGGATGATACAGGTTTCTTTCCCCCCTACTGCTTGTACAGTAAGAAACTACAGAATTAAAATTTTGAAACAAGCTGTTTCTTTCTCTGCATTAACTCTAGTAATCCAACACAAATGAATAAAGTACCAGTGTGCACAGAAAAGTCCAAATCAAAGGTTTAAGATGCTTGGCAAGGTGTCTTTCTGGGAAAAAAGCTGCTCTGATATAATAATAATGTAATGAACTATTCATAAGATCTCTGTCACTTCAGACATTAACATGAACACTTGCTGAGTAAATGATTTTGAGAAATTTCAATTTCCTTTTATTTATTTTGCTTACTAAATTGGGAGTGTAAAAGCAAAATTCATTATTATGTTTATCTTTTGCAAGCACAGATTAAATCTGCACTATCCCAAGTGCCTCCCTTTTGCTTTAAATTGGTTGCTGAGACAAGAATGGAACTTGTGTTGCAGAAACACTAAGTATAAGAAATGTATAGTTATTTTCTGAACATTGTTTACTACTCCACAGATTATCCAGTTATATTGAAAGAAATTGTATTAACAAGTACTGGAAGTAGCATTATTAAAATTTTCTGTGTATTCTCCTATAACAGTACTGCTTATACTTAACTGCATTTTACTTCTATTGGTTATGATAAGTTTACAGAGAAACTATTTTTCCCTGGTTTATTTCTCAATTTGGTATGACAATTCCTAACGCAAAAATATGCTGAGGTTGTGTATACCAACTGACCCAAGAAGGTGCTATTTACAAGTCACATCATCATAACAGGGAATTCCAGACAGCAAAGCGCCAGCCTATCTTCTAAGAATGATGACTTTGCACATCCAAAATATAGCTATCCCATGATGTGGTCAGAGGAGGCAGAAGAAATGTCAGAGGTGACTAGAGCAGGCAACTATTCCAGCAGACTCCAGAACTGATGGGAATGGCACTTGGAAGCAAAATTTATGTAGGGTGCTTTCTTTCATCAGGGCCAAGCCTTAGTCCAGCTCAAGTCTATTTTAGGAACTCCTACACATCTGAAATATAAGCAGAGCCAGATGATCCTTGTGAACTGACTCAAAACATAGATTGGCATCCTTTCTAATTCCAGCCCTTATCAGCATGTATCAATTCTCACTGGACTGAATCCCAATTCCAGCCCTGCTCAGAACTAGAGTGTTAACATCAGTTTCTTCATAGGAACTGCTGCTTAAAGCAAATCTGAACATGGCCTCATGTTGTGTGCTGACACCGGATCTGTAATCAGGGAGATAGCATCTTTTGGACCTTAAAATGGGTTTGTACCACAGTATTTTCATAGTCCAGCTTTAAAATCATCTATACTTCCAGAACTACTTGGCTAGTATAATCTTTAGTGTTAAGAACTACTAATAAATAATACATGCAGTCTGCATTTTATGAAGGTAGAGATGTGATTATTAGCATGTACCTGCAAGTTAGACACTAAGGTTCTAGTTCCACCATCCAGAAGGGGAAATATGAAAGCATACATCCCCAAGGTGTAACAATAAGGCAGGACTTTATCTGGCTGTCATAGTAGCATAGAACAATGTCATTTCTAACTCATTGGATAGAAAACCAAAAACTTTTCAAATTAAATACTAATTTTGTTCAAGGTCACCCATAGAACATGGAGAATAATAGCATATTTTATCTTATAACTATCTTCCGAGAACAATAATTTAAATTTTATTCAAGCACAATCTGGTTGAGAATATGACCTAATTAAGAAGACTGAGAAGGAGCAACTTCCTGCATGTGAAAACATTTAAGCAAAGAAAGATAACTCAACTTAGAACACATCTGGAATACATGTACAGTCTATTGAAAAGTTTTCTTCAGGTATTAAAATTTTTTTATTGAATAAACCTAATGGGGAGACATTTCTGGTACAAAAGCCAGACAAAGAAATAAACATTTATCTCAGTACCCAACTCTAGCCTGACCTAGAGTCATGAAGTCTAGGTGACCAGCTGAAATTTTTCCAAGAGTTCATGCTTCATTTGTAGTAAAGATTAGAGATGCAGCAGATGCTCATATGGGTTTTTCAAAGATGTCTTAAAGCTGCAAAAATAAAACAATGCAAAAAGCTGTAACTGCTAAAGATGAGAAAACAGCAATAAAGACCAATAGGAAATATACATCAATAAACTGTGATTCTTATCCTGGAATTACACCAGAAGCTTCATCACCTAATTCAATAAGAAATATCCATGCTACTCAGAAAACACCTGTGCAGAAAAACAGCTCACATTTTCAAAATGCCAAGGAAAACCAAACATTGTTTTTCTTACTGCATTTTGGAAGACCTCTCTATGTTCTACATATTCAATCACAGTATTGTTTCAGATTGCAGAAAGTATCTTGTCTATGAAAGTCAAATCCTCCCAGAGGTTTGGACTTTTAGATTCTCCAAAAACAGGACACAAGTTTTGAAAATTTGCCCTATATTACAAAGATACATGAAATAAGAGAGAACAAAAACTTGAAATATAAGAAAATATTCACATATATAGAAAGGATATAGAAAAACTTGGTTTAGGAAAGTCAGGAAAATTCCTCAGAGAAACAGTTATTTTGGCTAAACTACTTAAAAATTTGATAGTCCAAACCTGCAAGAGCAGATGGTAGTAAAGTAAAATTCTCAGTAGAGCTTTGGGAAAAAAGGGGAGGGAAATAATTTTGGTGTTTCCACTATCCACTCATTATTCCTCAGTCTTAACAAGTTTAAATCTTAGAACAAGCCAGAGTTTGTCCCCAAGCATAGAAATGGTAAGCTTGTTAGATATTGAAAACCTAAATGCCATGCACTAGTAGAAGATGGATTTATATCACCAACTTTAACAAGAGGTTGGGGAGCCAAAAACATATAGCACAATCTAACCAGAAAAATGACACAGTATGGAAGCCAAGGCTAACAAAAGTTTGAGGAAGTAATTTTTTTTTTTTTTTAGTTAGAAAATAAATTATTTTAAAGAAAATATATACATAGGGATGTGGAAATCCTACAGTGCATAAATGTGAGGTATTCAGGGGGAAAGGTGCAAGAAGTCAAATAAAAGTAGAAACAGTGAAATAATTAAATAGTTACAAGAAGACTTTTTAACGAAAAATTCTGACAAACTGCCAAAGTCATCATAATAAACCACACACAGAATATCAGCCACAGATCTGATGTGGTTACTGGCATCCCATCTAGAAGGCACATGCCAAAGGGGGTATTGAGGAAACAGGAAAGGAAGTGAGCAAAGCAGCAGTCCCACAGAAGGAAGCTGCTTATGGGGGTGCTTATATGGCCCCACCTTGGCAAATAGACTGGATAACAGCACCGGTAAAACTAGGAAAGCTAGTCAAAATAATGTGGCGTGGATAAAATAGTCTGGGAGAGTATTTCCCAAAAAAATGTCATTTTTAAGAGGAAAATGACCAACGACCAAATTAAAGAGTAATTAGAGAATTACAGTTTATTACAGTGACTTCTGAAAGAAAGAAGAGGTCACCTTGAAAAGGAGTGTAAAAGAAACATGATCATTTGGAACAGAACGGGAGAGACATTGGGGAGGGAAGGAAAAGCGGCAGTACACCAGGTTGGGCACTGCCAGCATCGCTACCTCTGCCTGGAACAGACAGAGCACCCTCCTGTGGGACAGGTGCTGGGAGCAGCCTGCACCCCACTCATGGGGGAAATCTGATCAGGGAGTATGACTGTGATCTTACAGGGACTTTCTCACCAGCACACGTGTTGGGGGGTCACAGGGTGCAGGATGGGTGCAGGTAGAGCCAAAGCATCATGTATCCTGCAGGAGGGTCTGCAGGCAGCAGGACACAGCACTCCTCAATGAGAGGATGCATGTCTGTAACACACATGGCTTGTGTCTGTGGAGGGGCAGTGCTCATAACATGGCATTAGACCTTCAGAGGATCAATTATAAAAGAGTGCTTAGAAATTTGTAGCCATTTACTAACATTTCATAATGTCTGGTCTTGTGGTTTATCCGTTGTGTTACTGATATTGATCCTGGATGTATAGTTCACTGTTTGCAAGTTAATTGCATGTCGTTAGCAAACCAATAAACCATTTCAGATTCGATTTGGTTTAAACTGTATGAATTGAGCAGTTTTTCTCTGTGACAGCAGCTGCCTCCATTACCATAAGGCATTCTGAGATTATCTCAGAAAAGATTGTCTCACTAAAACACTGAAGTGGAGAGGAGGAAATCCTCAAGGACAGAAATGAGGTTTGTAACAAAATGGCCTGTGGATATCTTGGATAGATCCATAGACACAGCAAACAGCACAGTACTCATAAATTAACTTGAAGAACTTAATCAACCAGCACTTTACTGCTGAAGAGGGTGTTTATGAAAAGCTTTATTAAAAAAATTTCCCCCACAAATATTCTGTGGCATCCTTTTTGTTTCTACAAACCTGCTACTACTTAAGTTACTTCGGTGACAATTGTAAATCTGACAGTTATTTAAATTAATCCCTTCTTGATTGCAAGAATAGCAATAATTTACAGTGTAATCTCTGCAGTTAGTCATACCAAACTGCATCATCTATTGACTTATCTGGCTCTGTATGAAATGTTTTTGGCCTATGGGTTGGGGTTTTTTTGGTTTGTTTTTGTTGTTGTTTGGTTGGAAATTTTTAAATAGTAGTGGGAAGAAAAAAAAACTTTTCTTCATAACAAACAAGGACCTTGGAGCTAGATCTTTTCCCCAGGAGGTAGTTTGCAGTATATAGCAACAAATAGCTAAAGATACCTTCTATAATATGCATGTATTATATATGGATTTGTATTTCATATTTTCTAAATCCAACCAGGCTTTAAAATTGCTTTACAGAAGTAATTTTCTTCTGGTTGCACCTGAAACATCTCCTGAAAACTTCCTTTGAGTGCTGAGGGCAGGGGAGGACACCAATATGTTAACTTAGCTATAATCAGATCTACTGTTCCATGTAAGTAGAAATTTTCCACACAGCATCTGTAAAATAAATTATTAGTTTACCGTTAACTCTGAAGCAGTCAGATTGTTTTTCTTCATAATTCACAGTGTCAGGTATTTTACTTCTTCTTGTATTTTTGTGCCATGTGAAGAATAAAAATAACACTCTTCCTTACAGCCACAGAGAAAAAAGGATTTCCTTACTAGCCTTATAACGAACAATGTCTCTCTCAGCATGCCTCATCACAGAATCACGGAATCACAGAATCATTCAGGTTGGAAAAGACCCTTGGGATCATCGAGTCCAACCATCAGCCCTACTCTACAAAGTTCTCCCCTACACCATATCCCCCAATATCTCATCCAAATGACCCTTAAACACATCCAGGGACGGTGACTCCACCACCTCCCTGGGCAGCCTATTCCACTGTCTAACCACTCTTTCTGTGAAAAATTTTTCCTAATGTCCAGTCTGAACCTCCCCTGTTGCAGTTTAAAGCCATTCCCTCTTGTTCTGTCACCAATCACCTGTGAAAAGAGACCAGCACCAACCTCTCTACAATGTCCTTTCAGGTAGCTGTAGAGAGTGATGAGGTCTCCCCTCAGCCTTCTCTTCCTCAAACTGAACAGTCCCAGCTCCTTCAGTTGCTCCTCATAGGATCTGTTCTCCAGGCCCTTCACCAGCTTCGTTGCCCTCCCCTGCACTTGCTCCAGCGCCTCAATATCTCTCTCGTATTGAGGTGCCCCAAACTGGACACAATACTCAAGGTGTGGCCTCACCAGTGCAGAGTACAGGGGGACTATCACCTCCCTACTTCTGCTGGTCACACTATTTCTAATACAAGCCAGGATGCCGTTGGCTTTCTTGGCCACCTGGGCACACTGCCGGCTCATGTTCAGCTGTTTGTAGATTTGAATCCCCAGAGCCTTCTCTTCCACACAGCTCTCCAGCCACACCTCCCCAAGCCTGTAGCGATGCATGGGGTTGTTGTGGCCCAAGTGCAGGACCTGGCATTTGGCCTCCTTGAAGCTCATCCTGTTAACGTTGGCCCACTGATCCAATCTATCCAAGTCTCTCTGTAGAGCCTCCCTATCTTCATGCAGATCGACACTCCCACTTAACTTGGTGTCATCGGCGAATTTACTGATAATGCACTCTGTGTCCTTATCAAGAGCATCAATAAAGATGTTGAACAGAAATGGTCCCAACACCGAGCCCTGAGGAACACCACTTGTGACTGGCCACCAGCTGGATTTATCTCCATTGACCACCACTCTCTGGGACCGTCCATCCAGCCAGTGCTTGACCCAGCAGACCGTTTGCTCATCCAGGCCATGGGCAGCCAGTTTTTCTATGAGAATTCTATGGGGAACTGTGTTGAATGCTTTTCGAAAATCCAGGTAGATAATATCGATAGCTTTTCCCTCATCCAATAGTCGGGTCATTTTGTCATAGAAGGCCATGGGCAGCCAGTTTTTCTATATCTTTAATCTTCTAGTAAAACAAGCATGATTTTAAATAATTTAAACTGAAAATAGGTAGTCTGGATACCACTACAGCTGAAAAATAAGTCCTTGCAGCAAGCATTAGAGAATTAAAATGGCAGTTAATAGCTAAGTCAGTTTCTAATTGTCTAAAGATAGTTAATATCTAACATAATAAAAACAACAGGTTTTTATCACACAGTCTGACACATGACCACTATCTTTGGCCAACCTATGGAAATAATGGATTTTTCCGGGTTGTAACCAAAATAAAAGTGATTAAACACTGTTCCAAATCAGGTAGATGTTTTGTCCTAAAACAAAAAAATTTAAAAACAGGAATCCAGATTTGAAGCCAAAAATTAAACACACATTTTAAAGTGAGACCCTAATGATTGCTTTCATTCACCCTCTCTTTTGTCCCTTCTCAGTCTTTCAACATTTGCAAATTTGGTACTTACAAACCTTTGTTCTGAACTGTATTGTTTTCAGTATTCTCTGTGCACCAAAAGTACTCTATTCAGCTTTGATTCTTCCTGTTTGAATATTCTGTTATAGAAAAAGTCAGTAGGGGAATTCCCAAGAGTGGAGTCAATCAATTAGAATGAGATTTTACCAATCAGACAATTCAGAATGTTGAGTTGGGAAGCTAGGAATAATTTCTAGCTAACAAAGTAGAAAAAGTTCATGCTGAAAAAAAGTGGGACAGAGAAAACCAACAAATTTTAGTAATCTTTTATCTAACTTGACTCAGAAGGTGTTTTCTTAGGAAAAAGCCTCATTTAACTAGAGAGCATAAAAGCAGTTGTACATGGACAGAACTAAAAATCTACCTAAGCCAGCATCCTGTCTTCAGCAATAGCTACAAAGAGATATGTAAAGAAGATATAAGGTATACAAGAAATGAAGAAGATAGATGGCATTCTTCTTTAGAACTTGCCTATTTTCCACGATTTGTAGCTCTGAAAATTCTTAGGCCTGTCATAATTTCTATGCAACCTTCAATGGACTTATGAATGCATGAATTCAGATTTCATGAATTAATTTAATCTTCCTTTGACAGCATATAACATTTTAGTGGGCATGCTCTCTGTGGGCAAAGGATTTTAAAAAGTGGTTTAAACAGTCTCTTGCTTTGACAGATTTTGGTTACTGGTTCTGCCAATGAAGTTACTACTACTAAACTCAAATCAGATGACTCTATGATTTTTCAAAGCCAAAAGGATTCAGAGGATAAGTCACATTAACTTAGATCCACTGATTTAAGCTACAAAAGCTATTCTGGAGAATCCCATTGACTACATTAATGCTGCTTTGCTTTGCACTGAGTCAGTCTCTTGTTCAATTTAAACCTACACAGTATTTGGGCGGGCAGATTTTATCCTTAAACTAACCCTACAAATTAAGAAAATGCAAATGGTGAAATAAAGCAAAGAAAATCCTGGAGTTTGCCCAAATCCTCATAGAAAGCTTTGATTACAATAAATGATGGGTTTACTGAGGCTTACCGAATGTTCTTGTTATTAGAATACTTTCCCTGTAAAAGGACAATAAATGCTTCAATGTTTTTTATTTTGTTCAGCCTTTTGTTAGGCTCTTGCCTAACAAAAAAGTGTAAAAATAATTTCTCTGTTTTGAATTCAACTCATAAGAGCTGTTAGACTTTTGTTGCCCTCATAGGTTTGCTGTCTGAGATTAGGGCAGGTGATGCCTTGAGAATGTCGTCTCTGATTGTACAAATACATTCAATCTCCAGTCCTCATTATTTCAGTCTTCATAAAAGAATCTTCTCCCAGACATCTTGTTCTTTTCCTTTTCTTATTTCCTATTATTTTGCCCTTCCAAAGCATTCTAAAGAAGAGAATATTAGTTCAACCTTTTACTAAAGTCCTCCCAATCTTTCTTTATATTTTCCAAGTCCATCTTCTTTCTCCCCTTGCAGACAGACCTAGCATAAGCCATTTGTCTCCTTTGACATTTATATTACTTTTTAAATAATAAAAAAAAAGTTGCTTCGGTATAAAAAAAAAAAAAAAGAAGAACAGGTTACTTGCGTGAATGAATAGTCTCCAAGTAAAAATTTCACAACTAAATAAGGAGTCACTTAACTAGGATTTTAATGCTTGTAGCTTTTCTTTAAATTAGCACAGCTCTGTTTTGTAAATCTTGCAGTATATACTGCTTATCAGAACTAAGTAAAAGGTACTGATAGAGTTGATCTCACTCTATCCTTTAAATAAATGGCTTGATGTCTGAGCTCCACCATAGTAGATATTTCTCAAGAATTGAGTGCACATCCTACTTTTGGCTTGCTCCCTATGCTTCATTGCATTGAGACAGCTCTTTTGATATATATAGGCTTCCTTTACTCTTACAAAACATATGCAAATAAATGATTCATCATGACCTCCTGACCAGCTGTACTTGACATAGAAAACTACAGGGCATGACAGATTGCAGACAGAGGTCTATTACACTTCAGTGTATATATCCTTCATTGTAGTTTACTATCATGGATCAACTTCCTAGGTGTAACTGCCAGCCTGGGACAATGACTTGTAGCACTATTTTGAAAGAGATATTTAAAATGTTCATGACGGACTCTACCATCATAAGAGATGGCTCAGAGAATGTAACATCACTTAAAAAAAAAGTTTCATGGAAGCAACAGACCCCCTGATCTTAAAGAGTAAGAAAGGTAAAAAGTGAGTCAATGTTTTCTCTTGTTGCAAAAGATCACAAGAAAAGATCTAAAAACCTGAAATAAAGAAAAAATCACAGATGTTTTATTTTCTAAGCAGTTTCATAAAGAGCACAACCCTTTAGTAAATAACTTTAAAATTATGAGGCATGAAGGTAAACTTGATGCTGACTTTCAAGGTGAATTATACAACCAGTTGTATATAGGAATGAAAATTTCCATTTTGCCATATTTCTGTGTTTGTGTACATTATACAGAGGTTTTCAAGACTCATTACGGAGGCCGAATTTTTGATAGTTTCAGTATTCTAAAGGTATTAGGCCTACTGAACTTGAGTATAGCATAGTTATTCATGTGAGACAATGATATATTAAATTTCAACCTTGATAAAAGTCAGCCTCTTATTACATGCAATTGCAGATAATTTCCTGTCCGTCGACTCTCTCTGGAATCCAGTCAGATTCTGAAGTGAGGCTATGATTTTGTCCTTTCCTTTTTTTTTTTAAACGTGGTAAGTGGGACAACTATAGAGATTCTGTTCACCCACAGTCTTTGAAAGACACGTAGATGTTAACTTGTGAGTTTTCCTTGTAAAAGAAGATTTTACAAGGAAACACTGTAGATTTACATGAGGTCAGCTTGATTCATTTTCAGAATAATTAAATACAATTGATAGAGAGCTTTAAAACAGATTTCATCGAAACGGTTTGCTGTTTTCTGAAAACATACTATTCACTATTCATATTGGATACGTTTGAGGTCAATATTAAGAAGCTGGAGGTATTCTAATTACAAATCATCTTGCATAGCCTTCTTTGCAAATTGGCAACATTTTCCCTACTGGAAGGCCTGTTATTCTTGTATTGATTTAATAAAGTAGCCTGCTTTATTTATACAACACATTACCTGAATGTGTGCTCATCTATAATGGTAATTTGAGGTTAATAGAACCTGTATGTTAGTGCTGGTTCAACTCAGCCAGTTGCTATTACTGTTTTGAGGCAATAATTTATTCAGACAAGTAATAGTCATCTCTCCTACTTGAGGAGCAGAGGCACCTCTTCAGACACTGATCCAGGGGAGTCACAATGGTTTCAGATTCAACCGTCATAATTCAGAGGCTAGAAAGAACAAATTAGAATTTGAAAGACTGGCACTGCAATTGTTAGTGGGAGTATAATTTAGGATGAAAAACCAACCCAGGGCTAAATTCATACAAATTAGGAGTTGGAGTTTAACTGAAGCCAGTCAACATCAGGGAGTGAAAAGAGGTCTTACGACAGAGTATACAATCGGATGTGTGCCATATGTTTATCAGGACCAGAAGGCAAAGCAAAGGATGAGATGTCACTAGTAAAAAATGAAGGATAACAAGAATTTGCTCTACAAGTGCATTCAGTGTAACAAGAAACTGAGGAAAGGATTACTCTGTCGCTCAACACAGGAATAGAATGATAAACAAATCATGTCAGGAAATATAGCCTTTACTGCCTTTTCTGCTTCAGTCCTTGGGAACAGATCAGCTGAGAACAAACGACTGCTTGAAAGCTTGTAGCTTCAAATAGTGCAGAAACAGAAAAATACTTCTTTGTGACCTTGTTTTTTTAGGATAGAATTGCAGCTTTCTGATTCAACAAATTACTTATCCTGACTTTCCTAAAACTTTCAATGGAAATGCATGATATTATAATAATCAGATGTGAAATAGATGAAACTACAACAGTGTGGGTGGAAAACTGGTTAGGAAAGCTGATTCAAAAGAGTAATTATCAGTAACCTGTTATTATGATGGAAGGATTTGATTGCAATTCCACGTGACAAGGAGGATGAAAGAGAATGCATATTACTGAATTTGCTGATAAAAAGAAAATCTGGGAAGGACTGCAGGGACACTAGAGGACAGAATCCAAGTTTTAAGTAAGGTCAAATTTGTGAAATACTTCTTTAAAAATATCAATAGGGGCAATAAAAAGCGCTGTGCCTATGCAGGAACAACCAACTACAGAAATACAGAAAGAGGAATAAGGGGATGGGTAGCACAGTGGAAGGAGTTTGGGGCTTTAAAATGGATCACAAATTGAACAAGAGACAATAATTTCACATTCTTACTAAAGAAGGCATGTGCCATATTGGGATGTATCAAAACAAATATATCCAATTTTTATCAAAATTAGGCATCAGCTTGATTATTCTGCTCAGTCTTGGCCATGGTACTTCAGAAAATGTGTAAGTCAGTATGAGAAAGTCTAGAAGATGGCAATGAGGTTAATCACAAAGTTTCAAACCATGACTGACTTAAGAGAAAAAACTGAAATAACTAGGTCTGGTTTGCCTTTCTTTTAGACTGGAAGTTAGCTGGCAATTCTTTGAAGAATATTCTGGCTGATCAAATGATGGAAAATGGGTTTAAACTGCAAGGTAGATGCAGGTTAGTTTTTAAATATTCTTATGGTAAGGAACCTGAAGCACATTATTATCTGTCTTGTTGAGTACTTGTTTGTCAAGTTTTTGTTGCAGTTTAATTTGATTTCTTTTATTCTGGGAAAGAAATCATCTTATTTTTAAAATCCTTTCCAGATTTATGCTTTGGTGATGTCCTAGAAATCTAGCTTGTGACGGAGTAGCTGGAATCAGCAACAAAGAGGGGCCAGAAGACATAACTGATTGTATAAGGAGCAAAAGGCAAAGGTATCTTACCTGGTAGGATGCCACATGGGATGATGAGTTAAAATAAAAGCAGTGAAAATGTTGTAAGAGTTACAATATTAGTGAAACTGGTATAAATACTCAGCAACAATGAAACAGCATGGAAGGGTATAAGGAAAACAGGCATATAGCAGGCAGTAATGGAAATCCAAAATCACTTCTTAATTTTTTTAAAATTTTCTTGAGTTGGAGACACAATGTTTTCCTTTTTCTGATTGGTTATTTCAATTTTTTTTTTCTTCTTATTTTTCTCTTGTTCTTTTACCCAGACCAGGTCTGTTTAGTTATCCTGCTATTAGAAATAGCTGATCCACAACATTAAAGTACAAGTGATCCAAGACAGAGAAATGATCACAGAGAATAGCCAAGCCCCATGGTTACACTGGTGAGATTCTCCCAGAATGGCAGATTTTAAATGCAAAACAATCTTTCCTTTTCTAATTTTAGTTTTAATATTCTCTTTTCCTCATGATCTCATTTCAGACAGCATATTGAAAAACAATGTAGTGGGTTTACTACTCACAGTTCACTGAGTTTTGTACTACTGACATGTAAATTACACCATAGAAATAAGAACTGCAGTTAGGGAATATGAGACTTAAATATCGACCTTACCAGTCACAGAAATGAGTGGCAAATGAAATGAAAGTCTTGTATACAAGAACACCTGCTTCATACTGTCATGTGCAGCCAGAAAGTAGGCAGAAGCACAGAGTGATAATAAATATGCTGCATTTCTGTTTGTCCAAATGTCAGATTATCCTGAAAATTCTTTGCAGATCACAGCATAAACTGAGATTAAGTGGGATGTTCAAAACTGGTGGTTTAGGTTTGCATCAGACAAAACAGCATAAAGAATATCTAACAATATTTTCAGACTCTGTTTATTAGGTCCCACAAAAAAAGATAATGACCAATTAACTTTCCTTTCCACCGTATGCTTTTTCAGTGTCAGTTCAAGGACTACGGAGATAGTTTAAGACGTCTTTCTCTAACTCCACTACAATCTTGAACAAACCCCAGATTTAACCAAACTTGTTTACTGATACAGGCTTGTAGCTAAAAAGACACTATGCATTTTCTTAAGCAGAAACAAAATGAGAAACAGTGCAAGTGTATCAGAATTTAATTCCATAGTATTTCAAGACAAGGTCAAAGAAGGAAGATAAAAATATAAGTATTTTTTCAAGATTTTTCAGGTATAAACTTCCAGATAATCTAGACAGGCCCACATTTGGTCTAAAAATACGGCGATACTTCTGACAGGTTTTAACAAGAACAGGGCCCATAACTTCTTCAGAACAATGCTTGTTTCATCCTTACCCACATATAGTTGAATTTCATTCACTAAAGCTAGAGTACCTCTTGGAAGAAAATGCCATTTTGTAAAAAATAGATAAGGGAAGGGTTTTACATAAATCAGAAAAATTAGTGTAGAACTGTATATGCTAAACCAGAAAATTACGTTTCATTCAGACATCATTCAATAGATGATTTCATTTCCCTCTCCTCTTCTTGATGCTGAGGGCTGGACAATTACAGTTGACACAAGTGCCTGGGGGATAATTCCAAGCATGAACCTCAAATCACAGCACAATTCTAATCCTGGAGTACATTACATTGCTGCTCTCAGGAAGGTCTACATTTTCAGATATGTACATTTCAGTGAAAAAATAGTCTAGTTCTCTCTGCCTTGCTCTATTGATCTCAATGGACTTTATTCTTAATAAATATTTCTCCGTTTTTAGAGTAGCCTGCACACAAAAAAAGCAATGGGAGTGAAAGAAATTGGCTTCACTTACAGTCATATGATTTCCTCAGAAATTATTCCACCTTGGGAAATTTCATCTTCAAAACTTAAATTAGTGCCTGCAGTACAGAACACAGAACTGTAAGCTTAATTTTTTAAGTTTTCTATAGCCTCATATATGGAAAGTATTTGAAAACCATTCTAGAGATATTAAAAAAAAAAACCAACCAAAAACGTTTTATGTTGAAAGGAAGAATGTAGAACAGCTAGTAGGGAGAAGAGTGCTCTTTATAAAAAACAAACAAACAAATAAACAGTGCATCAGTAAAGAAAGTACTGAACCGGACCTCTTCTTTTTCTGTCTTGAACAATAGCAATAAGAGGTCAGTTTTGCTTTTAAAAATGGAAATTAGAAAGGCACTGTTGTTCAAACTCTAATTTCCATTTCAGAACCTTTTTCTTCCATGCAAGTCTAATAAATTCAGGAAGTACAAAGAGAAGGAAAGAGACACAGAAGTATTGTATAGTAATTTCCTTGTATTTGGGGGTTTAGCCTCTGTTCCTGGACCAGATTAAAAGTGGATGTAACATTTTGTCTTTGACTTGGATGATACTTCACACTCTGCCAGATTCCATTTTTGGAAAGGAAAAGTTCCTGTTGCAACTGCATTTTCTTTGACAAACATTCAGCAGTAAAGATAATTGCAGCTTCTCTTACTAAATCAGTCACTAATGAGATCAAGTTGTCCTTATTCAGCTTCTCGGAGTTGAGAAAATATTAGTTGTTATTAACTCTATCTTGAACCCTTATATCTTATCCTCCAGTACGAACAAACTGAAACAGATTATATCATGGATCTTTTTTAGTCATACAAGCCATTAAATGAAAATATGACCTTTTAGCTTTATGAGTCTGTTAGAGCAAGTATGATACCATGATTCACAGACAGTATTTTCTGATTTTATGTGTGAAAAATATGCACTATCCCAATTAATGTGCCTATGTGAATAGTTTATTTCTACTTTGAGTTTCTCAGTTAGGATTGTCTCATCAACTAGATTGAAGTTAGGAGGTATTATTCATTATATAAATAAACTCATGTAAAATCTTAGATGTAAGTCAGTGTCTTAGAGGTAAAAACTTTAATATTTTGTTACAAGAGTTTAAATACATGAATTTCTCAAGATATTTTAGTTTTAATCTGTTCTTACTTAACATCTCCTCTTCAATATTTCTCATAAAATTGAACTTTAAAAACAGAGGGAAATTTGAATGTATACATTTTGCTAGTGTAAGTTTGAGGAAAACCCCCTGCAAAAGGTATTCTTACAGAGAACATCAGGCAAAATTTAATAATCAGAAAAATATCAGACTGTGATTATAGAATAAATTAGCAGCAAACTAAAAAAGTACCTCTAAATATACAGTACTGTGTTTTGCTTATTTTGGAATCAGAGAAATTTGAATTTTCATCGTTTCTTTATTTGTATCACTTCATATGAAGGTGGGTGGGTTCTGGTTTTGTAAGGAAGAGGATATGGCAAATGCTTTATATATGCATAACAAGCAAGGAGATTCCTCGTCTCCAGTTGTGAGGCAAGAATGTTAAAGACTATTGGGAATGCAAGAGAATTCCTTGTTCTTTGTAGATATATCATGAACATACTCTGCTACCCTCCCTTCAAGTTAGTATCAGTCTGAATTTTTCAATGAAAACATTCATATATTGAGCCAGAAATGTTTTGTTTCAGACATCTTTGTTTCAGTTAGTATTCACTGAAGCTTAAAATAACTCTAAGGAAGACCATATGGCTAGGCTTATTTCCTTATTTCCAAAAGGAAAAAAAGAAAGCCCCATGCTGACTTGCAACATGTCCCGCCTCAGGCTTTTGACTCCAGAGCCTCTGTCCCCTGTTCCTCATCTTCTCAGCACTGTGCAGTTCTTCATATAAGCTAGGTCCTTCTGCTTGTTTGTCTGTTTCTCACAGTCTGATCTTTCACTACAACTGGATCACAGTCTTCCCTTCGCTCCATCCATATTTTCATGCAAACACAGAAAAGTGGGTATGGAAAAAAGACTCCTGCTTTTTTTCCTCATTTTCCAGTGAAACTTTTTAATGTCATATCACTGTGGAAAAAAGGAAATTTCATCCCTGGAAACCCACAAATGACCAAAAAACGAGGGGGAAGGAGAAAATTGTCTGTCCCTTTTCCTCACTAATAAAGTTCCTGCAGAAATGAAGCTATTAATATAATTTACATGTGTATTTTAAGTGTCATGCCTCAAAATTTGATCACAGAGGGAACTCCCTGGACAATAGATACTATACATGCACATATATAACTGTTAGATATTAAAATGGGAGGTTAGAGGAGGCGAATATTTCAAATAGGAAAGCACAAGATAACTGCATCTGCAGTACAACTGCTACTAGAAAGTTCTTTTTACTTCCTAGGCAAAAGAGAAGACTACATTCTACAGGTATATAAAATATCAGATCTTTTCCTTCCAGAATCCAGGGATCATCTGGTTCACTATCATTGCATCAAAAATATTGTTCAAACTACTATGAAAAAGAACATATAAAGTCAATGACCTTTAGAGAAAACAGAAGGGATGCTTGTTCACTGGAACAATCTAATTGCTTGAAAAGCTGTGGTACTTTGGGGAAGCATTAAAACTCTGTTAGAAAGGATTCCATGTAAAGTACATTCATTCTAATTAACAATAACTAGCTCAAAGCACACTAGAAGTCAGTACAGGAGGGTAGGAAATACATGAAAAAACAGTAAGGAAGAAAGGGATATACAAAAAAAAGGAACAAAAGAAAGAGATTAAAAATGCAATCCAAGTTTGAAAAATAAACCAAAAAAACCACAATACAAATAAAAAATTCAAAACATTTGTTTCATCCTGCCATCAAAAGACTTTTTTTTCTTTTAATAAGAATGCGAGAAACTCTGGGACTACTTGGTGTCTTAATGTAAAGAAAAGAGAAAAACGAAAGGTGAACTTCTGAATGCTGATATAATCTGAAATCTTACAATGTGACATGTTTTAGGAAAGAATTCTCTAATATCAGCACCAAATATTAATCTGAAATTTACTTTAAAAATCCTTGTTGAAGGTCAATACTATTGTCTCTGTGACATTTTCAGCAAATTTCTGAGTATCTTGACAAGTTTGTGTAGTTTCTTGGGCTATGACACTGAGTAGGTCAAATCACTACTGCATACTTCAGTTTCTCATTTCAGACATGACAGTCTCTTCCCTCTCTTGAGAAATGGTTTAACTGCTGCTGGGTGAGATATTATGATAAAACAAAAGTAGTACTTAACCAGTACCCCACTTCAGAAGAGCATTATCCCTGCATCAGAATGGGCTTCCTCCATAAAGGCAGCTAACAAAAGACAACTATCAAGGGTTATTTCAAAAATGTATTAAAAAAACTCTCATTCTCTATCCCTGCCTCTTTATATGTAACATTATCTTCATATGTACTTTGATTTTCTCTTCTGCAGTTGCTGAAGTACAGTTCTGTAGAGCTGTTTTCCTGAATAAGAATTTCCATGGCAGCCAAGCCGAGGAATTGATTATTAGTGTAAATATAAAATGTATCATATGCCAGAATGGTAATATTTCAGAAAAAAAAAAAAAAAAAATCTTCTTAGTAAGGAACTTCATTATGACACTCAGAATCCAAGAAAAAATTGGACAGGAAATTAGTTTCTTCATACTTTCTAAACTCTATACAAATTATTCATGAAATTAAGCTACTAACAAACTCAGAAAGATAAAAAAGTAGTTTCCATAATGGTGACACCCAGTCATGGACCCAATAACATGGTGACACCCAGTCCTGGACCACAATAGAAAAAAAGAACAAACCAGAAAAAAATACACCACTGATCAGGGTCTGTCATCCGACTTTCACCAGAAAGAAACATGTAATGCAGAAAGACAATCTCTATTACCAGGCAAAGGTATCAAGATATTCCAGCAGAAATTGTTCACTGAGGTTGACTGAGTCCATGTCCCTAAAATTTACAAACCAAGAAGCATTGAATTCCATATACAGACATTCTAAAATAGGACCAATACAGAAAGGAAAGATCTTATAGCAGAAATCTTGAAGGCCAACTGAAACTGGATAGAAACTATAGGACTTTTTGACATGAAAAGGATGAGTGAAATATGATATTCACCAGTTCTAGCATCACTGAAAATATGTTGCTGCCTTCTTGATTTAGGATGAAGTGAATTATGATGGCGTTCATCGTCTCTTTAGTTAATCTGCTTTTTTGAAGGAAATCACTTCATTGTAGCTTCAGTCAGAAACAATTTAAAACACTTTTATATTTCAGAATTAAAATCAATGGTTGTGAAAATCAGCTTCCCCTTGTATCCATTTCAAGTGTTTAATTCAGCCTCTTGAAAGATCTGAGCTAAACCTGGCTGCTTATAACTGCATTTTAAGATGTAACTTCTAAAAGTATTTTTCAAATACAAGGTATATTTTAATAGAAGATAAATTAAGACTGACATAAAAAACCACAATAACTGTATTTCAACATAATCAATAATTATTTTTTTTACCAGCATGTAGCATCATTAGTGTGATCAATGGATGTGAAAGGCTGAAAACTTTCTTCTCTTTGCTCATTTGATGTTACTCAGATTCTCTTATTTTCCATTTTTCAGTTTAGTTTATCAATATTTTAAGCATATTAGAATTTAATAATTTTTTTCATAATGATTTCTACACAAAATTTAAATTCTTTATTAACTGTATTGAAACTGAATTGACACCTCAGAACCTGTCTTAACTTTCATGTTGCATTTAGAGCCTATATTATCATATGCATTTCCTTAAGGCTGCATTATCAATGATTATTCTAAGCTTTTTAACTGAGAAAGTAACTTTAATCAAGAGACTAAACTGCATGACTGCAAGTTCATTCTACAGAAGCATGTTTTTGTTTAACAGAGCAGTTATGGGGAGAAACATACTTTTGCACATTTCCTAGGAGAACAAAGTATAACCACAACAAGGTATACTGTTATTTTACATAATGTAATTTATTATTTCTTTCTCTATCTGTGTTTAAAGTATTAGGTTTGCACTAAGAAACCCTGATCAAGATTACTCCATTTTTCCTGACACATTAAAAGCTCACAGCTAAACATAATGTCTGCATCCAGGAGTCTTTAATTTAATTTCTCATGTCTAAGCAGCCAATGTCTTTAAGAAACAAATATTTAAAGCTATTATTCTGCAAACATAATTCGGAAATCTTTTATCCTACCACACATACATTATTAGTGGATTATCAGTGGATATTCCCTGAATTCCTTTCCTCCCAAATCAAGACTACTAAAATTAAACAAATTTAATTACATGCAATAACAGCCAAACGCTATATTATTTATAATTCAATTATTACTTCAAAGGCTTGAATTACGAACATTCATCCACTATTCTGGACATCCGTCCTATAAATTACACATCACAGCATGCAACAGTTGATCTTAAATACATGTGTCTTATCTTGTACCTTCCTGCCTAGCTTTTATGTCTCTGAAATTGTAATGCTGGTAGTGCTTTACTACTTTCTAGAAAATGATAACATCTGTCCTTCATGTTACAAACATTGCAGAACAATGATGTAAGAAGCATCTCTAAACTCTCTTTTTAGCACTCGGTTCATTCTTAGTCCTTTTGTTCATCTGTGTTTTCATGGACTGCAATCAAAGAAAAAAAATCATTTTTGATCAGCTTCCTCTTTACATTTCATTTCATAGCGGTTTGTTATACCTGCTTCAAGGCAAGAACAAGAGTAATCAGGTAGCAAAACCAGAACTTCCTCTATGGTTGCTGAAGAAGTTTTCTAAGATATTTACCACTGTAACAACTTCATATCACACCACATTTGCTTCAATATGCACTTGAATATGTATGTAGCTCTAAGCATTTGTAGTTTCACTATCTTCCTTGCTACTATTTCCCTGATAAAAATTATATGGATCCAGTAGTCTTGTCCTGTAGTTTCTCTTCCTACATGATTTTCACAGTAGGACCCTCATTCTGAAATTAGCAGTATGTGGTTGCCCACACATTTCTTCCCAAACATTCAAATTCAGGAGAAGGGGAAGGAGATGAATATTACCTTATCTCTTCCACAGTGAATGTAGAATTTTGTTTCTACTCTAACCATGCTGTCCTGGAAATCAAGACTTACACATGAGAGACAGATGTTTCATGATCTTTTTCTTCACAGCTGAAGCAATAAAATATCACAAAAAATCAATTAAATCTCTAATATTAACCACAGCCCTATCAAACAAAGAAGCAGAAAAAAACCCCTCCAATATAATATATAATTAAAAAAAAAAATCCTATTGAATTCAGTTTCCCATAGTCATTCTTATAACATCTATTAAAAACTGCCTGAAAAAAAACCACTACACATATATAAACTCAATGTCTTTGAGAAATAAAACACATCAGTGTGTCTCAGAATATGAAACGTACCTCTTTGAGGGAAATTAAAGACTTAGCTGAAGGACTACAGGAGGGAGAGTATATATGGGTGGGCACTGAGTGACCATACCAGTGTTTCAAGGCCCAAACTTTTCCTGCCTCTGCTGAACCTAAGTGCTAAATTATTCACTTACATATTTTCAAAATCTACCTAATACTTTGTGTTGGGTGCGGGTGCCCAGGTGCTGGTGGAGGGGCTGCAGGGGCAGCCTCTGTGAGGAGAGGTCGGGGGTACCCCAAGCCAAACACAGCCGGTTCCAGCCGGCTCCGACCGACCCACCGCAGGGCAGGGCTGAGCCCCTCAGCCATGGGCAGGGGACCTCTGGAAAGCATAGTTAAGAAAGGGTAAAATATCACACAGGCCAAGTGAGGAGTGAGGAAAAAAGTGTGAGGAACAGCCCTGCAGACACCAAGACCAGAGAAGAAGGAGGGGTGGAGGTGCTTCAGGCATCCAAGCAGAACCCACCTGCAGCCCGTGGAGGACCCCACTCCACAGCAGGTGGACATGCCCTGAGGAAGCTGCAGAATGTGGAGTGCACACACAGGAGCAGGTTCCTGGCAGGAGCTGTGACCTGTGGGGAGCATTCCCTTCCTGGAGGACATCATCCTGTGGAGAGGACCCATGTTGGAGCAGTTTGTGAAGGACTGTATTTCATGGGAGGGACCCCACGCTGGTGTGTGAAGAGGAAGGAGTGGCAGAGAGGAGCTGCTGTGGAGTGACCAGGACCCCATTCCTCATCCCTCTGCACTGCTCAGAGGCAGGAGGAGATACAGGAGTCAGAAATGAAGGAGTGAAGTTGAGCGTGGGAAGAAGGCCCTTCAGGGAAAGTGTTTTAGTTTTCATTTTCTCACAATCCTACTCTATTTTTAATTGACAATAAATTAAATTATTATTTTTCTCCAAACTGAGTCTGTTTTTCCTGTGATGGTGACTGATAAGTAATTTCCCTGTCTCTATCTACACCCATAAGTTTTCTGTTTTATTTTCTACCTCTGTTTTGTTGAGGAGGGGGGCTGAAGAAGTGGCTGGGTGGGAATTTGGCAGCCAGCCAACCTTAGCTCATCACATGTTCTTGTGTCCTTCTTTTGGATATAGAAACAAAATACACTACTATACCTAATTTTGTGCAGATTTGGAAGCTGAGGATCACACAGATCTTCAAAGAATATGAAGAGAAAGTTCTCTGTAAATTCTCTCTTGCATTCAGCAGAAAAAAAGGTAGGTTTATTATGTATTTTAGATATTTTAATTGATAAACACTGGATTTTATCTCCATTAGCTAATATATTAAAATAGTATATCTTTTGTCTGATGTGGATAGATCATATATATATTTCATGTGATACAGAGTATTATATGTATGAACCTTATCCACATGTAAACTTTACAAGCCAGAAGAAAGAGAATAGGAACATAAGAAGATTGAGGACATGGCATGGGTCTAGTTTAAGAGATGGAAACAAGCATTGTGACAGTGCCTCCATAAACAAACAGATTCAGAAGCTCAGAAAGAGCTGAAGGCTTTTCTGCTGCACAGTGGCTATCTCAGAGATACAAAAACTTTTCCACCACAACAGAAAACATGAAGCGAATGCCCGTATGATTTTATTTACTTCACAATATTTAGTATAATATTCTGGACAACGTATGTGATGAATAACAATGATTTCAGTTAATGTTGCAAAACATTGTGAATCATCTTCCAGGGCACTGAGGCAGAAGGTGAAATTCTGTTAACAGCAGAAATGGGTATTAACTGAAGATGAATAAAGGGAAGGATTCATTCAAAACCTAGATGATAAACCAAAATCAATAGCAAAATATATCCACATATATTTCCTCATTGTGCATTGATTATAAGATAGTACAAATGTAAGCCATTACCACTCAACACAAATTAACTTCAGTTTAGAAACTTGAAATAAATACAGCAAATAAGGGTATTGAAAAGAAAATTTTCAGTGATAAGTGCGGCTCTTACATGGCCATTTCAAAGGAGTTAGACCAGCTGCATAGTGGATTGCATAATCTGAAATAAAAGCTGAGCAAATATATCCAGATATACATGAATACAAAAACTGAAAAAACATGTGGGACAGAGTAACTATATATTGAAGAATACAGTTTGCATCCCTGGATAACACTGCAAATGAATAGAAGTACCAATGGAATGGGTTTATTTCCTCCGTCTATGTTATCATAGATAATTTTTATCAATTCACTTTCCAGAAATGTTGATACCAGAACATTTTCTAGAACTCTTTGGTTTTTCAGTTAATTGGTACTATTAAGTGTGTCTTAAATTTAACATACATTTTAGTGATACTGGAGTCAGTGGTACTATAGAACCTTCACAGAACTGTAAATATCTTTATAGATCAGTCGTTCAGTGAAATATTTTAGGTTTTTAATTCTTGTAATTATATAGATTGCTGAAGCAAATATGGGCTAAATTAGGGTGTCTAGAATGGAAAAAAAGGCTGTGATTCATATAATCTGGGTTTTTTTAATGGATAAATATCTAAGCTAGTTATTATAGGATACCTTCACAGTAAATGAAAAGGAACACAAGCATTTATAAAGGAAACTTTAAATGTCTTGTTTACTTAACTGTTTACCCAACTTTTAGTTGCCTAAGTAAGATGGGATAAAGCCTATCCAAAATGAGTCCAAAGAATATACTCTAAAAGTTAGGAATTCAGAATAAGACAGAGTTTAAAATAATGCAAAATTAGGTGGGAAAGAATATTAAATATGAAACAAATGGTGCTAAACAGTAGAAACTAGTCACTAGGAAGAAGTAATGCAAATAGACTGAATCAGTGATGAGATTACTATACAGAAATTCTTTCATCAAAAGGCAATAACAGCATTCACAGTAGGATAATGATGGTAGAAACTAGAAATTAAACACTAGTGGCGTGAATACATAATCTTTGACCTCTCTTGCCAGCCAAGTCAAAGTTCATATTTATTTACTCTATTATTATGTGTATTCTGTGGTCAGAGAGACATTACTTTGATATTGTACAGTACAGTATAAGCTTTCATCTGTTCTGTATAATCACAGTTATCCATAATGATGTATTTACATAAAACACATTTCTAGCCTAATTTCAATAGTGAAGTCAAGCAAAACTCTCAGAGAACCCATGCAAAACCTCAGAAGTTATTTTTGCTGATGATGGTAATGAATGTTTTATAATATAAAATTTGGAATTTTTTTTGATTGTCTGGCTTTCCAAAATTGAAATGAATATGTATATGCATTTCTATTTCATGCTGTGCTGTTCTTAGCCTAATTGCATTTCTACTTTGACTTGACTGATATTTCTGCAGCACTTCATAAAAAAAGGGTATACATATACATACATACATATGCAATGTTTTTCATACTAAAAGTTTTAGAAAAACTGAAATTTAAACAAAAAAGATTCTTCCGTCCTCTACTACTCACAAATTAAAAAAAAACCCAACACCAAAGACACAAACAACAAAAATTAATGGCTGCATCAAACAGTATATCAGCATTCTATCATGCATATATAAAAATAAATATATATCTGATTTTTGCACAGATTTCTAATTTTTGCTCGTTATTTTAGGATTAAATTATTTCACCTCCATTTTGTTCATGAACAAAACATGAAATATAGAGCTTGACAAGAAATCAGGAAACAGCAGATCTGTTAGTGATAGAAATTAAAAAGATAGATGGTTAGATACATATACATACATTGATGCAGTAGTTTAGCAGTTCTAAAGGACTCTTTTTATTCCTTCAGAAAATGCACATGTTTAGAAGATGTAATAAAATTCAAGATTCTTAATATTGTCATACCAACTTTTTATGGTTACAAAGCTCTTTTGGAACGAAAAGGCAAAACCTAAAACTTGTGCATCTCAATCTCAGAATGACTAAAAAGCACATTAGAAATCACACAGATGAGACAAAAGAGTGAGGAATATTATTAGTCCTTGAAAAAGTAAAAGAATAGAGTGCCAGGAAGACAAGACTATAAAAGAGAATTTTAAACAAAAAAAATCACTAAAACATTTTTAATGAATGTTGCTGTTTCTTTCTCTCATCCTGTGATGTTATCGTGCTTCAAAGCAGAACAATTTCTTATTGGTTTATAGGAAAATTTGAGTAGTAAATTAACTGTATTAAGTAAATTTGAATAAATTCTTTCAAAGATTTGCCATTTTAAAATATTTTAAATTGCGTAACTTTTTTTTTTTTCCCCAGTGAATGAATTTAGCTATATGTAATCACACAAATGCTATTGGAATTTGTAAATTTATTTTTTTTCTCCTTAATGTCCTAGAATCATGAGTTCAAAAGAGGGCAATATGTGTACAAAACCATCTGGTTTTACATTCATTACTGCAGTACTTTATAGCAATAATTGTTTGGTTATCATTCAAACAATGCAGTAGCTTTAACTTCATGTATGAAAATCCTGTGGAGTGCCATTTATAACTCTTTAAATTTATAAATCCCTTAGACCATCATAAGCCAGGCTCTATGCAACAGGTTTCCTTTGACTGGAAAATAGTAATTGTTTTAAAATATTTCTCATTCCAGAGGAAGAATGTAAGACTAATGAAGCAAACAGTTCTGTTTCTTTTCTCCCTTACTTTCCTTCTGAGATGAATGTCAAAGAAGTAGCCCATCAGAAAAATTAATAAAAGTTTAAGTATTGAGGACTGAGCTTTTTATAATTTCATTGAGGATAGGGCAGAAGAATTTAAATCATGAAGATGTAACAGACATTGCACCATGCATCATAAAGCTGTAAAAGTTAATTGAAATAAAAAGAGCCAAGGTGGCTAAAACAGAAAGTGGTTTGCTGTATTTTCAGTACATATCTCAAATTAAAAGAGTACAGTTAATCTTTATTTTCTTTTTTTGCTAGTGACACAAATCAAAGGCTATTCATATACACACACACATATGTGTACACACACACACACACAGGTGTTTTTGATATAGCAGAGCCTGCATTCAGCTATATATATATATATCATAGAATCACAGAATCATAGAATGGTTTGGGTTGGAAGGGACCTTAAAGATCACCTAGTTTCCAGCCTGCCATGAGCAGGGACACCTTCCACTAGACCAGGTTGCTCAAAGCCCCGTGCAACCTGGCCTTGAACACTTCCAGGGAGGGGGTGTCCACCACTGCTCTGGGCAACCTGTTCCAGTGTCTCGCCACCCTCACAGTAAAGAATTTCACCCTTACATCTGATCTAAATCTGCCCCCTTTTAGTGTAAAACTGTTACCTTTGTCCTCTTGTAAGCCCAGATGTCTTGCTAACATTTTTTTTACGTCTTGCCAACATTTTTTTTACTGAGAATAAAGTAGGTCAATGTCAGTGTAACTTCTGGAATGTGCAGACACAGCTGAAGGTTGGTGCTTTCATGATAGTAATAAGTGAGACAGTTGGGGCCTATTAAAGATAACAGGAACAAGGACAGGACAAATTAAAACAAACCAGCTCAAGACACAACACAGCTTCACAACACCTCCTAAAAGACCTCTGTGAGCATGTGTGACCACTGAGGTCAACCAGGAGACACGGTGAGGAAAACTACCAATGACCACCAGAGACCCCTTGAGACCACCACCCACCAAGAAAGCACATGCATAATTAGGATGCAAATATTATAATTAGTTCCAGAAATCTAATGCATATGTAACTCATTTCTCAGAAAAATTATGAATATGTATGATCTCACTGTATATTAGCTGCCACTTATAGATCTGGGGAGCACTCACTTTTTGAAAAGCTATTTGCATGTGTGCCCAGAGCAGCAATAACAAATGCCTGCTTTCTAAAACTCCAAAACAAGTCTTAGAGAGTTCCTCTGTCAGTTTTTACGGTAACACTACCACTACACTACCTGATAGAGTCCCTCCCCACCTTTCCCGTAGGCCCCCTTTAAGCACTGGAAGGCCACTATACGGTCCCCCTGGAGCCTTCTCTTCTCCAGGCTGAAACAAGCCCAAATCTCTCAGCCTATTCTCATAAGGCAGGTGCATATATTAATTTTATGGTACAAAAATAACCCTCAGTATATTAACATACCAACCAATCATCAAATGTCAAGGCTCTACTGTTTCCTTAGTCAAAGTACCAGGAAACAGATATTTCTGAGATGACCATGAATTAAACTGATACACTAAATAAGAGAAGGACAAAAAATACCAACAGAGAAAAAGTGTTATTTTTCTTTAAAAGAGCAATAGAATTAAAAATGCAAAATAATTTTGTACCTAATTTAATAAAGCAGTTTTCATTTAAGACACAGAGTTCATTCAGCCAGTGGTGTTTATAAGAACAGATTAAATGACTTTTTGGATTTATAGGGTAGTTAGCCTAGAGGAATAGTCAATACTATTGGAATGAAAATATCTTTCTTATTACAAACACAATTCATTACTAATTATTAGATGCATTATTTTACCTTCTGCAAAACTCCCAGTGACCTCAGTGACATGAGGCTTTTGTGCCTAATTTCACAAATGTTTATAAAACTTCCATTGCTTACTATGCAGATTCACTTTGTATGATTTGAAATGGGTGTTATTAACATGATTGACATATATGTACAGGGTAGGAAAGATTATTGAATCATACTTATTTCATAGAATAAACCCAAAGAAATGATACTTTTTATGCCTTAGCAACTATGCACAAAACCACTTTCTTGCACACATGCACATTCAGAGATTCAAAACCATAAATTGTTAAGCAGTAGGTACAATTATATGACTAAACTGTACCTTCAGTCACATCCTTCAGTAAAGATTTTAATCATTACCTTCACTATTGAAGGATCTATAAAGCTAAATCATGAGCTGACCTCTTGTATTAATTATGAGTATGGGTTCCTCTCATCTGTCCTTAGCCATCTACAAGTTAAGTATTCTGACAGCAACTTTTAAAGCAGCTCTCCATTTCCTACCCTATGTTAGATACATTTAATTTGTGAGGATACACCATCTTCTTCCTCCAGTTACTACATCAGAAACCCAGATGACTACAGCAGACTAAATATTTAGATGGTTAAATATTGATGAATGTATCCTACCTCAAAATACACTCTTTTCTCCAGAGAGTTTATATGTAAGTAAATCATATCGGTAAATTCCTACTGCGGAGTAGCCGTAGTAGTCATTATGCCACGCTTTTGATGACAATATTATGCAAATAGTAGCCACATATTACTATCTAGGGGAAAGTGATACTTCCCCTTCAAAGTCATCTCCAAATCAGATGAGAATTGCCAGTGAATGCAGGGTTTGAGGTAGGAAAGGAGTCCTTTGCTACTGGAGGAGTCTTTTCAATCCAGATGCACCTGCATTGTTGGACCCTCAAAGGACAGGAGCCTAACACATCTTGACCTGGCAAAAGCTGGGCAGCCAGAAACTTAGATAACAGAAATCATTACGTTTCCACCTCAGTGGTTTGTTTTTATCTCTGTCTCTAAATTTAACCACAAAAGTATTTGATCCTACAAACACTTAAGAGACACATAGTTTTACTCTCATCTGATTTAAACCTCTGGGATTCTTCTCAGAATAAATCATCTGAATGCTTTGATTGTGTCTGCTGTTTTAGGAGCTAAATTTGAAAAGTGGACTTTAATATGCAGCATAACAGGTATAAATATATCGATAAAGGAATTCCACATCTACTGATAAGCATAAACAGACGAAGCTAAATTACACAGTTGATCTTTGAGCTGCTAAAGCTTGTGGAAAATGGTTAGATTCAATTCACAAATCATTGCTGTAGCACTATACAGTAAATAAACAAAAATTCATTTCATGGTATTTCAATTTTTATGGTATTGTTTGAGACACAGTCTGTAGATTACTTTTACTTCTACTATAAAAATTGTAATATTACAGTGCTGACTGGTAGTGTGGATCTAGTTAAGGTCTGTCAGTTTTTCCATTATAAACCTCTATTTTAAAGGGCTTAGAATTCCACTAGAAAATCTTCTTCAGATAAGCATGTTGTAAACACCTTACACGCAGACAAACACAGACACACTTAACACATGTATCTATAATTTTCAAAGGTAAACAAACAAACAAACAAAAAAGTGAGACAAAAGAACAATGACCTGGATTCACTAGGAAACACATATTGTTGAAGTAACATTATGTACTGGGTCTGGCTGAGCCGGAATTGGTTTTCCCCTGTAGCAGCCCTCATGGTGCTGTGTTTTATGTCGGGAGCTGGCAGGGTGTTGATAGCACACTGGTGTTGTGGCTACTGCTGAGTAGTGCTTACACAGCACCAAGGCTCTTTCCGACATTTTCCCCCGCAGTGGGACGGGGTGGGCAAGATCTTGGGAGGGGACACAACCAGGACAGCTGACCCGAACTGACCAAAGGGATATTCCATACCATATGATGTCTGCTCAAGTATAAAGCAGGGAGAAAGGAGGAAGGGGGTGGGGTCACCCTTGGTCCTCCGAGGCAACCACTACACATATTGGAGCCCTGCTTCCTGAGAAGGCCCAACATCGCCTGTTCATGGGAAGTAGAGAATAAATCTGTTTTCTTTTTGTTTCCATGCGTGGACCTTTGCTTTGCTTTGCTTACATTAAAACTGCTTTTTTTTTACCCACAAGGGTTGGTTTTTTCCCTATCTTATTTTCTTTCCCTTTTTTGCCCTGTTGAGAAAAAAGGGGGAAGGGGGAGAAGTGATAGAGCGACTTGGTGGGTACCTGGCATTTAGCCAAGATCAAATCACCACACATTAAAAGACTGGAAACTTGTAGTTAAACTTGTGCTACAAAGGAATGCTAGAAAATCAAAATATTTTTATTTTTGTCTCTGTAGCACAGTGTAGGAATGAGAACAAGTCTATAGTGACAACAATGGTTTTCTAAAAGACCTTTAAGGAGGCATCAC
Organism: Strix uralensis; assembly: GCF_047716275.1. Taxonomy (NCBI): domain Eukaryota; kingdom Metazoa; phylum Chordata; class Aves; order Strigiformes; family Strigidae; genus Strix; species Strix uralensis. The sequence goes on from NC_133972.1 coordinate 114,534,575, forward strand.
TGGATAAAGATGATCCCAAAATACTTCTCGCCCATCTTTTAATTCTTTCAACTACTCCATTAGGAAGAGGATGTTGTGTTGATTTTTTTCATTTTTTTTATGAATTATAACTTTTTTCATACAGTCTTCCCATATTCTTTGCTTTTATATCTTTACAGCAAGATAGAAGGAAAAATAAATAAATGTTAAAACAATAGATTTAATAATAATGAGATCAGAAACCAAAAACTCTTAAGGAGTCTGAAGCTATTTTTTAACAGAATGGAATTCTGAATATGATTCAGTTTAAATTATTTTCAAGCAGAAAACCTAAGCTCTTTTACTGAGACAAAGAAAAGACAAAGGACTGGTTTAAAAATATTCCTGGCACAAACTCCTTTAAAAATCAAGGAAGCATTGAAAATATTTTTCCTAGCTATAGTGTTAATATATTGTAGGATTTCATAATACACCAGGACACTCAGGCTTTTATCGTCTAAATTTATTACAGATTCCCACAAATACTTAAAAAAATCCCCACTAGCAACTATACTACCACAGTATCACTACTACTACCAAGTATACCTGCGATTAATAAAGTGTATATATATATATATGCTATTACAAATTATTATCAGCAAGTAGTAATATAGTGTGAGTCAGTAGTATGGCAGTGATCAATCATATAGCAACAACCAAGTAAGTACATACTGTTATAGGTTCCTATGAACTTATTACTGAAGCAACTTATCAACAATGTAACAGCAGATACACTTACGATAGATTACCTTTATGGATATATAATACCAGTATCAAGTGTATTAGACAAATTTCAAAAGAGGCCAAACCATCCCAAAGGAGAGGACAAACCAATTCCAAAGGAGGACCCAATCATCCCAGAGGTGGAAGGACAAACTAAACCAATCATGATCCATACCACAGAATCTGGAGTCAGCCAGGCATTCCCAGTGAGAGTCCTCGATCGTGTAGAAAGTTTGTGTGAAATTCAGGCTGTTTAGGTAGAGAAAGGTATGTGCAGCATGGGAAGTTCCCAGAGGGAGAGGTTCTATTTCGGATAGAAATTAAGTCCTTTTCATATCATAGAGACATAAAAGGGCATAGGACACTATCACTTGGACCAGACAATAGATGCTATTAATGCCTATTTTTCACCTCTAACAGCCAATAAGTGATTACGATTTCTGTTCTTTCAGATCAGTTTTTTCCCCCAGACTGTTTCCACCTTCTCAGATGAGAAGTTGCCATTACAATCCCTTAGGTTTTGTGCTTAACTATGATATCTCAGGATGTCTCTGGTTTCTGGGATCCCCAGCTATACTTCAAGGATGCCAGCTTCAATTTTCAAGGATATTTTCGGTTCCCAAGCCCAGTTCCCAGGCTAACAGTTCCCAGGCTGGCAGGCATTTTCTCTGTCAGTAGTTTTCAGGAGACATTTTCTTTTGTTCAGTAATTTTCCCCTTCTAACCAGGCCACCTCTATGTCTGCTCACTTCACTTATTAACCCATCCAAATCACTAGTACACTAGAATGGTGCATCTCCAGAAGGTGAGAAAACCCTAGGCTGTATCTGATATACTGTCAGACTGCCTATAGGTCTAAAGGAAGCTTTAAAAAAAAGTACAAGGACATATTTAGCTATTTGTTGATGAGGAACAATCAGTAAATATTATATCTGATATATTTCTGTATATGATACTGTTTAAAAAAAAGAAAACAACAACTCTAAAGGCAACAGGAGACAATAAAATTTGTTGTTCTTCTTGATCACTTTCAAATACACTTGTGAACTAATGATTTCTTAGAAAAATCTGGGGTTTTTTTCTCATTATGAGCCAAAGCCACAGCAACTAAAATATAAAAGAGAGAAATTTTCCACAACAGTTTCTGTAAATGTTATTTGATAAAGTAATTTACTTCACTTTTAGAGAAAAAAACAACTCTTGAATGTAAAGGCTTCGTGATGTGTTCACATTGGTCAGTACAGTAACCCAGAATAATCTATAAAACAATATTTTTCTAAAGAAAAAACAACTAACATCTGGTGTGGTGATAGCTGTTTTCAGGCTGGAAATTCTTAAAGTGGAATTTCTGGTAAATTTTATATTTGTGCTAGTATTTAGGAATACATGAAATTATATGTGTCAAATAAGAGCATTATTGGGATATTTCTTTATTTAAAAATCTACTATCCAGTCTCAACTATGTGTTTAGCATTTTCAAAGATATACAGGAAAGCCATTTAGAAATTGAGAACATCTCTGTATTTGTATTTTTCCCATTTTTTGCCTACCAATCTATACTAGTTTATTTCTAAGATTTTTATAAAAGTAAGGCTGTGATTTGTTACTAATTTTACCTTCTTCTTAATCACTGTCCTATCTTTTATTGCAGTACAGTTATATCCCTATTGGATGCGATTGTCTATAGTGCACAAATATAAAATAAAAGTTGAAAAAATCACTCTGTACTATGAAATAAAACACAAAGAAGACACACTGATTCATGAAGAACAATATTTGTCTTATTAAATCCAGTGACTGTGTTTATTAAACTAAATATACTTGAAATCATATTCATGTCTATGTTGAAAGATTTAAAAAAAACAACATTGACAAAGAAAATATTTTAAACATGAATCACAGCAAATATCCTAATAGACAAAATGAACACATAGCATTTTAGCACAAGAAAATATTCTTACAGACATATTCCAAAGGTTTTGAGTCCTTCTTTGGGGGCTTATCCTCACCAAGACTGTTTTGAAGGACAAGAAAAAAAAGTATTGGTTTGAGTACACAGGAATTTCCTTCATAATCATAGTCTTACTAGTAATGGTGAGATTTTTCAACATGTGCTTTTTTCCCTTTTCCAAAGTTGAACAAGCTGACCAGTAACACATGAGAAGCATGTAACATCATCTTAAGAAATCCTATGACAGCCTCCTCTGCATCTACAAGCTTTGGGTGGAATTTTGTTTCTGCAAATTGTGATTCTTCCCAGGGATTTCTCCTGTTATACTACAATTGTATTTTTTCACTTAAATCGGGCAACATTAATGGGCATGGCTGCAGATTTCATTTGATGCAGGTGTGTGCTTGCACAGCATATGTGCGTAAAAACATCCACTTGTTCATTAACAGAAGATTTAAGTGTGTTTTGATACTTGTTTTCAGCTTAACAAGTTAATTGAGAACACAAAACTGATGCTGTGCCAAGGTGGTCTGAAAGAAATACTGAACACATGATATCACTCTTGTTCTTGCCAACAGTGTCAACAGTTTATTAATGATCCAGTGATAGCCTTGACATCTGGACAACTACTGAACAAAAATGGAAATGCAATTATGCCTGAGAGATATGATTGCAAAACAAGATTTCCGACAAGATGGTAGTTTTCTCGCACATACTTCATACTGTGTTCTTTTTTGTTGTTGGTTTTGGTTTTTCCAGTCAGCTTTGTACATATTTCACTGTTTCTCTTTATGGTTTCAGGAATGGAAGGAAAAAGATACACTTCAGTTTACTATGCACAGTACTAAAATCTTTTCTACTTCTGTTAGCTAAGTACAGCCACCATGCTGGGTGGATGATAGACCTGTAATGGTCTGTTTAAGCCAAAATGCTTCACTGTGAGAAGGTTCATTCATATTCGCTCTTGCAAGCTGTTCTCTGAACTGGAGGATTGCAGAGAATCTGCATTTTTTCAGCTGTGGTTTGAAGAGGGACTGTGTTCTCAAATTGTACTTTGAGGTTTTCGTATCAGAAGTTTTGCACAAATTGACTGCTGGATATTGTCAGAGGAATGACAGACTCAAAGGTGTGTGGCAGATGCACCCACCCAATGAAAATAGGGCTTCTTGGCTGCTAAAGTGTAGCAGCTCCTGATTGTCTTTGCTTTCGGGGCTTCACGGTAGTTGGGGCTTTTGGCCAATAGGAGCTGCTACTAAGTACAGGTCAGATTCAGCCTGGGTATAAATGGAGTACCCTGGGGGAGCCATTTTGGGCTTGTCCCTTGGGGCAGCATGTTGTGGTTGGGGACTCTCCCCTTGGGTTGGGATGCTGTCCAAGGAAACTCCTTAAGGTGACTTGGCTCGGGACGCTGCCCTGAGCAGGTCCTCGAGGTTGAGAGCCCTCACTTGTTAGGTGAGTGATAGAGGGTTTTGGGTTGTGGTTAAACCCTAGGGAGTGGGGCTTTGTTCTGTGTTTTGGGTTGTTGTTAAACCCTAGGAAGTTGTTCTGTTCTCCTCTCACAGACATTTGAACCTGTAATTTGTGGAGGGCTAGTTAATTGTGTTGACAATAAATCTTTAATTTTTGGTGGTTGCTTGTTTATTTGAGAGCCTCCGTAACAGGTGGTGACTCAAAACATATAGGAGAGAGCTAAAACATATCTCAGCAATTTCTCTTAGCACAGGTCAGAAAAGTGAAAAAAAAAAATTAAATACAGAGTTGCATACTATCACATATGTAATTTTCATAGTAACTTTTCCTTTCAGCAGAAATTTCCTCAAAACCGTGAAACAATAATGTTCTAATGTAATGTCTCTATTTATTTTCAATTACAATTTTTTCTCCCCCTTTGGAAGCTGTCAGTTACATGTGTCTTACTGTGACATTTCTTTTAATATTTTTCTCCTAAAGTCACTGTTCAGCAATGACCTTAGAATGAATAAAAGACATTCTCTAGTTAAGTGTAGCATTTGTACTTTACAGATAGGTCTTCAAAGACATTAAACAGTTACAACAATAGCTACTTAGAAAAGCATATCAAACCACTATCAGTTGTTGTGGTATCTTGTGGCTAGCAGCCAAAACTTGATACCTTGGAGCAGGAAACTGTATAGTACATTTTGCTTGTTGTCAATAATGAGCCCAGGTATTGAGTGAAGGAAAAAATGAAACAGTATTTCTTGACAACTTTACAATAAAAGTTTGGAAAGGTACATCTTCCAAAAAATTTTTAGTATGAAAATTGTTACTTCCTTTTTCTTGAGTGAGAGGAGCTTTGAAAATTGTTACTTCCTTTTTCTTGAGTGAGAGGAGCTTCAGCAGTTCAGACATATTCTGGCATTTAACATGATGGGTAAAATATATCCAGGACCAAATGAAGTGTCAGATAACCCCAGTTTAGCACTCTTAGTGATTCCACTTTGTGATGACAGATGTCTGTGTCTCCTTTACAGGGACAGTTTTTGTGCCCCTTGCCTCTTCTCCTGCCACTGGGCATTACACAGAAGAGTCTGGCTCTGTCTTGTTTATTCTCTCTAGTCAGGTATTTATGCACACTGATAAGATCCCACCTTGGCCTTCTCTTGTCCAGGTTAAAAAATCCTAGGTCTCTCAGCTTCTCCTCATATGATAAATACTTCAAGCTCTCAGTTGTCTTTGTGGCCCTTTGCTGGACTCACTTCAGTAAGAAGGATAACCTCCCTCAGCCTCCTGGTAACACTTCTAATGCAGCCCAGAGTACTGATGCAACCCAGAGCCTTTGTCAGAAGGGCACATTGCTGGCTGACGGTCAGCTTGTTGCCCACCAAGATGCTGAAGGCCTTTTCTGCAAAATGGAAAATCCCTTGGAACCAGTCTGAGTATGGTTCAGATGGACCCTGTTTTAATGAACTCTTCATGTCAGTTTGACTTCTTGGGAACAGGGACTTTAATCTGTATTTTCCAGGTCATGGATTTCCTAACCACATGCTATTGGTTATTTTAGGATGACTTGAGTAAGTAATTATGTTTTTCTTCATCCTAGAAGACTGCTTTAATCACTGAATTACCAATTCTTTCCCTGTCTTTTTGCATTGATCACCAATAGCATTAGGTAAATTAAATCATATGAAATGTCAAGCTTCTGCTCCCTGTTCCACACTAGAAAGGAACCTGTATTATCCGCTATACCAAAATTCCTTCTGGGCCAACAGTGTAGCTACAACATTGTCTTTCAGATCCATTAATTACCTGGGATTTACTTCAGTTCTTTTGGGAATCCAGCCTTTAATTAGTAGTATGCTCTGTTTGCAACACAAGGTAGGAATATCCAGCAATTTTATGAGCTGTTCCAGTGATTAACTAAGATAGTGACCCTGATGGGTTTACTGAATTCCCAAGCTTATGCTGGTTTGAACGCATGTTACTTCCTCTGCCAGCTCCAATGAAGAAAGGAAGTGATAAAGACTATCGCTGAATTGTGTATATGCCACGTGTGATTTCTCTCTCATATTCACATTGGGAGAAAACTGAACACTTGCGTAACAGACATGTGGGATCTTTATCTTTGTTTACAACATACACATCACATATGTATTACTCTTTATGAAAAGGAAGACGAAGATCTATCTTTTGCAACAATGTAAAAGATGCCATGTTTTTAAATGGCCTGCATTTCCTACGGAAGGTAGTTGTACAGTTTTTGACAGTCTCTTCCTAGACAGTTTTTCTTATCAAAATTTTTTCATATTTTTCAATTAAAAATTCAAGTAGGGGAACATTGCCATCTTCTCCTGCAATCCCCATCATCTCTTCAGAGACATGTAGAGTTACTTAACTTTAGCCTTTAAAGTTACATTTAAGGAACATTTCTAAGGTGTGTAGTCCATCATGCCTCAAAGCTAAGAATCAAAATTAACCACATACACACGCATTCTTTCCTGGTCAGCAGAGGGGATTAACTTTCTGAAGGTGGGAAAAAAAAAAAATCTTTTTTTAATAAGAAATTTATATTTATCTTGTTTTATGCATGCTGAGAGTTAGAGAAAACACAGCATCTATTATACTGCATATATGTATCTGTCTTCAGCAGTTTTAATGTTAAGGAGAATAGCTAAAATGAAGGATAAAGAATGGCCGAAGAAGTAGTAGTGAAGGAAAAATAGCACTTTTATGAACATTTTTGTAATGAACTTTTGAAAGCAAAGTTATGGAATGGGCAACAATTGTGTGATAAACAAAACAAGAAATGTCCCAATTCCTAAATCATTCTGGTTTTATGCCAAATAAAATGTTTATTTTATCTTCTAGTACACCTAACCTCAGCATTACTTTATATTTGGATTTCACAAACATTCCAAGAAAGGTATCCCATTCCCATGTGGTGACACATAAAATTCAGAAAGGTGGTAGATTAGACTACACTATCACATTCTTGAAAGTACTGTTCCTGGCACCTTATAATGAAATACCATGTAAAATCCTATGAAAACTTAAGAAGATATAAATTTCTTACACTCACACATACACAAAGAAAAAAACACAAAAGCCAGTAGATAGCCAACAATGAAAACCACAATTCACTGCAAAAAGTGAAGCACAAAATACCTGAAATGTGCAGGGATGTAAAATTACTGCCCATGAGCCCTTAAATTCTAGGAAAGCTTTCTGAATACTGAGGCACAAAATGTTACTTCTAGCTCTTCTTTCTTGCTATTTTCAGTTAGCTACTTTATAAGAATAAAAAGATGGCTGTTTTGCTTTAGCAGAACTAACTTTAGGCATGTTTTCTTGGTAGGCAAATTAATTTCTGAAGTGGGAATATTGTCATATATTTCACCTCCTTTAATTCTTAGTCATCTTGAAGTTCCTTAGGTGAATTTTATCTTGTGTGTATAAAAATGAATGCTGTGAACAAGACTAGCTTTATATGTGTGCTGGTTTTGGCCAGAATAGAGTTAACTTTCCTTGGGCTGAGAGGGAGCACAGCTAGAGGGCCCTGTCCCGATCGATCATTGGAGTGTTCCATAATATGTGACATCATGCTCAGTCTATCTATATATGGGCGGACGCGGGCTCTTTCTCGCTCGCGCTGTTTTCAGTTTTCTGGGTCATGGTGGCAGGATTTTCTGGCATGGTTGGATCACTGCTGGGCGGGGGGGGAGCGTGGGCTGCGTACCTGTCGCCACGCTCAGTAAGCCACTGCTGCATTCTACCTGTTTTGGACTTACATTTGTCACTGTTGTTCCGTGTTACTATTATTTTTTTTTTAATTCAACCTACGAATTTTCTTCTTTTTGTCCCTCCCCTATTTCACCAGGGAGGGGAGAGGTGAACAGCTTGCCACGTGGCAACTGGCTGCCAGCTGAGTTCAAACCACAACAATATGAGAACCAATTATTTATAGTAACAATTTGAAAATTGGTCTGTTTAAAAAAGTCAGGAAATTTTGTCTATGTTTTTGGCAAAAGGGTAAACTGAGCTCATTTTCATAAGATCTATATGAAATGAATGAGCTGATGATTGTGGCATGACTAGCTGCAGCTAAGAAAGTAATTAAAAAAAAATTCCGTGGTGAATGGTGGCATCATCTTTGTACATCTTTTGCCTTTGAAGAGATCATAGATTTTGCAGATTTCGAATTATGAATTGTTTGCAAACTGTTCAAGGTCTATTGCTCTGGGTAGCATTATTTAAGGTATTGATTATGTCAGTTAATATGATGAGTGACCAATAACCAAAATTCTAAGACACTGCTGTGATCTAAGTGTATTATATGATGTACATGTCACCATTGGAATACATTGACTAACACAGATTTGACAGACGTTTTCAATTGTAACTTCCCCTACACAATTACTACAATGCAAATGTGTTAGTAGTGAATTTATTCAAAATTTCAGAATCAAATTTATTCAGTTTATCAATATTTCTGGAATTAGAACTCCTTAATCTCCTCGCTTTCTTACTCTGTCTTAAAAAAAAAAAAAAAAAAAAGGTAAAAAAAAAAGAAAAGAAAAATGTCTACAGGTTCAATCTGCTAGTGATTGGTAATTTCAGTATGTTCATAGTGATGTTTCGCACCTTTATCATCCTGAGTAGGGCATATGCAATTCTGTGAGGTAAAGAGTTCTCTCACCTTGGTAATTATAAAGACAATCTGGAAAAGTGGAAAATTTATCAACCTACAGATTGCAGGAACTCAAATAAAACAAAATTTAAAAAGCATAAAGCACTTGCATTTTTAAATGTAAGCTAAACAAAAAACATTTTAAAAGTGCATATGAAGAGTAAACAGAACATGATGTTTCTTAATGTACCTTTTGAGTTCAGACTGATCTAGGAAGCTACAGTAGAGTCAGTGCATTGCTTCAGTGGTGAAGGTCAATGAAAGAAGGGTTGGTGGTCTAACAGCAACTTCCTTAAACTTGCATAAGTCAGTCACAGGGTAAAAAACAAGAGGAGAAAAAGAATAAAAAGTATTGCATAAGTTTCTACTGAGTACTCCAAGGGCTGTGATCTCTGGGAGTGTTAGACAGCTGCAAGCTCATATTAACTGCTCAAAGCTGCCCACATAATTCCAGTTCAGGAATTCTGAACAACACACTGAGACTTTTGTGCTATGTTAAATTGCAAGATATTTTTTATTTGAGACAAAATTTCCTCTGCATGCCAATCTTTTTGCATCCCTCTGACAAAAGAGGTAGGAAAACCTCTGTGCATTTTATGGTCAGTTTAGAATCCATCATACAGATTTGGTATACATATCACAGTTACCCTTCTGTGTACAGTGGAATGATCCAGGTAAAGTTCCCTGTCTTTACTATAAAATTATCTGGCAATAAAAAAATGAATTTGATTTTCTATGAGAAATTATATTTCCAAATATTTTTGTATGGATCTGTTTTTTTAGGAGGAAATTAAATAATTTCAGCTAAAACCAGATTAATTTGAATTAAGTGTCACATTCAGTGTTCTACTTGTAGTTGTGTGAAAATTCAAAACCAGGTGTTGGATCATCAACACTATGTATATTATTATATAACTTCAAATCCTTATATCACTTTAAATCTTCTTGACCTAAAAAAAAAAAAAGAGCAGGTAATTCATGCAACATAAACTGAACCATGCAAATCTTTTGCAGTTAATGATTTTGCTATAAATTGAAATACTTTGTTGTTGTTGTCTTTCTTCTCAGAATGTAGCAAAGTTTGCAAAAATATAAAGAAGCATATATATGTCTTTATTATAAGATGATTTTTTAAGTTCACATCTTTCAGAAATTTGCATATATACTATTATCTGTCAAGATGTCCCACTTAAGTCAGCATGAAGCATGAAGATTTCATTCTTCAGTGAATGGCAAGACAAGAAATAAAGAAGAAAAGAAATGACCATTGTTAAATATAAAAAAAGCAGAACATTTGCATTCTTTAAATAACTGTTTTGAAGTTGTCTAAAATATGAAGCAGATATACATAATCGTGTCTTTATAAAGAACTCTGTGTGTGATGTTTCTGAAAAATGATGGTATTATTTCTTCCCATCACAGGATCACTGTGATCAAGAAGATTAAAAGAAATAGAAGATTAAAAGAAATACATACATACATACAGTTCAATGTTGATCTTGAAAAATTGTGACCTGCCAGCAAGCTACAGTGTATTTTATTCGTAATAAAACAGTTAAAGAGAAATATGCCTTTCAGATATCTTTGGGAAACAACAGACTTAATCTGTGGTACATGGAGGAGGCAAACATCAGAAATTAAATATTTGCTCTTCAATTGATTGCTAGCAGCCACTCCTCGCATATCTCTAGTGATTATGAACTTGAACTTCCCAGCTTTGCTCACTGCAAATAGTTGTATCTTCCCAGGATCCAATAATGTCATAATTATAGATCAAAATCATCACCATGGAGTGAATGTGAAAACTTACAGTATATACTCTGGACAATTAGCATGACTTTGCATTTTGAGACTACAATGATATCTATTAGAAAAAAAAAAAAACAAAACCAAACCACAGCAAAAACCCAAACCCAACAAACCTTTCAGTAAATAAGAACCATGAAGCACTCCTGTTTTAAAAAGCAAGATAAATGGAACAAATCTAGAAAGAGTGAAGGAGTAAACAAAACATTTTTTTAATGTGCCTTTTGAGTGAAGACTGATCTAGGAAGCTACAGTCAATAAACTGCTTAAGTGGTGAACAACAATGAAAGGAGGGATGGTGAGCAACTCTAACTCTGTAAAAAAAAAAAAAAAGGGAAGGGATGGTATCTACTTGTTATGATTTCATTATGACATCAATGAGGTATTTGGAGAAATATTAAATCAGTGACAAATTTACCTAGTGAGTCATGTCTAGTTGTCAGAATGCATCATGGGAGCATTCCAGCTGGAGTGTTTGTAATCTGTGAGAATATCCTAGACTTGTGGATCAGATAAAAACATATGCTAAATTGTTTTGTAAACAAGATAATGCTATGAAAACTGATATTGTGGGGTAAGAACTAACATATTTCTATAATAGCCCTGTTTATTTACAAAGTCCTAGGATGAACAGGCAGAGAAAATGGGGCCACTGCAATATAAGATTCAAACACACTTATAAAGGAAATAAATGGAAACATACACAATAGCTGACTGCGGTGTATGTACTCTCACTATTCTGCTTCCTGTAACTTTTGGACATTTTTTGGACATTTTTATAAAGAACAGGGTTTAATGATAATGCCTTATGATTTTGAATTAACTTTCACATGAGGATCAGTCTTGTATACTTTCTAAGTTTCACTGATGTAAGTGCATAAATAGGTAACATTACCTGTAAGAATATGCAACATTAAGGGTAAAAATTACTTCATTATGCCAGTGTGCTATATTTATTTACATACCAGAATTTCAGGATTTTGCTTCTGCAACTGCAAGATCTGGCTTCAGATGACCTAGAAGAAAAGTACGACTGAGCTCTGAAAGCACCTGAGAGCTAGAAAACAGCTTGATTTTATAAGTTTGAGATGTGTTTTCCTCTGAGGTACATGATATTCATCATGGAAGCTAATTTCCGAATCTATCACCAGGTTCCCCTGCAACTAGTATAACTTGTCTTTGATTCCACAGATATTGTTTCTGGAATCCATGGAAACCACTAAGCAATGGCAACTTTTGGAGATGAGTTATTTGGCCTACATTGGATAATTCTGGTTTAAATTGGTCACTATTCTGAAGGAGTGAAGACGCAGCAGTAGCAATACAATCTTATTACTTGATTTTCATTTGTTATGGAAAGAAGTGATTCTCTGCTCAGCTACAAATCACCTGCATGACATTTTTGTCCTGAAAGAGTTCCTCTCCGGAAAAAGAGTTAGGAGGGAAATTTTTTTTGGACCATTCATCATAATGAGACTTCCTGTACTGTAAGAGCACAACACCTCTTCAGGAGGCATTGACTGCTTTCAAAATTGTCATTTTGAAATGAGATGTAGGTATTTTTATGGAAAAGGTAAGTTTTTCCATTCTGCTGGACCCACAAGACAAAAGCACCATTCAATATTTGTGTGGGGTTTCTTTATATATGTACACATCTATATTTTAAATGTCTGAACTCCAGAAAGTTAGGAATTATGATTCAGAGCCATCTGGGTTAGGGACTACTGCATCACTACTAATCGGGATTTCTAGAATATGGTCAAATGCTAAAAAATTATTTCGTATTAGTGTGTGTTCTTTCAAGTTTAGTCATGATTTTTTTTTCTTTTTTTCTTTTTTTTTTTTTTTTCCTGCTTGGAAATGTCACATACATATCATATTCAACACATTATTTGTAACTTCCTGATAAAGTGACCAACTTCCCTGCCTAATTATGACATAGCAAACTTTATTTTGTCTTTTTCTGCAGTTCTTCCTTATGCTAGAGTGCAGATTGTCACATTCACATATCCACAAGTTTGCACATTTCATTAATTATAACTTTTAACAAGGTGGAACTGGTAGTGGTAATTATTTGATTACCAATAATGTCAGCATAAAAATAGATGCTTGCACACCTATTAATTTATCTTAACTTTACAACTACCTCTTATGTTCACATGTGATTTTTCCTTTATTTGTTCTTTTCCTTGGGTTTGTATTTAAAATTTATGAGCATCTGAAGGCCTGGCAACATGAGATGATGCTTTCAGACACAATCTCAGTAGTAAGCATATGGATATTTTTCGTCATCACTTCACCATTGACATTTTTTCTGCAATAATTGGTCCAAGGAGGTAGACATGTTACCAGCAGACTGGTTTTTAAGGTGGAAGGGGGTTTTTGTTTGTTTGTTTGCTTTGGTTTTAAAATTACTGTATAAATTAGCCTGAGGTGGGATCCCCTCTGAGGTATATAGAGTTCAACATGGAAGGTAAATTCTTATTCTATCACCAGAAGCTCTGAAGAATTTATTCTTTTGATTAATGAACACTATATCTATCAATTCTCCATATATGTTATGTCTTTTGCCCTAATAACTTTCAATTTTTTTACCTAGTTCTGAGTTATCAATTTATACCTGACTCTGTATATCTTTTGAACTATCGGGATGTACTGGGGCCGAAATTGGTTTTCCCCTGTAGCAGCCCTCATGGTGCTGTGTTTTATGTTGGGAGCTGGCAGGGTGTTGATAGCACACTGGTGTTGTGGCTACTGCTGAGTAGTGCTTACACAGCACCAAGGCTCTTTCCAACATTTTCCCCCCCAGTGGGATGGGGTGGGCAAGATCTTGGGAGGGGGAACAACCAGGACAGCTGACCCAAACTGACCAAAGGGATATTCTATGCCATATGACGTCTGCTCAGGTATAAAGCTGGGAAAAAGGAGGAAGGGGGTGGGGTCACCCTTGGTCCTCCGGGGCAACCACTACGCGTATTGGAGTCCTGCTTCCTGAGAAGGCCCGACATCGCCTGTTCATGGGAAGTAGAGAATAAATCTGTTTTCTTTTTTGCTTCCACATGCAGACCTTTGTTTTGCTTTGCTTATATTAAAACTGCTTTTGTTTTACCCACAAGGGTTGTTGTTGGTTTTTTTTCCTATCTTATTTTCTTTCCCCTCTTTGCCCTGTTGAGAAAAAAAAAGGGGGGGGGGGGGGGGGAGTGATAGAGCGACATGGTAGGTACTTGGCATTGAACCAAGGTCAAACTACCACACAGGAATAGATTGCACATCCATGAATCATTATATGCTTGACTTGTAAAAACAGAATTTTCATATTCAGGATAAGATGCTCCGCATAATGTGTCTCATGTTCTATCTTATAATTTTCAAAATATACATATGTAACTTGGAATTTATCATAAACAGATTTAGATTACATTTAACAATAAACAAATGGAGGGGGGAAAGTTTAGTGGGTTTGAAGTAAATTACTAAAAACCAAACATATTTTTCTTTTTAGAAAAACAAAAAGCAAACACAACAATTCAAGTAAACACAAAGAATTTTCTGATAACTTTCCTTATAGCAATAGATTGTGACAGTAAGGTACATTGAAAGTGTCTCAAAAGGTGGATGAATTTCTTTGTTTTAAATATGTAAGATCAAGAGCTTAAACTAATTTATTTTCTAGGGTACATCCACTAAAAAGAAAAAGAACATGTAGAAGGAGATTTCTCATCTTAAGGTAAGGGGTATAGGAGAGATAAGATGAATCATCAGCTAAAAGTTCTAGTTCCTCACTGTTGACTGCAGCAGAAACATTGCTCACTAAATACTCAACATTTAGACTGCTAGATTTAGAGGAATTGAATGTCATAGAAAGTGACTTGCAAATCCATAAACTAGCACATCTCAGTTTTTCTAAGCATTGTGCAAATATGCCATATGAATGACTGCCTAGGTTTACAGCATCCAGTGACTGTGTTTTTTGCAATACAGTTCTCTCATCTCTACTGATATTTGTTTCACAGGCAAAGAAAGTATGCTGCACTGAAAAAGACTGTTTGAAGAAAAATTCCTATAGAAGCTGCAGGTAAAGTTAACTGCTTCAAGCTATCTCATTCTTCTTACTCCTACCCAGCTATGACTTCTGTCTCCAAAGACACTTGTAAAAGTACTTGGCAGTATATACAGTAGTAGTAATTTTACATTCCAAACCAAATGTTCGAAAGACTGATTAACAAAATCCCTTGGGAGGCTGCCTTGAAGGATATGGGAGTCCAGGAAGGCTGGACATACTTCAAGAGCGAAGTCTTAAAGGCACAGGAGCAGGCTGTTCCCACGTGCTGAAAAACAAGCAGGCGGGGAAGGAGACCGGCCTGGCTAAACAGGGACCTTTGGCTGGATCTCAAGAACAAAAGGAGAATCTATTGCCTTTGGAAGAGGGGGCAGGTCTCTCATGAAGACTATAAAGATGTAGTGAATTTATGCAGGGAGAACATTAGGAGAGCCAAAGCACAGCTAGAGCTCAACTTGGCTACAGCTGTTAAGGATAATAAAAAATGTTTCTATAAATTCATTAACAGCAAAAGGGGGATTAGGGAAAATCTCCCTCCTTTATTGGATGCAGAGGGAAACATGGTAACACAGGATGAGAAAAAGGCTGAGGTGCTCAATGCCTACTTTGCCTCAGTCTTTAGCAGTGGAACTGGCTGTTCCCTGGACACCCAGCCTCATGAGCTGGGAGGTGGGGAAGGAAAGCAGAATGAGCTCAGCACAGTTGAAGAGGAGGTGGTCAGAGACCCGCTAAACCACTTGGATGCACACAAGCCTGTGGGACCGGATGGGTTACACCCAAGGGTGCTGAAAGAGTTGGCAGATGTGCTCGCCAAGCCGCTTTCCATGATTTAACTGAAGTCATGGCTAACTGGGGAGGTCCCATTGGGCTGGAGGGTGGCAAATGTGACACCCATCTACAAGAAAGGCAGGAAGGATTATCCAGGAAACTATAGACCTGTCAGCCTGACCTTGGTGCCAGGGAAGGTCATGGAGCAGGTCATCTTGTATGTCATTAAGAGTTATATAATGGACAACCAGGGGATCAGGCCTAGTCAGCATGGGTTTATGAAAGGCAGGTCCTGCTTGACAAACCTGGTCTCCTTCTATGACAAAATGACCCGACTATTGGATGAGGGAAAAGCTGTCGATATTATCTACCTGGATTTTCGAAAAGCATTTGACACGGTTCCCCATAGAATTCTCATAGAAAAACTGGCTGCCCATGGCCTGGATGAGCAAACGGTCTGCTGGGTCAAGCACTGGCTGGATGGACGGTCCCAGAGAGTGGTGGTCAATGGAGATAAATCCAGCTGGTGGCCAGTCACAAGTGGTGTTCCTCAGGGCTCGGTGTTGGGACCATTTCTGTTCAACATCTTTATTGATGCTCTTGATAAGGACACAGAGTGCATTATCAGTAAATTTGCAGATGACAGCAAGTTAAGTGGGAGTGTCAATCTGCATGAAGATAGGGAGGCTCTACAGAGAGACTTGGATAGATTGGATCGGTGGGCCAACGTTAATGGGATGAGCTTCAAGGAGGCCAAATGCCAGGTCCTGCACTTGCGCCACAAGAACCCCATGCATCGCTACAGGCTTGGGGAGGTGTGGCTGGAGAGCTGTGTGGAAGAGAAGGCTCTGGGGATTCAAATCTACAAACAGCAGAACATGAGCCGGCAGTGTGCCCAGGTGGCCAAGAAAGCCAACGGCATCCTGGCTTGTATTAGAAATAGTGTGACCAGCAGAAGTAGGGAGGTGATAGTCCCCCTGTACTCTGCACTGGTGAGGCCACACCTGGAGTATTGTGTTCAGTTTTGGGCACCTCAATGTAAGAAGGATATTGAGGTGCTGGGGTGAGTGCAGAGGAGGGCAACGAAGCTGGTGAAGGGCCTGGAGAACAGATCCTATGAGGAGCAATTGAGGGAGCTGGGACTGTTCAGTTTGAGGAAGAGAAGGCTGAGGGGAGACCTCATCAGTCTCTACAGCTACCTGAAAGGACATTGTAGAGAGGTTGGTGCTGGTCTCTTCTCACAGGTGATTAGTGAAAGAACAAGGGGGAACGGCTGTAAACTGCAACAGGGGAGGTTCAGACTGGACATTAGGAAAAAATTTTTCACAGAAAGAGTGGTTAGACAGTGGAATAGGCTGCCCAGGGATGTAGTGGAGTCACCATCCCTGGATATGTTTATGGGTCATTTGGATGAGATGTTGGAGGTTATGGTGTAGGGGAGAACTTTGCAGAGTAGGGCTGATGGTTGGACTCGATGATCCCAAGGGTCTTTTCCAACCTGAATTGATTCTATGATTCTATGAAATACTTAAGGCAGTTATAATGGCCACCAGTTTTATTCATAATAATCTATTAGTAGTCTAATAGTACCTTGTAAAAAAACAACTAAACAAAGAAACAAACTAAGACACAACATGGAACAAAATGAGAGGAATAATGGGTTTTAGGGCATACAACCCTTGTGTGCTGAAACTCTTTGAAATATGAATGGGTTTTATACCAGGTAAATTTGATGGGCAAAGTAGAGTAAAAGACAACCCACAGGGGATGTGGATACTGGGGTTTCTTTGAAAACTAACAAGATAAGAGTTTTTACCCAACTTGATTATTTTACACATTCACTCACTCCCCACCAGTGTGAAACATGAACTTAACTGGTTTTGATATTTCTTATCTCTTGAGTAGCACTGTTATCCATCTTTCTAGACTTGAGAATCTATACACCTTGGGTTTTTTTCTTCCCTTATGACCATACTCACAATGTCAGAGTGATTTTGAGATGAGACTACTCTGACAGAAAGATAAGCTTTTCCAGTCCCTTTGCAGGGTTTAATTCTTAATCTCTTTGTATGTAATAATACTGACCTATTTTTGCTTCTGAAATGTCTAAAAGTTAAAAGACTTAGTTTTTCTCCTGTGTATGAACCAGTTTTCTACTGAGAACAGTGCTTTCTGACAAGTTTTCCCATTCTTCATAGAAGCAGCCGCTTAAAGAAAAGAAAGAAAATAATTATGTCTTTTTTCAATTTTCACAGTCAAAATGCCATCCCTGAACTGAAGTCTGGGAAAATTGCAAGTAAGGAAAAAAATGTTTACATGAAAAGCTTTGAATATAAAAGTATTAAGTTTGGAGCAATGACTTGAATTAAATCTTACTTTAGCCAGCAAATTCATTGAACTTTGAGATGTATCTGTCTTACAAAACTATAAAAGCTATGATTAATCATATATGATATTTCTTAGGTATACAATAACAATTTTTACTATTGTTTTGTAAGATCTCAGTTGAATGCAGGTGCTTGTATTTATTTCAGTTCTGAAAAGAAAATCAGGCAGTAGATGATCCCTTACTTTTTTTTTTTTCCTTTGACAAAAGGTAATAGAAACACCTTAATTCATTCTTCCCTAATGAGTAGCATTGATTTCAAAGAGGAATCCACATGGATGTGAGGATCAGCCCCGGCAGGTCCCTTGCCACAGGAAGAACTCCCGGGGGTTTGGCTGCCTGAGCTCAGGGACTTTGCAAGAGGTAAGACCAACGCTGGAGAGAGGAGAACAAGTTTTTCTGTTAAATTACAAATTTTCAGAAGAATGGAGTTCTGATAGGACTGGAAATATTTCCGAATTTGTAAAATATGGAAAAGCAGTAGAAGAAATTAGAAGGGACAATACCAAAACACTTCTTCATTTTGAAATCTAATAGTTTTGTTTTGGGGGTGGCCTTCGTTCTTCATTAGCCACACCTCTTATTTAACAGTTGAGACAAATTTAAAGAAAAAAAGTTAAAACAAAAAGATTAAACAACCCTAAACCTAAAATAAAATGCCTTGTGCTTCAAGTTGAATAAAAAGTTTCAGATTGCAGTAACAGCTTTGAAGTCTCTCTACAGAGTTATTTCTTTGGAAGAAAACAAACTGAGTCTCTGATCCTTGTATTTGGCCATAATCAGAGGTACCCTGCTCTGGCATTCTATTGTCTGTAGCTGTTCTTCAGACATCTCATTTACCCATGTGAGAAAATGCCCTGATTTGATCAAGGCTTGTTCCAAAACAAAAGGGAATTCCCATTCACATTGAGATTCTCTCATACACTGAAGACCCACTGCTTAAAAATCAATCAAGACACAGTCAGAAGATATTTGTAGTTGTCTGTGATATTTCTCCTAGTTGACAATCTAGCTATATTAAATACCTCTACTTACCATTTCTCCCAGTAATCTGTGTCCTTCAACACTGTATGATATTTTGTGAGTGTTAGAAGAAAATTACTTGTGTTAAAAATGTAGCTGACCTGCAAAACAACCTAATGCTTGGAAGTCTATTTAAACCTGAGTTACAAATTATGTTCTGATGCTGTTCTTTCTCTCTGACTGGATACCTACTTTAAATAAATTTTTTAAAAAACACTGTAGGACAGAGGTGTTTTATAAAGGAAAAGCTCTCTGTAACATGTTAAGTATATTTTTAAAAGTTTAATTTTATTTTGAAAATTCAACAAAATTAGGCTACCCTTAACAAATGTATAAATTTCTCTTTCAATTACACTCTTTGTCTCTTTTATATCAGTAATTAAATACCATCTCTTGTAACTTTTACAGTAACACGTGCTACATAGCAGTCTTACACGGGATTTCCTCTGAAAGTTAAAGGAAGACATCTTCAGATTTTATGAATAAATCAATTTCTGCCAATTTATCTTAATCTATTTCACCATAAATCAACAGAACTTAAGTGCTTAAAAATAAGATCTTGCATATATAAATCTATGAGATAGATTAGTGTTCAATTTTCTCTGTGTTGTATGTCGCTTTTGCCATCTCTGAGGTGAAAGATGTGTGATCTCTGGTGTATAGTTATTTTTAACTAACTATTCAAACAGGCCTTTTAGTTAAATACCCAGTTGTACCCAATTTTTAATTAATTTATGCAGGTTTTATGATCTGGGTCACAACAGTGTCATTGAACACTCAGGCTCTGTTTGCAATCAATATAGATTAAGTTGTTCATTGCAATAATTGACCTTTTATTTCTATACAGACTAAATGAGTCTCCAAGGATCGCCATATTCTTATCGTCTTACAACTGGGAAATATTTTAAAAGCAAGAAATCAATATTTTTTGTTATTATGATATCCCATTTTGTGTTCTGAGTATTTAACAATGATACTTGGTGAAGATAGTGAATATAACTTATTGCCTACATATCAATTCATGGAAAGTTGAAATTCCAGAGTGGATCATATACTATTTAGACCTGTGCTCTTTCCTAAATACAAGCTAAGGTGTATCAATAGCTGCAGAACCCATACAAAGTACACATTTACTTTCTACATTATTTCTATAATTATCTTACAAAAATATTTTGTCTTTTTCTGTTCCTTAAACAAAAAAATCATATCTTACAATTATTTTCTTTAATATAACAGTATATGTCCTTGTCTTCATGTCTTCATTTATTTCAGTAAGAAAACTTCTAGCTTTTCTGCTGTTGCCCTTTGATGCCAATTGCAAAACAAGCTAGTAGAAAATTCATGGATTTGGCACATGTATTTGAAGTTGAAATTCAGCCTAAACTGAGTCAATGTGAAGAATACAGGCACATATACAATAATACAGAGCAGGAATATAAACTTAGCATTTGTTAGTATGTAATATTGCAGGCATGATAACTTCACAACTGTCAAAAATAAAACCTTTCTTTTGTGAAGAAAAAGGAATGGAAATGGAAACAGTGTACTTGTGAAATTTGCCTGTATTTTGATTTAATTACAACTTGAAATTGCCATAAGTTTACATGCAATAAAAGCAAAAGTAGAAGTGCACAAACAAACAGAGCATAAGTCTTAAAACTTCATGCGGGAAGCAACAGGTTAAAGTTCACATTCCGTCCTTCTGAAGAAGAAGTCCAGTAAAAGTGCTTGTTTGGTCAAGCACTGATTAACCCCTGGAATCTTCAAAACTTTTGGAAAAAAACATAATAGCCAGTATACAAAGTGGTGAAATCTTAGTGATCCATCAGAGGGTAAATAAGGAAAGTGGCACAGTGGAATAATCAGAGACTAACCTAATTAGAACATGTAAAGGCAATGAATGTCAAACTGAAAATTGAAAATATTCCTGTTGACACTGTATAAATGAGCCATGAAATTCACCATCAAAGTCTGTAGGTTAGATCAAAGCTTGGTGGGACACAAGGGAGACTAGATATTTAAAATGAAACACAATCATTTACTTTGGCTAGAACAAAGCACTGATAAAGAATATGTTCTGTGATATGCCAGATGAGAAGCAAAAAGTCTGATTATATGGAAATGCCACCATATAGTTTTGGATCATGACAGAAGACGGCTACCATATTTCCGGTCATTTGCTTTTTATTCATAAAGTTTTTCACACTTCTGATAGGAGGAGGCCAATTAACAAATAACATTTGGAACCACACTGTGTAATCAATGAGATTTCATTCTCCCCCCTTGTCCTCCCACTGCCTCCACTAAGAATTTGCTTGGAGAATTTAGCAGTTTCAGGGGGACAATTGTGAACCGCTAACATTTTAGTTGCTATCCAAATTAGGGAATAAGACATGTTTCTTATATATGAGCTTTTTAAATTGAAACAAATATATGATAAGCATCACTGTATTCCTTGCATATGAATCAAGGCTTCGCTTTTACAGCTGTATCAGTTTATTGTCTGTGACTCAATGCTGATTCAGAATCTGGTTCACTACCCTGACTGTAATATGACTCTACTTGTTCGTTACCTTCGTATATACCTGAGTCTGAATTATATAGTGTAGATTAATGGCTGGGGTAATAATTAAATGTTGCCGAAAGCTTTTGTCTAACAAACCTTTCCAATCTTATTATTCTAAAATATGACATCAATAGCATCCTAAGGGTTCTGTGTTTTTTCCAGCTGCCTCTAGCTTTACAAGTATCTCTCAGAAAACTAGGACTATAAACAAGACTAATACTCTCCATACTTTCTAATGCATAAGATATAGAAACTTATATTCTGTTGCAGAGAATGAAACCAAGCTGGAGAGCTGAACCAGAAACACTGCAGCTGTTTTAATATGCTGTAGATAGAGAGACAGAAAGATAAAGAAACATGTTTTTTACCTTCCTGACCTCTGCTCCTTCCTAAAAATACGTAAGTGACAGTTTTAGGTGGAAACAACTTCCTTGTCACTTAAAGGTTCTTCAGACCTCAATGCATCTTCATACCATTCTCAGTCAGAATGCTGACCTTAGAGACTGACCTACGACCTCTGTCTACATCTTTATGCTTTTGTGGAAGTCAGCCCATTCTAATCTGAAACATATCTTAACATTTACAAAGCCATGTCCCGGTTTATACAGAATGTGTGTTTCCACTGTAATGTTTCCAATTGATTTTATCCTAAATTCTTCTAGTAGATAGCAGAATTTTTCAAAGTTTCTGAGCAAGAATCCATATGAGATGAATACAGGAAAACTGTGGACAGATATTAGCATTACCAAGAAAAGAACTACCTTAAAGATATCTCCTTAAGGAAAAGGGAAATAACTCTTTGATTACATGAAAATCAAAAGTAAAAATGATCCACTATCAGTAGGAAAGTTACTTCTAAATAAGCTAAGTAGTTGCAGAAAAAGACAGTTGGTATGTGTACATGAAGATTTCAGTTACTGCTTTAAAAAGACAGGTGTTAAATTTTTCACAGGAACATCTCACCAGTGTTCCTGTAAGCATGAGAACCATTGAAAGAATTTTTTTAGTTGTTGCTATTTTCTGCTAGTCTTCAAAAAATTGTCATATCCATTGTTGTTCAGCTTCTCTTGTTAAGAAATCTTAACGTGTAACACTATATAGAAATTACTATTTATCTATACTGTATAACATACTTAGAAATAACTTCTTTCATAAATTTGTTACTTTTCTTCCAAGACTGCATGATATTTCATATAGATGATTCTGATTAGCCCAATTTTGTGTAATTACCACCAATTTGATACAAGAAGAAAATAGACATTTCAAGTGAAAACAAATTCCTTGCAAATCTCTACACATGCAATAAATCTAAATTGTGCAAACCACCTGGGAAGACATTTCAAAATATTTTCTACTTACTGAAAAGACTGAAAATTTCAGGACTTGAATTTTACCACTTTCATATGCTAAATATGGCAGCAAATTTTTAACAGTAACTGCATTTACTGTCCCCAAGTGCTCTGCATTAGATAACAGTAATGCAATCTTCTTGGATATATTTATCATAACCCTCAGTACTTCTATTTGTGTTGCACCTGTGAATTGACTTATTACAGTCTCAACAAGCCTAATCATCATGCCTGATACCATGTAATCTGTGCCACTCCAGACACAAAATACCAGCTGTTACAGTTCCAAAATTTTAGTTGCAACTTCAAGAGTTTCTGAGGAGAGGGGCTCCAAAGAGGAGGATAGCAGTGGGGAACCCTTCTGAAAGCATCAGAAAACCCACGGCAAAACCGCAAGCTGAGAAGGCAGAAGCCCAGGGAAGTGGGAGTGCCTCAAGCCACTTTCCCCGAGCGGAAAGAGTGGGCTGCTGCTAATGAGGGCAGAGGGGACTCAGAGTGGGTGGAGACTGGAGTGACGACACCCAACGCCCCTCAAGTACAAGAGTATCTCCCAGGGAGCGCTCACGACCAGGACGGGCAAACAGGGTGTGGCGCGTCAGAAGGGTGTGGCGCGGCAGT
This sequence comes from Strix uralensis, assembly GCF_047716275.1. Classification (NCBI taxonomy): domain Eukaryota; kingdom Metazoa; phylum Chordata; class Aves; order Strigiformes; family Strigidae; genus Strix; species Strix uralensis. The sequence goes on from NC_133972.1 coordinate 114,557,987, forward strand.
TCGTGCAGGCAGGGCAAGTGGACAGGGCATAGTCCCTCTCCTGGCTCTAGAGCTTATCTGAGCTAGTTGTCATCTTATCATCCTCCACGAGTAGACTGAGCTATCATCTCCACTCAGGTCAAAACCACCACCAGAAAGAACGTGGTGACCCAGACAGAGCTGCCACGCAAACAGGCAGCGGTCCAGGTCCCAGGCTGCAGGGAGTGCCTGAGCCTGTCAGTCCTGATGGAGGGCAGCAGTGACAGCACCTGTGAGCGCTGTGATCAGCTGGATGACCTGCTCAGCCTGGTGGCGGAACTCAAAGAAGAAGTTGAAAGATTAAGAAGTATTAGGGAAACTGAAAGGGAAATTGATTGGTGGAGTAGCACCTTGGCACCCCTGAAGCAAAAGGAGCAAATGGAGGCTCTAGAAGAGGCAGGTGATCCCTCACCCTCTTGCTACCAGGCAGAAGGAGGGGACCTAAGAGATGGGGGAGAATAGAAACAGGTCCCTGCTCAGGGAGGCAGGAAAATACCTTCCTGAACTCCCTCACCTTCCATGGTGAGGCTTCCTTCACAACAAATACAGGGCCCTGGAACTTGTGAATGAAGCAGAGAAGGATGAAGAAAATGAGTCAAACAAGGAGGAAGATGAAGGTCCACCAAGGCCGGGTTGCTCTAGACCAGGTATTAAAACCAATTCTAAAAAGAACCCCAGAAGGGTCATTGTAGTGGGTGACTCCATTCTGAGGGGTGTTGAAGGCCCAATATGCAGACTAGACCCGCTTCATAGGGAAGTCTGCTGCCTCCCTGCGGCCTGGGTAAAGGACCTCACAGTAAAACTCCCCACTCTAGTGAGACCTAAGGACTACTACCCTCTTTTTTTTTTTTTTTTTTTTTTTCCAGGTAGGTAGTGATGATATTACCAGGAGAAGTCCTAAAGCAATGAAGAGAGATTTCAGGGCCTTGGGGAAACTGGTTAAAGGGTCAGGGGCACAAATACTGTTCTCCATCCCTTCAGTTGCAGGGATGGATGAAGAAGATTAAAGGAGAACTCAACAGATGAACTTGTGGCTCCAAGACTGGTGTTACCATCAGGGCTTTGGATTCTTCAATCATGGGTTGGTATACAGAATGCCAGACCTTCTGGCATCAGATGGGATGCACCTGTCCCACAGAGAGAAAAGGATCCTGGGGCAGGAGTCAGCTGGGCTCATTGAGGGAGCTTTAAACTAGATTTGAAGGGGGAAGGGGACAAAACTGGAACTCCCAGACATAAGCCCCAGGGATGACTACCAGAGTTTGTGGGCTGTTGTGCCAGTGATGACTCTCACCCTGCCATCTCAGTGGAAGCAAGGGATGGAGACATGCAGCACAACAAAGGTGCAAGGGATATTGATGGATGAGTAACCATGGTAACACCTGTGAAAGCTCAGGCCGGACTTAGGACGTCTAAATGCAAAAAGGTGCTGGGGACATCAGCCCATCTGAAGTGCATGTATACCAATGCACACAGCGTGGGTAACAAACAGGAGGAGTTGAAGCCATGATGCCACAGGAAAATTATGATGCAGTGGCTATCACAGAAACATGGTGGGATGTCTCCCATGACTGGAGTGCACCAATTGATGTCTACAAGCTCTTTAGGAGGGATAGACAAGGAAGGAGAGGTGGTGGGGTGGCACTGTATGTTAGGGACTGTTATGACTGCTTCGAACACAAGTATAGAGAAGACAGGGTGGAGTTTCTTTGCGTTAGAATCAGGGGGAAGGCCAATACGGCAGATGTTGTAGTGGCAGTCTATTATAGACTACCCAACCAGGACAGAGAGGTGGATGAAATATTCTATAGGCACTTAGGAAAAATCTCATGATCGCTGGCCTTGTTCCTGTAGGAGACTTTAACTTCCCAGACATCTGCTGGAAATACAACACAGCAGAGTGGGACCAGTCCTGGAGATTCCTGGAATGTGTAGAGGATAACTTCCTGACAAAGCTGGTGGGTGAATCGACCAGAGAAGGTGCCCTGCTGGATCTCCTCTTTGTGAACAGAGAAGGACTGGTGGATGATATGGCGGTTGGAGGCTGACTAGGGCACAGCGATCATGAAATAATAGAGTTCTCTATTCTTAAAGAGGCCATGAGAGACAGCAGCAGAACTGACATCCTGGACTTCCAAAGGGCTGACTTTGTCTTGTTTAGGCACTTGCTTGACAGAATCCTTTGGGAGATGGTCCTGAAGGGTATAGGGGTCCAGGAAGGCTGTACACTCTCTAAGAAGGAAGTCTTAATAGCACAGGAGCAGGCTGTCCCCAGGTGCTGTAAGAGAAGCTGGTGCCAGAGAAGACCACCCTGGCTGAACAGGGAACTTTGGCTGCAACTCAGGGAGAAAAGGAGAGTTTACGGCCTTTGGAAGAAGGGGCTAGCCACTCACAATGAATACAAAGACACTGTGAGGCTATGCAGGGCAGAAATCAGGAGGTCTAAAGCCCAGCTAGAAATTGATCTGACTTCAGTAGTCAAGGATAACAAGAAATGTTTCTGTAAGTACGTCAACAGCAGAAGAAAGACCAGGGAGAGCCTCCATCCCCTGCTAGATGCAGGAGGAAACATGGCAAGAGTGATGAAAAGGCTGAGGTGCTTAATGCCTTCTTTGCCTCAGTCTTTAATAACAAGACTAGTTGTATTGAGGGAATCCAGCCTCCTCAGCCAGAAGACAGAGACTGGGAGAACGACGCCCCCTGCAATCCAGGAGCAGATAGTCAGTGACCTGCTACATCACATAGACACACACAAGTCTAGGATGGGATACACCCGAGGGTGCTGAAGGAGCTGGCTGGGGTGCTTGCCAAGCCACTTTCCATCATTTACCAGCAGTCCTGGCTGACCTGGGACATCCCAACAGATTGGAAATTGGCCAATGTGATGCCCATATATAAGAAGGGTCGGAAGGATGATCCAGGAAATTACAGGCCTGTCAGCTTGACTTCAGTGCCCGGGAAGCTGATGGAGCAGCTCATCCTGAGTACCATCACAGAACACATGCGAGACAACCGGATGATCGGGCCCAGTGAGCATGGGTTTATGAAAGGCAGGTCCTGCTTGACAAACCTGATCTCCTTCTACGACAGGGAGACCTGCTTATTGGATGAGGGAGAGGCTGTGGATGTTGTTTACCTTGACTTCGGTAAGGCCTTTGACACCGTTTCCCACAGCATTCTCCTGGCAAAACTGGCTGCTCGTGGCTTGGATGGGCACACGCTTCACTGGGTAAAAAACTGGCTGGATGGCCAGACCCAAAGAGTTGTGGTGAATGGAGTTAAATCCGGTTGGTGGCCGGTCATGAGTGGTGTCCCCCAGGGCTCTGTTTTGGGGCCACTCCTGTTTAACTTCTTTATTGATGATCTAGATGAGGGGATCGAGTGCATCCTCAGTATGTTTGCAGATGACACCAAGTTGGGTGGGACTGTTGATCTGCTTGAGGGTAGGGAGGCTCTGCAGAGAGATCTGGACAGGCTGGAGCGATGGGCTAAGGCCAGCTGTAGGAGTTTCAATAAGGCCAAATGCTGGGTGCTGCACTTCGGCCACAACAACCCCCAGCAGCGCTACAGGCTTGGGGAGGAGTGGCTGGAGAGCTGCCAGTCAGAGAGGGACCTGGGGGTGTTGATTGACAGCCGGCTGAACATGAGCCAACAGTGTGCCCAGGTGGCCAAGAAGGCCAATGGCATCCTGGCTTGTATCAGAAATAGCGTGGCCAGCAGCGACAGGGAAGTGATCTTACCCCTGTACTTGGCACTGGTGAGGCTGCACCTCGATTCCTGTGTTCAGTTTTGGGTCCCTCTCTACAAAAAGGACATTGAATTACTCGAGCGTGTCCAGAGAAGGGCAACGAAGCTGGTGAAGGGTCTGGAGCACATGTCATACGAGGAGCGGCTGAGGGAACTGGGGTTGTTTAGTCTGGAGAAGAGGAGGCTGAGGGGAGACCTCATCGCCCTCTACAACTACCTGAAAGGAGGTTGCAGAGAGCTGGGGATGAGTCTCTTTAACCAAGTAATAAGCGATAAGACAAGAGGTAGTGGCCTCAAGTTGCTCCAGGGAAGGTTTAGACTAGATATTTGGAAGCATTTCTTTACAGAACGGGTTGTTAGGCGTTGGAATGGGCTGCCCAGGGAGGTGGTGGAGTCCCCATCCCTGGAGGTGTTTAAGAGTCGGGCTGACATAGCACTTAGGGATATGGTGTAGTTGGGAACTGTCACTGTTAGGTTAACGGTTGGACTAGATGATCTTCAAGGTCTTTTCCAACCTAGAAAATTCTGTGATTCTGTGAAGAAGGGAATCAAATGTTATGGTCTTTTTCTTGGTCCATGCTTGCTCCCATACCACCTTTGCACTGCTGACTAGTCATTAGTGTAATGATAAAAAAGTGTGTAAGGGAAAATATCCATACATTCGACTTGTGTCACTCCTAATTCCAACCATGGTTCAACCATAGGCTCCAACACAGAGCAAAGAGTCCTCTGGGAAAGGAACCTTTTGTCCTCCAGTGCCCAGTTACAATACCCCTGCCTTAGGGTATAAAATGATGGGCACCGAAGTGCCTGAAGAAAAGAGGTGCTCTCTGGTGACATTTACAGTGTTGAAGACAGGCAGGATTAAACTCTGTTTGACCAACTGAAAATTACATTCTGGTCATTAGATTAGGGCAGAGACCTTGTCTTTGTCTACTATTAACTTCTGACTAACGTAGAAAGAAAAATTACAGATTGTCAGCAGCTCTGTCTGTCTATCTATCTATCTATTTTTACCCTTGAGCATCCTAATGACGCTGATACCCTCAGTCAGGTAAAGAAGTTTTGTCTAGCCTTGCAGCTTCATCTGGCCTTGTAGCCAGGCTCATAAGTGCCTTAATGAATTAATTAATACATTTCATAAATAAAATAATATCTATTTCATACCAGGATCAAAATCTATTCAATATTTCATGCAGATCCTCTTTAATTTACTGTAGTCCAGCTTCTGCCAGTCTAATTCAAATTGACAGTATTCAAAGGCTGATCCTATTTTTACTATATGTTGAATATAGTTGTAGCTAAAATTGTAGCTAAAATTCAGTCTGAAATGTATCATAGTTCGTATGAATTCTATAGCATATACTTTCCTAATATGCATTTTATTTTCTTGCTTTTCTTAAAGGAACAGATATAGAGACTATGATCCTTCTATTTCTTTTTTCCCTTTTTTTCTTTTTTTCTTTTCCTTCCAACAAATTATACTGTGAAAATAGAAAGGATGCATAACTGTGCAGACTTAGGAATGTAATTCCTGTGTCTTTGAAAACTTTCCAAGTGAACAGTGGCATCTGTGATGCAGCAGGGAAATTCACCACTGATAACAGAACACCTTAACACCCTTACTGACATCAAACGTAATATATATGTCTAAAGCCACAAGTGTCTCTGCTATATTACTGGCCTGCACAAGTGACTATAAAACTCCTCTGAAAGCCTTCTTAAATTTCATAGCTTTCAGATGTATAAACAAGATATTTATCATTAGAATTACTATGGTATATGTATTGTATTATTAGTAGGAAGTAAAAATGTTTTTACTAAAGTAAATATATGCACAGGAAGATCCACTGAACTGATTTAAGCAGGAACACACAGAAAATAATCAAGAGGTAAGAAACATCACCACCCAAACATGAGTATACAGTCCTATGTAATGACGCAATGCCATACTTATAAAAGCAAAGAACATATAATACACAATGAAAATTCATTTATATAAGTATAAACATCTTATATCATGAAAACTAAAACTCATCAGTTTAAAAGTTGTGAAAATTCAATCCAGTTGATAGTGATTGTTAAAAAAGTGTGTTAAACAGCAATTGAAAGAAATAGATTTCCTTGATAAAATCCTTTTGTCAAAACCACCACAAAAGGATATGCTCACAAAAGAAAGGAAACACAAGTCATTATTAGTATGTGTGAGGATAACTTGGAGGTGTATGACCACTAACGTGTATTGATCTTAGTTGAAAGCCTTTTCATTACTTTCTGAAATTTCACTTACTGACATAGATGCTTTCCAAAGTCAAATACAAGTGCTGTGTCTGTCACATGCAGTCAAAAGAAGAGAGAAACATAATCTCCAAAGGTACTTTTGACAATTTTACCCAGTTCTAACTGAAAATCAGTGCAATGTACCTAAGAATTAAGCTACTCAGATGTACTTGAAATTAGCAAGGTTCTTAATTAAAGAAATCCTTTTTATGTATGTATCACAGGTAATGGGAATCAGGACAGTACATATGGTATGTTTATAAAAGGAAAATCTTGTTCTATCCCAATCAGTTATCAGCTGCTCTGTGCCCTAAAGCCCGATGTTTTATTCCTATTATCTTAATTTTTCTGCAGGAAAAAATACCTGTCTCTGTATATTTATGTTAACCATTTTGGCTGAAATTTTCCAAAGAGCCTAAGGGAGTTGAATTCAATCAGAGACGGGTATCTAATGCCTTTAAATCCTTTTGGAAACCCCTTTTAAAAATGTCTAATCTTTCTGCTGAATATAACTCTTGACCTACTGGTAAGAATTTTTCATAGGTTCCTTTCATAGTCTTTCTCAAAGTAGTATAACATGTACATATATATAAAATATACACAAATATTAAATTCTAGTAGAAGACAAAGATAAAAAAGAAAAGATTTCCATGGCAAACAAAGCAAAAAAAAAGAAGTTTGGTACCAAATATTTTCTATTTATATTTGTGTCTAACGGACAGTGTTTCCCTTGTCAAGTCAAGAAAAGAAAAAAACAAAGAAAAGGCTATAAAGGCAAAATGATGTATGTTTTGCTCCTTCTTATTAAGTTTAAGGATACAAAGTTGCCATGGCGACCTCTTCGCTTTTGCATAAGGTATGATAGATTTGAATGTAACAGAAAATAGATGACAACAGCCAAAGCAATTGTCAGGCATTCAGGTGGTGGTGTCTCATTTGGAAACAGTTACTATATATAGTGCAGATACATACTTCATTTCTCCTGACAAGAACTGCTGACAGGAGCAACCTGTCCTTTGACTGACAAACTGGAATAGGCCGCCATTTTCCAGCCTTAGAACTGAAATGACAGCGTGCCTTTTTATTAAGTATATTGAAGAACACGCATTATTTAAGGGTTTTCACATGGGTACGTACATCCGTTACTGGCAAAAAGAATGTGTCTTACTTTAAAACCTGGGAGCACACTGGCACTTTCCAAATTGGCATGCCAAATTAGCTTCTGTTGTGACCTTCTTCATTCCTATTAGCTGGATATTAGACAAGAATCCCATGCCACCTTGACAAGGGCTTTTTTTTCTATTCTGCTATTATTGAATCCTATATGAGTGATGGATGAGAAAAGTGCATGTCTGAATAAGCAGGGGGAATCACCCTAATGAATTATCTTCTGCATTGCAATACGCTATGGATGAAACAACATGCCCATTCCATATTAACTGATGTGACCGTTTCATTTCAACTACTTTTCATAGTTGCCATTACTCAGAAAGGCTGGTGTTTACAGCTCTCACAGGGAGAATATTTATCTGACAAACTGTGTTGGAGGTATGAAACTTAATGGTAACAAAGCAGAGCCATAGGAATGTGCATATCAGTAAAATACAGCCTTGGGATCCTATTAAGATTCAAACTTTTCTTTACATTTGAATTTATTTTTTTCTGCTGTAATTTTCCTTAGGTCAAATCAGCTCACTGCAACATCTTATTAACAATCACAGGCTATTAGATTTAGTCAGATAGTCTAATTGGACTCATTCTTATTCTCCCAAAGACTTTCTAGTCACCTTAATGACATTTAAATACTGATGCTTATTTTGTCATATATTATGTGTCTAGAACTATAAACAAGCTTGGGGTTTTTTTTGTGTTTTGTGGGGTTTTTCTTTAAAATCATGTTTGTTTACAAGCAATTTATTCTGCAAACACATTTTATTTCCTGTGATCTAAGCCTATCTTTCCCTGTGTGTTTGCAGTCTGTTTTTCAATATGTTGTCCCTGTTTGCACATTTTTCTCTTTGTTGACAATTATCTCTGTTGTCAACAAAGTGAAATAGTTCTTTTGACGTAAATTATTTACAAATCTCAGTTAAACACAAAATAATCACTTGTCAACATTGTATGTGGTTGATAAGAAGACAATTATTTCAAAAACATTCTAAAAAAAAAAAAAGTAACACAAATGGGTTTTAAATAGAAGGCAGCAAAGATTTGAGGAATGATTTGTGTATTTAAAGAACAGTTGGAAATAATAAGAAAAATGACAATATGCCCTAAATTATATATGCATATAGCCATTTAATGATAATTTAGGTCTCACCAGATTCTTGTGAGACATTGCTAAGCAGGGCTGCCTCAAGGCAATGCTGGGTACCCCAGCCAAAATTAGACAAGGAAGTCATTAGTTAAATCCACAGCTGATATAAGATGGTACGGCTCTATTGACTTTGATGAGACTTCACCCTTCACACTGACTGAACTTTCACTGTACTTGTGAAGAGTCAGTCATTTTCTGGATAAGAAGGAATACAATATCCAGTTCTCCTATACGGTCACCATGTCCTTATTGGGAAAAGTTTGATGGACAGTACAAAGCAGGAATGGAGTCAAGAGATCCTTACAGGTAATGTTTTAAAATTGTGCCAAGGACTATAAGTTTTGGAGTATGTTTTTTAGAAGGTCTTAGAAATATTCTGTGCTAAGGACTTTATTCTCTCTGTGACCAACAAGATGTTAAAAAAAACCTATTCAAACATTTTCTTCTGCATTCTGTAGAATCCCTGTTCATGAGAGACATACCATAAGGACATTGTGGACATTAATGTTCCCTAGGCATACCATTCCTGGAACTAGTCATAATTATAGTCAGAAACACTGCACTTTTCATCTATCAATGGAGAAATGAATCCTTGGTGTCATGTGGTGAGATTTAGTTACCTTCCTTTGTTATGCATTATTTTATTTTTGGTACTTTTTATTTAGTGTAACAAGAGAAGTAAATGCATCTCACTAACTTGTTATTTTACTTTTTTTTTTTTTTTTTTTTTTTCCCCTGGGAGAAAAGGTGTGTTGCTTCTAGGTCAGTACTTAACTTTTATGTTCTGAACTTGAATTGATCCTTCTCTACTTTATACTCATATAAGTCTCAGTGCTGTGAAAAATTTGTGTGGATACCTGTGATGTACACTTGAACAGTAGGAGAGTTCCTTTAGTACATTCTTTTGGAAACTATTTGTACGTAAGCATCTCACCATTTTACGGGATACAGCCTACCTTGAAATCCCTCACAGTGTGTGTGTGGTGGGGTTTTGGTACAGCAGTGGCCCCTGTGACAAGCTTCTTGAAGCTCCCTCAGCTCGAAGTTGGACCCACCTCTGGCCAAGGACGAGTCAGTTAGCTATGGTGGCTGCAGCTCCATGATAACATATTTAAGAAGGGGAACATGAGAGGAGAAGGAGGAGTTGTGAGGGAGATACCTATGCAAACACTGAGGTCAGTGGAAGAAAGGAGGAGGGGCAGGTGCACTGGAGCAGAGACACTCCTGCAGCCCGTGGTAAGACGGCAGGCTGTGCCTCTGCAGCCCATGGAGGCTCACGGTGGAGCAGATGCCCATCTGAAGCCCATGGAGGACCCCACACTGGAGCAGGTGGCTGTGCCTGAAGGAGGCTGTGACTCTGAGGGCAGCCCATGCTGGAGCAGTTTGTTGTTGGGAAGATTGCAATGTGTGGGAGGGACCCATGCTGGAGCAGTTCATGAAGAGCTGCAGCCCACGGGAAGGACTCACACTGGAGGAAGTTCATGGAGGACTGTCTCCTGTGAGAGGGACTCCATGGTGGAGCAGGGAAAGAGTGTGAGGAGTCTTCCCCCTGAGGAGGAAGGAGTAGCAGAGACAATGTGTGATGAACTAACCACAACCCCCATTCTCCATTCCCCTGCACTACTGAGGGGGAGGAGGTAGAGAAATTGGGAGCAAAGATGAGCCTGGGAAGAAGAGAGGGATGGGTATTTAAGATGTGGTTGTATTTCTCACTATCTTACTCTGATTGGAAAAGCAGTTGTGGTGTTTAAATTAAATTGATGTTCTTTTTCTTCCCCAATCAAGTCTGTCTTTTGCCTGTGACCATAGTGGGTGAGCCATACCTCCCTGTGTTTGTCTTGATTCCTGAACCTTTTTGTTGTATTTTCTCCTCCCCATCCCTGAGGAGGAAGGAGTGATTGAGCGGCTTAGTGGTGCTCAGTTGCCCTCTAGGCTCAAACCACGACAGTCTCAGTGCTGTGAAAAATTTTTTTGGTAACTGTGGTGTGGGCCTGAACAGTAGGAGAGTTCCTTTAGTGTGTTGTTTCAGAAATTATTAGTACATAAGCATCTCATCATTTTACTGGACGCCGCCTACCCTGAAATCCCTCTTCTTTCAGAAATTACCTATTGTAAATCCCACATGAAAACTTTTAATATCTGACTGTCTGCTGTTAATTTGTACCTGGTAGTCTGTTGAGTTGGAAATGCTTCCACAGAATAATCAAGACCGCAGAATTATTCATCTAACCGTGACATGACATATAAATGAGGTGACCCAGTAGGAGAAATTCTAGTGCTGATTCATTGGAAATCTTGGGATTACTAGTTAGACCTAAATTTTAAAGGCCTATATCCATTCAGTTGAAGAAAGACTTTAGTGATATTAGAAATAAGCATAAAATTGTAATGGAGATATAAATGCCCTTAACTGAACTTTCCTTTTAAGTGAAAAAGAAGAAACTAATAAATCTCCCAGTGCTAGATAAACTATTCCAGAAGGTGAAGATACAGTTCTGGTTTGGAGAGAAAATTCAGTTATGAGGAGATTCAGTAAAGATTTTGATACCTTCTGTAATGGTGGGGCTTTTACAATAATTTGCTGCTGGCTGCCAAGTACAGAAATAACTAAAGATTTAGATTGTGTCCTGTCCTGCACACTATTGTGGAGCCACAGAAAGGAAATGGAAATACTCTAATCGCTGGGAAAATGTGCACTGGAATAAAAAGAGGCTTCTGAGATCTTGAAAACAAAATAGTAATATCATTTGTATGCAGTGACAGCAAGAATAATGGTATGCAAACACATTGTGGAAAAATTATGTAATTTTTACAAGGTTTTGAACACCTTGTAACACAACCATTTCAGAAAAATTCATCCAACCTTCTTCAACTTTGCACCTCAACTTCTTGAAGATGAATCTGTTTAGCAAGCCATGTATTCTGTGAAAGTTATGTCATGCTCTACATGAACCGCACACTGTAAAATTATATTGCAGCTGTGAAAATGCCAAAAATCAGATATTAATTTCATTACAAATGAGCACCACTAAAATATACAATTCACATACATATTGTCTTAATGTATTAATGCATTCATTGTGAAGGCCTTCAATAATCACCCAAAGGCCTTTCTAGTTAGTAAGATTTGGAGAGCTATTATAACACAATAATAAATTATTACCAGGATAATTTGCTGTTCTCCTACCCCTGACCCATCCCTTCTTCTCCTACTGGAAACAGACAGACAGAATAACAACCTCAAAACCAGCATACAGCACAGAATGGAAAATTGACAAACCTTAAAATTGGGGGATAAAAAAATATAAAACAACTGAGAAAGACCAGTATTTTCAATTCACCTAAGAAAGAATTTTGCCTTGATATTGCTGAGATCCATTTGCTAAGTATTCTTTAAGTAAAATGTAATTTTGTGTTTATAGAGGTTTTAATGTGTATATTTGATTTAAAATTATGTGACTATCGGAATTAAAACAGGGTTTTAAAAGGTGAAATTTGAGTTCCTAGTTGAAAGATCATATTTGCTCATATTTTAGCATTAACTAGAAATTAATATTGGCATCTGCTTAAAGGCAGATTTGTCCATTTAAGTTTATTGATTCCATCTTGGTAAGCATAGGTTTCATTATGACCTAAAAGAACCAGCAGAGGACAATACCAGAGTATAGCAGAATATGAGACACATAAGTGTATGCAGATATTTCAGTACAGAATGCTTTTAATTTAAAACAAAAAGAGTACTAAGGGAATTGATTAAATATTACAAGAAAAGCAACAACAAAACCCCAAACAAACAAACAAAAAACATAACGAAGAATTCTCTAAGCTTTCTCTTTTCCTTTTGATCAACCATCAGGAAAATTCACTCAGTTTTCGAGGTTCATATTCTCTGGTTTATTTATTGCTATTTCAATTATTTTTTTTCTTTTTTATTTGGAAGAGATTAAATCCATTGACTTCTGCAATTAAATTTTATAAACAATTATACTTGAGTTGTTATATGTTATTTCACAATAAATATGAGGTAAATACAATTAGATGATGGCAGCATTATCTGTAGTATTTTTATGATACTGTAACAAGAAATTAGTAGTTTTCCCCATCTTTTTTATTTTAGTCTTTGGTAATATCAGCTGTGTCCAAAGAACTTTCATGCAAAGCAACCCTTAGCTGCTCAGCATTTAAACTCTTCACAGAGTATGTGAGAAGTTTGAGTTACAATAATGGACATATGATAACTTTTTACTAAATCAATATGTAGAATTATGATAACTTCATGCCAAATCAATATGTAGACTTCAAATCAGAAAAAAAACCCCATGTTTACTTCTATTATCATAGAAAATTATTGTTTCCCAAACTCAAGAACTAATAATGTGTCAATAAAACAGTATTAGTGAAGAATTTGACTGAGAACTGTGCTAAACTGATGTCATTCATCAAGTCTAGGTTAAAAGTGAAAGATGTGCCATGAGCCACAACATATTTTTGCAAGACATAGCAAAAGAGAATGTGTTAAGGCACCTTCGTCTTTCTTCAGAGCAGCTAATATGTATGCTAATTCACAGGAAGCCAGACCATGCCTGGTCAGTTCTCACCATAAGGAACCTTACAGTGAGATTAGGATTAATTTTAGTTGACTAAAGGCTGAAGTGGGGCATTGCATAAGCACATGTATTTGTTTTTAATATGCCTGTGCAGTGCAATTGTAGAATCAATATTTACTGAAGCTGACAGTCTAGTGCATGTGTTGACTATTTGACTTAAACTGTTTGTGTCATGAAAACAGAAAACCTTGAGCAGTAGTTGTGTTTTGAATAGCCAAAATAAAAGCAATGCAGGGCCACCAGCTCTCTTGTTATACCATTCATTCGCAGGAGTAGGAAGGCAGCAAGTCAAGGAATGTCACATTTTTCGACCATTGACCTTTTGAGGAAATGAGTGGGGATACAGATGCAGAAATGGAGAAGAGCACAGCCTCTAAGCTAAGAGGCTAATTGAAAAGTAAACTTTTCCCTCTGATAGTCTATTCTGAATAGCTGATCTCTCTTGATTGCACAATCTTCTCTTTTCCTATTACATTTGCAGCAACAGCAGTCCAGGGAAGACATAGCAATGGAGATTTCCACTTATTTTTCTGATTCCATTTTCCTGATGTCAGGACCAGGCTTATGATGCAAAACATGTACAAATTTCACTCAGCCATGTCACTTCCTTAGCTCTGAGCAAATTCTTTTTTGATGGACCTCCCAGCAAAGGGAGAACCCTTCTCAAAAGTCATCACTTCCCTGTTTACATTTCTCAGGGCTTTTGCGCCCCATTTTTCTTTCCCTTGAATCCCGTGGGACAAGAGCAAAGTTCCAGTTACAGCAAAGAGAAACAAGCAGGGATCACCAGAATTTCTCCAAAAAGATAGGCTGTTCCTATTGTATCAAGGAGTAACTCTTCTCAGCAAAAATTTGGGAGAACATGCAAAGTTGTTTTGGGGGATGAGGGAAAGCTGTACATTAATTTTAGACATTAAACTTGTCTAAGTGTATTACTGTTCTGTTAAAGAAATTTAAGTATAGAAAAAAGTCATCCATGTGACTTAATTGCAAACATTATCTTCTAAATTTCTTCTATGTTTTCTATGTTTTATATTCATATGAATGAATTATTTTCAACATGATCTGCAAGCTAATTCCAAAATCAAATTGTTAAGGGAAATATGATGTTAATGCCTACATGTTAATAGACATATTTAATCAATTACTCAGTGAGTGTTTTATTACACATATAAGCTTGAAAACAAAATGTTCTAAAGGACCAAGCTGTTCTGAACTAACACTATAAAAAGTGATGCAAATGTAAATCTGTCTGCTTTTGGCTAGCAATACTTCTCTCCACTTTTTCTTCTACTTTGCTCTACTTTTTTATAAACTTAGAAATCAAATTTCAGTTGAGAAGTTCATCAAGCATGAGTTATTCTGAATTTCTTTTCAGCATTATAAGGTAATATAAAGCCATATATTGTAGAGCAAGACATAACATTTCTGTAAAACTACTGTGCAGCAGAAAACAGAAAATTTGTCTTAGTACTTTTTGGTTTCCAGCTACTTTTTCTATTTCTCAACAACTTTTTTGAAAATGCTCAATAAAGTAGATACCACGTAGGAATAAGGCATACAAAGTAAGGCCATGTTCTTTCATTTTGTCACCTTATCTATTCATGCCAGGAATAGTATTCTTGGTATAATCAGGAGCATTTTATGCAATATTTCCCAAAATTAACCATTACAAGTATGCAAGCATTTTATAGATTGCTAGATCGATAGCCCCCACAGTTTCTATAAGCTGTGTGCAATTTCAAATTTTATAACCAAAGCAGAAGTGATACACTGCTACAGTTAATACCATACCTGCTGCCACCAAAATTGCCTACACTATGACTACTATAAAGTTGATACATTAGTGAGTTTAAATCATGTTTCTATCAACAGTACTGATAGAAATTTGGGGGGATGTTGCATTTTTATAGCACAATATGCTCTGACATTAATATGACCCCTATAGAGCTTTGGAAAGTCTAGTTACCATACTGCAGTGGCCAACACTCAGAATGTTATTTGAAAAAAAAAAAGAAGCAAGCTAAATAACAGAGGTGAGCCACATACAAAAGACTACTATATATGGTTTTTAGACATCAAAAAGAGATTTCTTAAGCTGGTTATTGAGTTTCTGACAACATTCCTGATATTTCAGGTTCATAAGGAGAAATATATGTACAACTTCAATTTTTACACTGTTGTCATCAGTGTAGGATTTTTCTTCAATCACATTAGGGCCCAGAACTTACAGTAAAGACAGCTGCTTGTACAATTTTAATTTCTGAATTGACATTTCTTCTCATTCTTTTCACTTTTCTCTCCTGAGATAATATGCAGCATGTCACTTTGAGATTCACTTGCTTTTCTTAACTAACAACTCCATTCATATAAACTTAAATTTTTTGTTAACCTGCATGGGTTTTTTGTTCTGTGTTTACAAGTTGCTCTGGTTTAACCCAGGTAGGCAGCTCAGCCCCACACAGCCACTCGATCACTCCCCACAGGTGGGATGGAGAAGAGAATCGGAAGAGTGAAAGTGAGACAAACTGTGGATTGAGATAAAGACAGTTTAATAGGTTAAGTAAAAGCCGTGCATGAAAGCAAAGCAAAACAAGGACTTCATTCACCACTTCCCATCATCAGGCAGGTGTTCAGCCATCTCCAGGAAATCAGGGCTCCATCTCATGTAACAGTTACTTGGGAAGACAAACACCATCAGTCCAAACATCCCCCCATTCCTTCTTCTTCCTCCAGCTTTATATGCTGAGCATGATGTCATATGGTCTGGGATATCCATTTGGTCAGTTGGGGTCAGCTGACCCAGCTGTGTCCCCTCCCAATTTCTTGTACATCCCCAGCCTATTCACTGGTGGGTCAATGTGAGAAGCAGAAAAGGCCTTGACTCTGTGTAGGCACTCTTCAGCAATAACTAAAACATCCCTGTGTTATCAAGACTGTTTTCAGCACACATTCAAACCATAGCAACAGAAGAGCTACTATGAAAAAAATTAACACTATCTCAGCCAAAACCAGTAGGCAAGTGCAGTCATATTTAAAATTAAGTGTAAAAGAATACAGTGCATTCTCATTTTACTGTCAGTTTAATGGCAGATATCAAAGTAAATGTGATATTCATGTATAGGCAAACATAGTAGATGATGCTAAGTATGTATCATATTAGTACATG